>NC_063359.1:13689109-13768250 GCF_021869965.1 Rhincodon typus | reverse complement strand
TGTGTTCATCCAGCTCTACACCTTGTTATCTCAGATTCTCCAGCATCTGCAGTTCCTACTATCTCCAAATTCAGACACACTCATTCCACAACCATTTCCTGACATGAGCTTTATCCCAGTGTGTTTGGATGTCAAAGTTCCACTCTTACGAATGAGATTTACTTACACGTTTACAGGAATACAAATGCAAGCCCTTTGAAGTGATTGAAACGAGATCAGCCAGGTAGACGTCATAGAATATGAGTTCCCTGATTGCGGCTGTTAATCTGGTCCAAACAGGGAGCCCTGGCTGACAGAAAAGAACAGGAGTTTCAGACATCCTATTCACTCTGAGAGCTTATTCTGAGGAAGCTGGATCAGTGTCAGGGACTCCCCATGTGTAAATAAAGGGTGATTTGGTGACGAGATACTGACCTCTGTGAAGTTATATCACCTTTTCAATGATGTGTCATAGTTGTTTGAAGATAGCTTTACACTTTCACCTACATCTTACCACCTTCATACTCACTTCTCTTGCTGCCTGCCTAAAAGTAGTAAACTACAAGCTTAAATAAAATCGACACAGTATATATTATAAAGAATAACAAGTGTCTGGCAGGGAGTTTGAGACACTAATTCAGTCTTGGGGATCTACTGATGTTTATGAAATGACCAAACTTCACTCTTATACAGTTTATGACATATTCAAAACTGCTTGATTGAATTAATCCATTGTAACTTGCTGCCAGCCATCTGTTATTTTACATTTATTACAACAAAACTCACTTTAAAACAAGATTTTGTTTCAAGTTTCTCAATACATTGTCATTGTTACAGTGTGTCGTAATCCATGGCACATTGCATTTACTGCTTTGGCAGTTTAAAGAATAGCACATTCCACACTAATATGATTTCGCTCAAGCTTCAAAACACTCTTGGGCTGTTTACTGTGCAGAATCTGATATATCCCTCCTGATTTCAATACAGGACATAAAGTAAAAAGCTCACTGCCTGAACAACATACCCCTGTGTTACAACACATTCAGAAACTGTTCATCTCTCATTGAAAAAACTTCCTATCAGCCTGAATCAACAGCAGATTGTTAAACTAAACAGCCTGAAAGATACAGGCACGCTGTCTCAGCAACACAAAATCTGGAGCTCTCTTTCCTGCCAAGAACTAGTTCAACAGAAAATTTAAAAACTGAGATTGATCAGGTTTTCTGAAGTAACGATATTAGGGATGGGATTTTCTGATGTAATGGTATTAAACAATGCTGGGAGATGGAGTTCAGGCAGAGATTAACCATCATCTAATTGACTGTCAGTACAGGCTCTATGATTCTGATGTTCAAAAATTAAACAATTCAAAGAGGTAACTGAAGGGGTGATATTTGAGCTGAGCATTTAAAATGTTAAAACACAGTAAGTAAATAGCTGCTTGTAAGTAATCTGGAATATTGATGAAACTCAGCAAACAAACAACTCGAATGGTTCATGGATGAGTATGCAATGCCAGATGATCTGAGGCATGGTTTCTCGGTGTGTGCTGATCATGACTGAGGTGGCACTTCAATTGCTGCAAGAAAGTCCTATGCTGCTGAGTTGAAGAACAGAAAACATTGAATTCCCTGAGGCATCCTTTCTCCAAACTAGACTGGAATTGCCCGTGGAACTCTGACCGCATGCCAGTCACCATTCTCTCAGCTCCCTGAAGCTATCCAAGCCAGCCTTGCTGGAAAGTGCACCTCCATGCTGTTGGTTCGTGTCTGTGTACAATATTGGCCATAGCCCAATAAGCTGTAGACATTCACTATCTAGAAACTCAAATGGAGACACTCGTTATCTAGAGTCACATATCACTGAGACTATGGAACTTACAGCCGGAAAAACACAACACTTTCAGGCAAGGAGAAATCAAACTCAGAAAAAGGCACAACATGGAAACCTTTTCCTGGTCACTGTCCAGAATAATTTTCTTCACTAGCCTGACTGCTGATGGAAAGCATACTTGTTTCTCAACAATATAAAAATCCTCCAAGTCTGCAAAAATATTTACTGCTTGCCCCATTTTTATCCATCCTTTTCACTCATACGGTAACTGTTTATTATTCCACATACAGCCAGCCATTCAGTGAAAAGGGCAGGTGAGCAGGTCATTGGCTTGTCTGCAATTCTTGGCATCGGGTCCTCTCCATTACTTAGTCAACTGGAAGTATCTTTCAGTAGCTGAAAGGATGGATAAATAATCTACAGAATTACTTTTTGCCATCAGTAGTGTTGGGGCCCAAAGTGGGGCCTACATTGTCTGGAGTATCTAGATGGCAAACAGGAAATATGTCTTTTCAGAAACTCAGACAATGCATTTGCAGTCAATGGTCAGTTTGATCAGACCAAGTATTGCTGCAGATGCAATTTTACACTGTTTATGCATGTAAGTAAGCGCTACAAATGTTTTATGCACCTGCGACACAAGAAGCCATGCCTATGCGGTGGGGGCAAAAATGGATGGCAAAACTTACAGCTTGTTCCCACAGCTCACACCCCGGAAGTATGAGGATTTGAAGATTTAACCTGTCAAACTCATCTAGGTGATTGTTGTCAAGCACTGTCTGATGGATGGGACAGGGATTTTGGGTAGAGAGAATGGTTCCTGATTTGTTAACTGGTGATCATAGTCAGTGTTGAGGGGGTAGGTGGTAGAGGGAAGGAGAAGCCTCATGTTTCACTATGGAGAGTGGGAGACAGATACCCACATTTTCTACACCCAAAAGAAAGCCTGAAATAATTACAAAACTTTTGTATTGTGGTTGGTTCTTTCAGAGCACATTTCTATCCGCCACCAACCTTCACCAAAAGAGCTTTGGCGTTGGGCAACATTGGTGCAGCAGTCAGTCAAAGTAGCACCAGGGTGAAAATGATGGTATTCTATTCTGAAATTTAAATAACAATTGCCCAACACCAACTGGAAATGTAACACGTGAGAAAGGCATGTAACGGGTACACACTGGGCACTATTGTTTCTGTCACCTGCTTGTTCTATTCCAGTTGAAAGGCAGAGTTAACATTGAACCCAAGGGTTTTTCAGTAAATACTGGGATTAAATAAGCACTTTAAAAGTGCGACATTTAGTGTGATTATTAAGTATGGAAGAATTGCACTTGATAAATTATTTTTGCATCACAGTTACTATAAAAGCTGCTTTATTACAACCAACAGCTTGAAGGATGGTGCAACTCAGAATTAACCTGAGATTGTGTCTGAAAAGTAGCTAACAGGATTTTAGTGTGCATAACTTAATACTGTAAAATCCTGATTAATATCATGGGCTGGAGCTATCAAGCTACAACGTAATGGGGGGTTCGGATGATGTCTTTAGGGAGAAGAGCAAAGTGCCAGAAATGTATGAATGTTCAGCGGATCACAAGATTTCAACTCTTTCCAAAGATATTGAAGCTTTTAAAAACGCAATTACACTGGTCTGCTTGCAGCATTTGTGTCTTTGCTAACTGCCTGGCATAGTGACAGGGAATTCTACTGAGTTTACACTTTATTCTTCCACTCAGTTACATTTAAGGATCAATTTCAACTGTCCGTCCTCAGACTAGTGAGAGCTCTATTAAAGTGGCGACACTGTCCTGTTTGCCAGTCTGGTACTGCACATATAGCAAATTAGGAAACAAGAACAGGATTATTCAACCAAATCACAGCTGATCTTCTACCTTAATAGTATTTTCGTGCACTATCCCTATATCCTTGATAGCTTTAATATTTCATGCCAATGTCAATTTCTTTTCTACATCTGTTTCCGTGATACAATGTATTAAGTAATACATTTTGCATTAACTAAGTAACAAAGAAGATTGATGAGGACAGAATGGTGGATGTGATCTATATGAACTTCAGTAAGACATTCGACAAGGTTCTTCTTGGTAGACTGGTTAGCAAGGTTAGATCACACGGACTACAGGGAGAACTAGCCATTTGGATACAGAACTGGCTCAAAGGTAGAAGACAGATGGTAGTGGTGGACGTTTGCTTTTCAGACCGGAGGCCTGTTACCAGTGGTGTGCCACAAGGATCAGTGCAGGGTCCACTGCTTTCTGTCATTTATATAAATGATTTGGGTGTGAACATAGGAGGTATGGTTAGTAAGTTTGCAGATGACACCAAAATTGGAGGTGTAGTGGACAGCAAAAAAGGTTACCTCAGAGGACAACGGGATCTTGATCAAATGGGCCAATGGACCGAGGAGTGGCAGGTGGAGTTTAATTTAGATAAATGTTAGGTGCTGCACTTTGGAGAGGCAAATCAGCGCAGGACTTACACACTTAATAGTAAGCTTGTGGGGAGTGTTGCTGAACAAAGAAACCTTGAAGTGCAGGTTCATGGTTCCTTGAAAGTGGAGTCCCAGGTAGATAGGACAGTGAAGAAGGCGTTTGGTATGCTTGCCTTTATTTGTCAGTGCATTGAGTAAAGGAGTTGAGAGGTGATGTTACAGCTGTACAGGGCATTGGTTTGGCAGTTTTTTGAATACTGTGTGCAATTCTGGTCTCCCTGCTATAGGAAGGAAGTTCTGAAATTTGGAAGGGTTCAGGAAAGATTTACAAGGATGTTGCCAGGGTTGGAGGGTTTGAGCTGTAGGGAGAGGCTGAATAGGCTGGGGCTATTTTCTTGGAGCATCAAAGGGTGACAGGTGACCTTATAGAGATTACAAAATCATGAGGGTAAATAGATAAGGTCTTTTTCCTGAGGTGGGGGAATCCAAAACCAGAGGGCATAGGTTTAAGGTGAGAGGGGAAAGATGTAAAAGGGACTGAAGGGGCAACTTTTTCATGCAGAGGGTGGTGTGTGTATGGAATGTGCTGCCAGAGAAAGTGATGGAGGCTGGTACAATTACAACATTTAAAAGGCATCTGGATGGGTATATGACTAGGAAAGGTTTAGAGGGATATGGACCAAATGCTGGCAAATGGGACTAGACTTATTTCGGATATCATGGACGAATTGGACTGCAGGGTCTGCTTCTGTGTTGTACATCTCTCTGATTCTGTAATAGAAATTCAACGGCTTCCACATCTGACCACTGTCCTGATGTGGCACCTAATGAGTGGCAGAATGGATGGAACAGTCCCAGAGGCAGATTGCCCATTCATAAGCCATCGTTTCACACATCTCGGAAGCTACTCATTCCGCCTATCACAATAAGCACTGGCTACTTTGTCCCACTCCTCTGCCTTTTCTCCCCATGTGCAAATACATCCTTTTTCAAGTGTACATCCAGCACTCATTGGAAAGTAATTATTGAATCTGCTTTCAACACACTTACAGGCAGTGAATTCCAAGACCATGCATTATTTGTGCATGTGTGTGGTAGTGAGAAGCGGAATTTTCAGGTCAGGCTGAGTTCCAGGAACTATCCAGCCTCAGAGAACATTGCTGTACCACCATATTTAGCTGCTGCAGCAAGTTTATGTTGTGGCAAACACTGTCAACTTCAACTTTTATTGAAGCTTTCGTTGAAAAGAATTTTTGCAAGATATCCATGTGATACAATTCACCATTTCAATTAAATGTACTAGTTAACATGCTGTCTCTCCTCGTGTTTACTAACCATAGCTGTGAAGTTAAAACCATAGCAAAAAAGGGTTTCTGAAAATGCTGAAGAACTATTGTTGCTTTGAAAATACAGAGAAAAGGAAGTTTTATTTAACGACAGTGTGGAATGTTGGACATCGGACTACATGTGACTCCAGACCCACAACATTGTGGTTGACTTTTAACTACCCTCTGGAATGGGCAATAAATGTTGGCTTAGCCAGTGATACACTCATCCTATGAATGAATAAAAAAAAAAGTGATCCTGGCTACGAAATTTCGATCAATAGATTATGAAGCTAAGTTCTGAGTCTTGCGTGTCCATCCTGTCCTCATCTAAATATCAATTGAAAAACGATCGTGTGACATGGTAAATGAGTTGATTTGCCAACCGCTGCTCTCTAATAATAAACCTATTAAAGCAAAGGGCAGAGGATAAATATTTGGTTTAACTCAAAGCTGTGCCCAGATTCCAGAGGCCAGCTGCTCACTGGATTTGCTCTTTGGAAAATTAACTCAAGTTCATAACTTATTTTTTCACCTCAACAAATGACCAGACTTTCAAAAGATGTTGGGTTGAATTTCTTTCCCCTTGGTGGTGTCAAGTTTGATTGAAAAACGTACAGTTTGATGCCCACAATGTACCTGTGTACTGAATTCAAGTTTTGATCCTACACGCAGCATCTACAGCTTCAAATGAACATCAGTAGAGACAGCAGAGTTAGCTTTGTTTCACATACACTTTTCAACCCTGCGAACACCTCCAGTTTTTGTTCTGAAAGGGGATAATTCAGATGTGGATTCCTTCAAGTCAAAATAGTGCAATAATTAAAATGTTTAAAAATGTGCTTATATGTAAAACAAGAAAACAACAATTCTGTAAATTTTGTTCAGCAATTCATAACTTTTTTTGTGTTCACACTCAGTCTAAAAATGTTCAACCAGCATTGTTGTGTGTACGCTGTATGCATTTTACAGAGTGCTGATAGAGGATGCTTGTGTGCGGATATGGATTTGCAGTTCTTTGCTTGTCTAAAGTGGTACTTGTGTAGAATATGAAGAAACAATGTGTGTATCACAAACAGTATTACCCCCTTCTTGAAATGGAGCTGCTTGGAAATAACATTACAAAGTAGCAGGTCAAATGTGGGAGTTTTGGACATCAGATCGGGGCAGCATTTGCAGCTGTCTGCCAAATGCCTCAGGGAAGTTCCATTGATAGGTAGGGAAACCAGTAATCACATCAAAAAAGAAGACAAGTTCCATTTATTGTGTTCTTTGCTTATGTCCTCAGGGATGTAAAACCTGGAACTTTGTACACGTATCAAGTGGCAGTTGTCACGAGCTCTGATGAAAGTGAACCTTCCCCAGAACTGAAACATGTACATGGAACTGCTTACTGTGGAGATGGATTGATCCAGAAGTAAGTTTACCTCTATGTGGGCTAAACTCTGGGTGACCTTATTTTAAAACATTGAAATACCTAATTATTGCACTTTAATTTCCAACATAACAATTTCGATGGTCTCCCTTGATGGACGAGTGGAGCCAATGAAGTTATGAGTCAAAAGGTTCCAGGTTTAATGCTTGATTTGTGCAAGGAAATCGCAGATAGGTCAACGATGGAGGTGATACAATTGTTATTTGCCCATTTCACATGTAATGGTGAGCACTCTGGACTCTGAATCCAGCGATCTGAGTTCATATCTCGTTGGAACCTGCTTTCTCAAATGGCACGGTGGCTCAGTGGTTAGCACTGCTGCCTCATAGTGCCAGTGGACCTGGGTTCAATTCCAGCCTCAGGTGACTGTCTGTGTGGAGTTTGCACATTCTCTGCATGTGTTTCCTCCCACAGTCCAAAGATGTGCAGGCTAAGTGAATTGGCCATGCTAAATTGCCCATGGGGATATGTAGATTAGTGGTTTATTGGGGGATGGGTCTGGGTGGGATGCTCTGAGGGTTGGTATGGACTTGTTGGGCTGAAGGGCCTGCTTTCACACTGTAGGGGTTCTATGGTCTATGAAACTCTTAAATTGCTTTGGTCTTGTGGATTGTAAATTCAAACTAGAATATTGAGGTCCTGAGCTACCTAAGTTATCAAACACTGCTCAAAAGAAAAATTGCCCAGAGGTTCACTCAGCCTTGTTTTTTTTTGTTTTGTTGGACGTTTCCTGTTCAAGAATTGGCACCAGCCAAAATATGTTGAGCCTCGACAGGTGTGCTACTTGAAAGTGGGTCATTAAGTTACAAAATGTTTGCTCAAGGATGAATTGAGCTGATCTCTGATCTGTGTGTCATTGTAGTCCATGTTTGGAATCATACCCAAGCTGAGGGCTCCGACAAATTTATATCCCAGGGTATTCCCTCCTCTGGTTGTTTGTACAATTAAATCCTAATTGTGGAGATCCAGATGGAATTGTACCTGGGTAGTTTCTGTGATGCAGCACCATTTCTAGAGGCAGCAGTGCTCCAAATGTGCCCCTGAAAATGCAACTTCTATTTTTCACTCAGCATTTGATAATAATTGAAAAGGTGAGATAGACAAGTCCCTTCATTGCTAGAGAACAGCATCATAGCACACATGTAAAGAAAATTCATGGGCCCTGTGAGATGGGTGAAAATTTATGAATTTAGTATCACCGCATCCAAAAAGGTAAACTTTGACAGGCAGCTGCACAAACTGGAACTTCTAGGGGAGACATGAGAAATTTTTGGCATAAGTGCAGTTCAAATTGTAATAATTAAATAACAGTGCATTCAATTGGAACTTAGCCTTCAATATATTCGTTCAATGAGTCAGATGATCCTTAATGCCACAGCTTCCAATATCCAGAGGCAGAAATAGTTCACTAATCCTTCCCTGACACATTTTATCTAAAGATAGTGTTGAAGTGATGGAACACAGAATATCTGAGAATTGAAAAGACTGTTGGATTTGAACAGTTGCAATGATTAATGGCGTGTAGATTACATTCACTGGATATTTATCCCAGTTTCAATTATCTTTCCCGTAGAGATATCACAACTTCATCATAAATAAAAAACAGATAAGGTCAGCATAACCAACATATTGTAACAATTCCCTCATCTGTAAATTGTCATTCAATCTGACAATCACAAAGTCTCAGCAAATTATTGCCTCGTATTGTAACTGCATTTTAAATAATTTCTTAATATTGGTTTCCACTTGATTTTGGTATTTCTTTTAGTGCAATTCCCTCAATAACATGATAACCCGCAGAAAGGAATTAGGGAACTTGAAGCTTACATGGTATTACATTGGTGCAACTTGAGCTTCCATGATCTTTAGGGTTAGCTTTTAAAACATCGCCTAGAAACAAACTCACAAATCAAATCCGTCCTTGGGTTATGGCTAATCACCATTGGGAGTTTCCATCACTCTGGTGCTCATTAGCAGGTCTTCAAGGAAGATCTAAAAATTAAGCCGGAAATTTTGGGGGGAAGGGAACAAAATGATTTTCAGTCATTTAAAATCTGGGTTGTTCACAGTTGGTATATTAACATCAAGAGATAATTTTTTAAAGTGATAAATCCATTTTCAGTTGTGTTAATCAAACTTTACCAATTTCACACTTTGAAATATGTAAAGAAATATTTTAAATTATTTCTAAAGTTGAATGTTATATTATTAAACATGGCCATCTATAGCAGATCTTGTGCTTAGTGAAATGCAAAGGAGCTTGAAGAAAAAACTCAAGGGAGAAACATTTTTTACCACTTTAATTTATCAGAAGGATCATATAAATCGAACATAGGAAGTAAGGGAAAAAGAACAGGAATAGACCATTTAAGTTTATTGTGCAATTCAGTGAGATCATGGCTTATTGGGTTCAAAGTGGAAAATCTGCCACATCTTTGGACTGGATCTTGTTGGAAAGATAACACCATGGTAACTACGCACACTGTTTCTAATGTGCATTCAGCCCCCACAGTCAAAGGATTAAGTGATATGCTGTGACTTGCAAATATCCAGATATTTCTGTTCGTTCCACTGTTTGCTTTGCGCAAACAACATCTTGCCTTTAGTCCTCGCATTACTTCTAAGAAGGTGCTGGATTTGCACATGAATTGCTGATTAAAGTTGCCACACAAGTTAAATCCAATTATTAACAGTATTAATGCCCTAGCAATGCTGTGGTAATGGTTAATGCAGTGCTAATCAACTTATCTAACCCCAAAACTTGACAATTCAGGGTACGACATCTCAGTTCTTCACACAAGTTTTATTCCCGGAGACTTAAAAATGGATATTAATTTTTTGAAAAATGTTTTCTTACTTTACCCTTCTGTCTTATGTTCCCCTCCCTCCTAGTCCATTTTTCTTTCCTTCTCCTAATCTCTATTTTTGTACCTGCTTTGACCCTGATTCACCCATTTTCTCAGTTACTTCTGTTTCTTTCTCAAGGTGGGAATTTCATTTCAATGAAAGTTCTCCTTTGAGCTCATTATCCACTGTGATCCCAGATGCACCATTTCCTGCACTGTTATCAGTTCACAATACCTGCCAGTTCAGCCACAAAAATGTTTGGAACTGAAAAGTGCAAAAACAACCCTCCAACTAACAGCAGGAAGCAGCCCACTAATCCAGTTGAAAGGTTCAGAGCCACTCAAGGGTATCTCAGTTGGTTTTTCATTAACTGAATTCCTAATTTAGTGTATTTTTCTATACAATAAACAGATACATACACATGTATGATGTACGTACACATAGATAGCTCCACTAGATAAATAGATACATTGATACATATATGTACAGTTGCATGTATCAAATCAGGGATGGTTTGAAACCTTATTGAGGGCAGTTTGAAACCCAGGTGTTTATTTTGAGGGATCGACAATTGGTTGTTTGTTTGGGATGTTAACTAACTCAGGGCTGATGCAGGGTCTGTTGGGTTTAAGTAAAGACATTTTCAGAGTATTAGTCCAGTCCCAGGAGATTTCAGGTATCTCTGGAAGCTTGCTGACATCCTCCTCAATTGGTAAATTCAGATTGATTATGGCATGATTCAAGAGGTGTAGGTACAGATTTTAGGTGCAGTTATATTGTCACAGGATGCAACCCATTGAATTGGCACTGATTTTAGAAATTTCAGTAATCTGTATTTGATTCATCATGCAACAGTCAAGTGTACATCCAAAGCTTTGTGCATGGGATACCTGTCCTGACCGGTGCACTGTATTCAGAAGCTGACTGTTGAAATGCTAAGCTGTTTCTTCAAATTATGTATGTGTCAGCACCCCCAGTACACCAGACAGGGCTTGTTTCATACCATTGCCATCGAGCGGTCCTTTTGTTGCACTGTTGCTTAGGGGAAAGCCTGTTAACATGGGTTTTGAGGCACTGAATTGGAGATGAACGTAGAACATTAAACAGAACAGCACAGTGCAGGCCCTTTGGCCCATGATGTTGTGCCGACCTGTTATCCTACTAAGATCAAATTATTAATATTATTAATATTAATATTGAAAATTAGTTCCAGGTAGAGAGAGAGAGTGTCTGGCCTATGGTGGCCCGGTTGCCACTTTGTTACGAGGACAATGGTACTACTATAAATTAACACATAGAGTTGTACCAACTATGCCAATACTGTAATTGGTGCACAGTGAAGAAGTCAGCACAGATTGCTGAGTTAAAACAGTCCTGATGTCATGCTGTACTTATGAGCTTATTTAGAAAGACGTGATATTTCACTGTCGACAATCTTAACTTATGAGCAAAATTATAGGCAAAATGCACTCTATCCAATGCTTCTTTAAGGCTGTCCATAACCTTCATCCACTGAACCAATTTGGGCATCAATTAAAACGTATTCGGCTTCAGGAACCAAAGAGAATTTTATTATGTTGCAATAAATCACTAAAATTACTGCATTCGCTGCTCACAATGTGGTCACCTCTACAATGGGGAAACAAAGTGCAGGCTGAATGACTGCTTCACAGAACACCTAGATTCTGTCTGCAAAAAAGACCCTGAGCAACCCAATTGGCTGCCACTTCAACACACCACCTTGTTCCCTGGCCAACGTCTGTCTCAGGCTTGCTGCAATGCTGCAGCAAAGTTCAGCGCAAGATGGAAGAACAGCGCCTCAATTTCCATGGGAAATCGACACCCTTCTGGACTCAATGTTGAGTTCAACAATTTTACGGCTTGAGGCACCTTGCCTCAATCTCCACGCACCGGACCTTGTTATTACATGGTCTGCTGTTACACACAAACCATTGTTAGCCACTAATAGTCCCCATTTATAGTTATTCATTCTTTTCAGCTGACTGTTATCCACTCCTTTGTCTGTCCAACTGTTCTTCTGTCTCTTTGGGCTCTATCTCTCTATCATTTACTCCTTACCCCCCTCTCCCTACCCGATCTTCCACATAAAAAACAACTTTTTCCTAGCAACCCTCGGCTCTGAAGTGGGGTCACTGGACCTGAAACTTTAACTCTTACTTTGTTTCACAGCTACTGCCATACCTGTTGAGCTTTTCCAAAAATTTCTGTTTTTGCTTCTGATTTCCAGCATTCGCAGTTATTTTGGTTTTTAATCACTAAAATATGACTGGTTTTGGATCCAAGCTTTCCTTTAGTTCAGACTCAAAGCACTTCAAAAATCTCATGCTTATTTCCTCGCCAGGGAAACAGACAGTGACAGGAGGATTTTGGCTGACCATGTAAATAACTATTCACATGTAGAGGTAGTACACCAGTCAGGCTTTTTCTTTCAGACACTTCCTGTTAAATGTGAGTTTATCAGAGGGAACTGCAATGGCACCACTTAGTAAATTAGTTACGTCCGCAGTAGCTGGATACATGGAAGCAAAAATACCATCAAGTTAACCTTAGCCATCGTTCATTTTGTCCACACTGCTCTTCAAGTGGATTGGTAGGATTTAAACATAACATAAATCTTGGAGGAAATGCTTAGAGAGTTATTCTGCAAAAACAAAACAGTAATATGTCAAAAGAATGATATTTAATAATTAAACCTGCAGAGAATATCACAGAAATTATGGATGCCAGCAACTTTTTCAATAATTCATATTCATTAATTACTCATCTTCATTCTGATGTGATTCCAGGAGCCTGGGAGAAGAATGTGATGATAGTAACAAAATAAATGGCGATGGCTGCTCCAGTTTATGTCGCCAGGAACCATCTTTCAACTGTGTAGGTAGGTGTCCTGTCACATTAGTCATTGCTAGATTTATGATCTTTTCATTAATTGGAAAAATTCAAATTGTTTGATGGCTCAAGCCATTTAGTGAAGCTTGTAATATGTGGGAATATATTCTTGATGTAAATAATCCATGCTGGTGCTTACTTAAGAGTCTGCTCTGTTGAAACCCAACAATGACTGTGATAATATTTCAATTTAATATGAAATGTAAACAACATAGTATTATTGCTCAACACAGTGCGCAGCTGGAGGAGCACTGCAAGTCCAGCCAGCATCAGAGGTACAGAAAAGCCGATGTTTCAGGACGGGACCCTTCTTAGAACTAGGGAGGGGTAAGGGAGCTGGGAAGTAAATAGAGAGAGGAGGGGTGGGGCTGGGGGAAGGAAGATGGAAAATGGGATGGTGATCATTGGTGATAATTTCCTCCATCCTGAAGCTCAAAAATCTCCTCCGCCCTGAAGCTCAAAACTTCCAAGGATGCCCACCTTGAAGAAGTGTCCTCCTTGCGGAAAGACCTCAGTGGATCTCTCTCCCACTGCAACCCACCGGTAATCTCCTTCACCCTGAAGATCAAAAGCCTATCACCATCCCACTTTCTTTCCCCCACCTCCACCCCTCCTCCCTCTATTTATTCCTGAGCTCCCTTCCCCCTCCCCACTTCTGAAAAAGGGTCCCGACCCGAAACGTCGACTCTCCTGCTCCTCTGATGCTGCCTGGCCTGCTGTGTTCCTCCAGCTCCACACTGTGTTGTCTCTAACTGCAGCATCTGCAGTTCTTGCTACTACCATGCTATTCTTGCTCCTGTGTCTGTCCATCACTTCCTATCAAGAAGTCTATATGACCTTTAAGATATCCTAGAGCAGCAGCAGGTTCATTGTAAGACTGTCTGATACTTGCATTGAAAATTGAAGTGATGAAGAGAAATTATATCAGAGGAAGATGAAACTACAAAAGGAAAGAAACAAGGTCTTTTGAAGCTTTGCAATTTAATTCAATCATTTATTCAATGTAATTTCTAAACAGAAATATTAGGGATTCTGTAGGTGATTACAATCTGGAAACTTAAACTTTCAATTCTACACATAGCACTTTCCTCCCTCTGCATTTCATAACAGAATTGGTTTCCTCTGAATCAGCAGTGCAACCATAATTCAAAGACAGATACTGTTGTAATCCAATTGGATTTTGTTCTTTTCATCTCCCTCGAATGAAATCATATCTAATCTATATTCTGGCAAGTTTCACATTGAAAGCATGGTGAACAGTTGGCAGCTTAGCCCTGGCATTCCCTGAAGTGGTAATCTCCTTGTCAGTTCTGTTTTGGTGATTTTTTGACCAAACATCATTATAGAGTATATTGCACTTTTCTCAATCAGTAGCCGCATCTCCCTTGTGTGTGCATTGTCACCAATTCCTAGACCAAACATTACTCAAGTTTCTCCAAAATAAGGCTATAGTCCAAATCCAAACCTGATTCAAAGACTCTTTCACATCAAAGCAATATGATGCTATTTAATCAGCACCAACTTAGTCAGCCATATTGACCTAGATAGGTGGATTAACCTGGCGCACACTATTCATTTGCTTATGTGTTCTGAATTTTGGCAGCTATGAAAGATTTTTTTGTGACTAACAGAAGGAAAGACTTTTAATCAGAGTTTGCTTTTACACATTAATTGAGTGACATCTTCTTCTTTATTTTTGCAATACTCTACTTCACTCCTGAGATTAACAGACATCTATTCAATTCATGAAAAGATATTAGGGAGGAATCTTGTGTCCCTGGAGGTGGCAAGCTTGGAGGCAATAAGGACACTTGGTTAAGCGGGACAGACACAAACCCTGCTGCCTTCCCATCTCTACCAGAGTTAAGCTCTGGGCAGGTAGTCCCAGGGCTGATATTCCCACCCCCACAGTCAATTGAGGCCCTCAAATCGTCAATTAATGAACACTGCCACCACTGCGATTAACCCAGCTTCAATGGTGCCTGTGACCATGCAGTATTCCCAGCAACTGCAACCATGCGGGCAGTTTGTCACCGCTCCCCCCACCCATCCAGCATCATTTGTCCCCACATTGCTGGGACTCTTAAGGAGTCTTCTTCCACCAGCAATGAGTGCCTTGCGGTGCCGCTGGATGCTGCCTCTGATTGGCCAGCACCTCCATCCCTGGGGTCTTGATTTTAGGGGAAGGTCTCACTAATATTTGATTCTTGTATCATTCTGCTGGCCCTTGATGAAATTGACAGTTCAGTTCTCACCAGATCTCTCCACAGCTGTCCAGACGCTTGATGTCGTGATAATTGTCTGTCCCAAATTTCTGCACTTACATAAGGTATCACACTTGTCTTCCTGTATGAAAAAAAAACTTTAAGTATTAAGAGCTTCGGGATCTATTCCTCTTCTCAGGTTAGGAGGGCCTTGTATATGAAAGAAAGGACTCCTGTGTGTCCTGCTAATTAGCACTGGTCTATTTAATTTACAAAATCTTTTATGTGGTTAGGACTGTGTGCCAAGTGTTCACTAATCAGTGATTTAAAAAATTACAAGTGGAATTCTTGTTTTATCTCTGCCAACTTTTTTCTCACTTCTTCCTCTAGGTCACAAAGGCTACTGCTGCCTTCTGATACCTCACTAAAGTTGCCTTTCTTCACATGCAAGCCTAGTGTCAGAAGAGTTTCCAACAATGCAGTGTCCTTCCTCCATAAGACAATATGACATAGGAGGATAAGTAGGCCATTCAGCCCATTCAGCCCATTGAGTCTAGATTGCCACTCAAAGACATCATGGCTGACCTGACAACTATCAATTCCACTTTACTGCCTTTTCTCCATAACCCTTGATTCCCTTAATGATTAAAAATCTGTCTCTCTCAGCCTTGAATATGCTTAATAATCTAGTCTTTACAGCCCTCTGTGGTAAAGTATTAAATAGCTACCCTATCCTCAAAGAGAAGAAATTTCTCCTCATCTTTGTCATCAGTGTGCGATCCCTTATTCTGAGATTATACCCTTTGGTCCTAGACTCTCCCTCATGGGGAAACAATCTCTCCACATCTACCCTGTCAAGTCCCCAAAAAATCTTAAGTATTTCAATAAAGTCACCTCTCATTCCTCAGTGAATACCTACTCAAGCTGTCCTGATAAGACTCTCCCTCTGTACCCTGGATCAACCTCATGAACCTTCTCTAGACTGCTTCCAATGCCAGTACATCTTCCCTTAGATAAGAGGCCCAAAACTGTTCACAATATTACAGCAGTGGTCTAACCAGTGCCTTAACAAGACCTCCCTACTTTTCTACTCCATTCCCTTTAAATAAGACTAAAATTCCATTTGCCTTACTGAGTACTTGCTGAACTTATATACAGTTTTTTTTACTGGTTTAGGCATGAGAAATTCTGTGCTGTAGCTTTCTGCAGTCCCTTTCCATTTAAATAACATTCAGCCCCTTTATTCTCCCAGCCACAGTGCATAACCTCACATGTTCCCTCTGTCTACTGCACCTGCCAAGTTTTTGCCCACTCAACATCTCTCATACATGCTCAATTTCTGGAAGGATACCACTGAATAGTGATCATGACCAGAATCTTCACCTCATATTTTCCTTTGACTAATTCAGCAAGTTTGCTATTCCTCAGACAAGATCATCAAATTCGAGACAGCCTGGGAATTAAAGCTCAGGCTTTCTGTAGCCTGGCTTTGTAATCAGCAAAACTCCCATTCCCAGAAGAATTTAGTGCTTACTTTTATTTACTTTATAGTTGATGTTGAAAACATAAGCTGGACCAATCTGTTATTGTCAGAACTTAAAAATATTTCAAATGTTGTCTCATGCATGTTCTCTCATAGCGAAAACTATGATATTACGACTAAATTATATAAAATATCTTACTGAAGTAACAATTCTAACTTTCTAAATTATAACCACTAAGGCCACAGAATTTTAGTAGCCATAATCTGAAAATTCCCTCATGTGATGTGGATGTCACTGGTAAGACCAGCATTTATTGTCTGTCCCTCCTTGTCCTTGAGAAGGTTGTAGTAAGCCACTTCCTTGTGCTGCTGCAGTTCATGTGGTGAAGGTACTCCCACAGTGCTTTTAAACAGCAAGTTCCAGAATTTCGATCCACTGACAGTGCAGGAACAATATATTTCCGAGTCCGGATAGTGTGAGGCCTAGAGGGGATTTACAAGCTAGTAGTACTGTCATCTGCTTACTGTACTTATGCAACTAGGTAATAGATGTCACAAGTTTGGGAGGTGCTCATACAGAAGCCTTCCCTTATTGCTGCTGTGCATCTTCTAAGTAGCACTGACTACAAGCAGTACACAGTGATTAAAGGACTGAATATTTAAGTTGAAAAATGGGGTTCTGATAAATCTTGGAGATCTTCATATTGACCATTGTAGAATTTGATCTTGCTTCGTGGTAATAGTCAGGACCGCTGCATGAAACTAACTAGACAATATGTTGACCTTGTAAGGCAAAAATGTATGCAAAAAATTAAGCAGAAGTTCAGTGTGACAAACGAAACACAAACAGTGTCCATTGATTGGCAGAAAACAAAACTTCTTGGGCTTTCAAATGTCCTTTTCTGATTAGTAGTAGGATTGTGAAAAAAGAACTCGTGTGCACAAATACCTGACTGTTTTAGTATTTACTGATTTAAGCTTGTGTTTTTCCATATACTACCAGTGAGGGTAATAATATGGGAGCATGGTGCAAATTACAATAAAACACACACTTAAAAAAATGATTGTTTGCATTTTCAATTACTAAAACATTTATTTTTATTCAACTTGCATTACTGTTGGCACAAAACCTGCACATAGGAGCAAGGGAAGCAATTTAAATACAAGGCTAGTGTTGACATTTACACAAAAATCAATTTCAAGTTTGGTTTGAAAACAGGAAGAGAGGATGAGAGGCTTTCATCAGTGCTGTAGACTTTGTGAACTTTGCAGTGCTCCTCCAATTCAAAACAGATTGTATAAATAGGAGTTCTTACTGATACAAATAGGTAAATGAGAATATTTAACACAAATATGACTGGTGACATAGATAAGTCTGTATCCTGCAAATATGTTTCCTGTCATGCAGTTGATTTTAATGGGTTATATTTAGCACATGGGCGCCTTTAAGCAGCAGGTGACTGAATTGCACATTCATTTTCGTGAGTGGAAAATCTCTTGGTACCATCTAACGCTGAAAGAAACAAGTCAGTGATCAGACATGTCTGCTTCTATTTTCAGAGGAAAATACCGGAGTCTAAAAACTATTGTACATATTAGGGTCAAAACAATGTTAGCAAAAATGAAATATTCATTGTCAGTTTGCTGTTTTACTCCAATGTACCGTACGTAGAAGACCGCTCAAAACTGGGAAGGAGAAACAAGATATGGCAGCTTGGAGACAGTAAGGACTGCAGAAAGCCAGAGTCAATAGATGCGAAGCTGGAAAAGCACAGCAGGTCAGACAGCATCCGAGGAGCAGGAAAGTCTGACAAAGGGTTCGGCCCAGAACATTGACTTTCCAGCTCCTCGGATGCTGTCTGACCTGCTATGCTTTTCCAGCTTCACATCTATTGACCTAAGGTATGGCAGCCTCTGCTGTAATATTGGGACAGGCTGATTTTGCACATAAATTGTAGGTTCTTCCATTCTGCTTCTACCTTAGAGCAGACCTCGCAAATTTTAAGAAGTTGCCTTTTGAAAATCTTTCAATACTAAAACTGTTGGTTCAATGAGAGTTGAAGACACTGATTAGCAATTTTTAATGGGAAAATCAACAGGGATCTGAATACCATCCTCAAAAATTCAGCAAGCCTTAGCAACAAAAAGAGAGTTTGAATTACTTGGTTGCTATTAAAAGGGGCTTTTGGGACAGAATAAATCTGAAATGTTTAATTTAATTCCTTGCTCCATTCAATGAGCCAGATTAACATTTAGGGTGTTTTGTTAGTACACAGTTTAATGATTAAGTTATTTCATCGCATTACAATGACCGGCTAATTGTTATGATTGAGACATATGGGAACAAAGTTCTTTCTGTGGAAGGAAACTAAGTTTGTATTAAATTTACTAAAAGCAAGGAGGTAACGTTACATACAAGCATGTGACTTCACAGAAGGAGCAGGCTGTTCAACTTATCTAACCTGCTCTGCCATTCAATCAGATCATGGCTGATTGGATTATTCCAAATGTCTGCCTTCCTCAATAGCTTTTCAAGATCTTGTTTAGCAAGAATCTATCTTCGTCTGCCTTAAATATATTAAAAGACTTTTTTCCACCAAGTGCTACAATATTATCTGAACATTTATGGTGATCCATACAACGAAATGACTTGGCCCTGATTTTAGCTATTTTTTCCCCAATTTTTGGACCTATGATCTTGAGCATCTAGTTTGCAGGTTCAGAGGCACGACTAAAAGTGAATAGGCAGGCAATTTGTTTTTGTGAAGGATTTTTGGCAGCTTGTTTGCATTATTTCAAGGTTTAATTGCGATTTTTACTTTCCAGAAATGGTTTCATAACATCCTTTCACAGCAGTTTTTTATCGATCAGATTTATAGATTTTTGCAAAAAGGAAACAAGTTCTTCATGGTCTGAAGAAAAAGCTCAAAACAAAAGGAGTATATAAAACAGCAGGGACTAAGGTAAATGAATTCATAGGATTCTTGATTTTATTGACCTGTGCTCCTTTTGGGTCTTTTTCTCTGCAGATGAACCAAGCCGGTGTTATTTTCATGATGGCGATGGTGTTTGCGAAGACTTTGAGAAAATGACAAGCGTACGGGATTGTGGTCTCTACACACCCAATGGTTTTATGGATCAGTGGGCCAGTAACGTCACTGTTTCACACCATGACGATCAGTCCTGTCCTGGATGGGTGATAATTGGTCACCCCGCTGCAACAAAGGTAAAGAAAATGTCAAAACTGTGCACTTGCATTTGGTGAATATTGCCTCGAAGTAATCACTGTTGATTACAATGGATCAAATGCTCCATGCATTCATCAGGTCACTTAACTCTTTTTATGTAGACACTGACTTGGTTCATGTCACATGGTCTCATGCTTTCACTCAAAGAGCTGAGAAAAGGCTGCCTTACAAACACATTAAACATGTGCAATCCCATTCTGAGACTATCTGAAACAAAATTGTAGATGGAACATAATACAACAAAGCCACATATGTACATTTTCATTTCTGAATTCCAATATTTGTTGAGATGCATATGCACCCATCATGAGCAAAGAAATGGGGTGGATTTATGGCTACATAGTCTGTTCTCCACTCTCCAGCCCATGATCTATAAATACAATTTGCACTTTTCTGACATGAAATCTGGCTGTTTCATATTGGCATTACACAATGAGCAGTTTTACTTAATCACAAGTGAGACTTCCACTTCTCAGAGACAAGATATTCTGCCCTAGAGGGCTGTTGAGCAATCTGACCTGAAAATCCCAGCTTCAGAGTGGGGGCGTTGTGTTAGAGAGGGACAGGGTGGGGGGTTTTGGGACCCATAAAGGGGCTGTCATCAGTGGGCACAGGAGCTCTACCAAAGGCAATGGTTCTTATCCTGCCCGATGGCAGCTGTCAAAATGGCTAGGTTGCCCACATTTCCTCTCGAGGTGCAGAATTGTGGCAGAGGCACAATGAGGCATTTAAGTGGCAGTTAATTGTGCACCCAAAAGAACCAAAGACCCCATGGGCTGGCTTAACTTCTTATTTCTCACCCTCGCCAACACTCTGCACCGATTTATATATGTCTTGGCATGGACCCATAAAATTATTGACACCAGAAAGGTCTTTCCATAGTCAAATACTTGAATGATGCACTAATTCCAATTGAAACGTGGCTAAGTTGTGACAGGATTCATCATTAGTTTGGGTGAATATCGTGAAATTCAACTTGGTGCAAATTTAATGACAAGTAGGGAATATCTAATCATTGAGTAAATGCAATTTTTAACATATATCTTTAAATTGTTGGGATCTACAGTGCAAATGTGCCTGGGCTGGGGACAGTGATGGCCTAGTGGTATCGTTGCTGGACTGTTAATTCAGAGACCCAGGAATGTTCTGGGGACCTGGGTTCAAATCCCACTGTGGCAGAATTTAAAAAAAAACTCTAGCTGGCCTCAAAAAAACATCATAGTAAGGAACCTGCTCAAACTGCTGCCGTATATGTAGTGTAGGTACACCCACAGTGCTGGTAGCAAAGGACTTCCAGGGGTTTTCAACCAGCTACAGTAAAGGAAGGGCAGTATTGTTCCATGTCGGGATGGAGAAAGTGGTTTTGAAATCAAAATGGAGGACAGAGGCCATGTTTTGAAGTTGTTGAACACTATGTTGAGTCTAAAGGCTATAAAGTGCCAAAGTGGCAATTGGAGTATTGTGCCTTCAGTTTGAGATTGTTTAGTTGATTCATTGGAATATTATAGCAGGCCCAGAAATGTTAACTTAGGGGCAAGCAACTGGAAGATGAGGATCAGTCTTGTGGACAGAAAGGAGGTGTTCCCAGTCTGTGTTTCGTCTAACCAGTGTAAAGGAGATTGCGTTGTGTCTGGCAAATGTAGTGGAATAGATTAAAAAAAATGTAAGTAAATTGCAACTTCACCTGGAAAGTGTGTTTGGGGCCTTCGACAGCAAAGAGGGAGGAGGTGAAAGAGCAAGTGTTACACCTTCTGCTTTTGTTTGTAACTAGATTTGGCATTTATTAGAAGGGTTGTTTACGCAAAATCTTTGGAATCGAAGAATCATTGAAATTAGAGTGCTGATCACAGCCTGGTTAAACTCCACTTGGAGTACTGTGAGCAGATCTGGGCACCATGCATTAGGAATGATATGTTGGACTTGGAGGAAGTACAATGTAGGCTTACAAGAATGATACCAGAACTTCAGGGTTTAAGTTATGGGGAGAGATTATAAAAATCCAGCCTGTTTTCTTTGGAATTTAGAAGGTTAAATGGTGATCTGATTGGAGTCTTCAAGATATTAATAGGAAAAGACAAATGATAGACAAAGAAAAACTATTTCAACTGGTTGGCAATTCCAGAACTAGGGGTATAGTCTGAGAATTATAGCCAAACCATTCAGGAGAGCAGTAAGGAAGCACTTCTACATGCAAAGGGTGGTAGATGTTTGGACATCTCTTCCAGTGGTTGCCAGTGGTTTTAAATCGGAAAGAGATGCATTTTTGTTAGGCAAAGAGATGAAGAAATATTGGCTAAAGATAGGTATATGGAGTTAGGCCGCAGATCAGCCATGATGGAATCAAATGGTGGTCCAGGCTCCAGGGGATGAATGGCTACTCCTGTTCCTATGTTTCTAGAAACCAAAGAACCTCAGAGGTATTGAGATGACACTTTAGCTTCTTGTAGCTCTTCAAGCATACCTCCCTATTGTGCAGATTTATGGACACCATTAATTTAACCTTCAAGGTCTACTGTTTGAAAGACACTTTTGCTGATCGTGAAGACGTTTAGTGAGGACAGTTAGAAGCTCAGAAGAAATAGAACTGAAGGTGTGCATGATACAAACACAATACTGAAATATTTTATGAGATGTAAACAGAATAAAATGCAGACTTAACGATTTTGAACACCAATCTCTATTCATTGTATAACTCTGTCTCCGGAGGCAGCAAACAGTGAGTGATGAAACAAAAGGAAGACTTATCTAGTTAGTGATTATTTTGATGTTTCTATAGATTTAATGTCTTGCCAATGCACACCTACCATCAGCTTGTGGAGTAGACCAGTCCCTGTCTACTGAATATTGATGCGGTGACTTTGTTCAGATGATAACACTAGACAGATTTTGTGAAAACGTCTCAAGCTAGTTAAATTGAATAAGAGTCTAGGCAGGTAGTGCAACTCTTTAAATTATTTTCAATTGTTCCTATATTCAATGAAAGGAATGAAATGCATACTTCAAATCTCTGACTTAGAACGTTAATGGGTACACTGCCATAGTGAGCAAAATGTTCCCTGTATCCAGTTGTTCCCATTAAGCAAACACTCCAAGGTCTCAGGGAAATTAATTGTGCTTGAGCAAATTCCTTTTGAAGTAAATGTTCCCATTAAAAAAGATGCATTTTAACTGGAGCATACTCCATATGGCGTTGCTTGCCCCACAGGGAGAATTTTTGATGGTATAAGTGGGTACAGATTATTTCCATCACAATCATTTTTTGGCATTTGCTTGTAAGACTGAACCGGAAATTCATGACTATACTGTCGCATACATGTTTTGACTGGTAAGATAGATTTAAGACATACCGTAGTCCCATTGGCTTTTCAGGAATGGCCATGGTTTGTTGCTGTGCACCGTGCATGTCTAAGTCGTTGTTATCATTTAAAATGTCATTGATTGTGGAGGTGGAGTCGAGGCAGTGGGAGAATTAGGGTGACTGCATATGGTGCCGTAGCCAGTCAGAATATTGCTCATCTTTGCCTGTTACTGGGTGTTATATCCAGTGCTCACTGGCAGAATGAAAGTCTCTCCTCTGCTGATAGTGGGACTCCAGATTGAAATGATCCCATACGAAATAATAATTTACGCACTTCAAAAGAGTTCATAAATATTTTCAGTCAATCTAATCAAGGGTGTTATAGCACGTCTCCAGGGCAGAAAGACAAGGGTAGGCGATGATCTAGTGTTATTATCGTGCGACTATTAACCCAGAAACCCAGCTAACATTTTGGGGACCCGTGTTTGAATCTCACCACGGCAGATGGTGGAATTCAAATTCAATAAAAAAATGTCTGGAATTAAGATTGTACTGATCACCTTGAAATCATTGCCGATTGTCGGAGAAATCCATCAGGTTCACTAATGTCCTTCAAGGGAGGAAATCCGCTACCCTCACCTGGTCTGGCCTACATGTGACTCCAGACCCACAGCAATGCGGTTGACTCTCAATTGCCCTCTGAAGTGGCCAAACAAGCCACTCAGTTGTACCAATCTCTACAAAGTGTCCAAGAAATAAAACTGGACGGATCAGCTGGCATCGATGTAGGCACCGGAAAAGACAACAGCAGAAACAGCCCTGTCGAGCCTGCAAAGTCCTCCTCGCTAACATCTGGGGGCTAGCATGGAGAGCTGTCTCGCAGACTAGTCAAGCAACTGCCTGACATAGTCATATTCACAGAATCATACATTGCAGACACCACCATCACCATCCCTGGATATGTCCTGTCCCATCGACAGGACAGACCCAAAAGAGGTGTCGGCACAATGGTCTACAGTCAGGAGGATGTTGCTCTTGGAGTCCTTAGCATTGAATCCAGACCCCATGAAGTCTCACGGCTTCAGGTTAAACATGGGCAAGGAAACCTCCTGCTGATTACCACATAGCATCCTCCCTCAGGCTGATGAATCAGTACTCCTCCATGCTGAACAACACTGGAAGCACTCAGGATGGCAAGGGCACAAAATGTACTCTGGGCGGGGGATTTCAATGTCTCGGCAGCAGTACTATGGAACGAGCTGGTCAGGTCCTAACGGATATAGCTGCTAGACTGGGTCTGTGGCAGCTGGTGAGGGAATCAACAAGAGGGAAAAACATACTTGGCCTCATCCTTAGCAATCTGCCAGCTGCGGTTGCATCTGTCTATGACAGTATCTGTAAGAGTGACCACCGTACAGTCCTAGTGGAGACAAAGTCCTGCCTTCACATTGAGAACAACCTCCATCGTGTTGTGTGGCACTATCACCATGCTAAATGGGACAGACTTCGCACAGATCTAGCAACTCAAGACTGGGTATCCATGAGACACTGTCGGCCATCAACTGCAGCAGTTTTGTACTCCAGCACAATCTGTAACCTCATGGCCCAGCATATCCCCCACTCAACCATTACCATCAAGCCAGGGAATCAACCCTGGTTCAACGGAGAGTGCAGGAGGGCATGCCAGGAGCAGCACCAGGCATACCTGAAGATGAGGTGTCAACCTGGTGAAGCCACCAAACAGGACTACTTGCACGCCAAACAGCGAAAGCAGCAAGTGATAGACAGAGCTAAGTGGTCCCACAACCAACAGATCAGATCTAAGCTCTGCAGTCCTGCCAGATCCAGTCATGAATGGTGGTGGACAATTAAACAACTCACTGGAGGAGGAGGCTCCACAAATATCCCCATCCTCAACGATGGAAGAGCCCAGCACATCAGTGCAAGTGATAAGGCTGAAGCATTTCGCAGAAATCTTCAGCCAGAAGTGCCAAGTGCATGATCCATCTCAGCCTCCTCCAGTGGTCCCCAACATTACAGATACCAGTCTTCAGCCAATTCGATTCACTCCACTCCACGTGATATCAAGAAACAGTTGGAGTCACTGGATGCTGCAAAGACTACAGGCTCTGACATCATTCCGGCAACTGTACTGAAGACTTATGCTCCAGAACTTGCCGCTCCCTTAGCCAACCTGTTCCAGTGCAGTTACAACACTGGCATCTACCCGACAATGTGGAAAATTGCCCAAGTATGTCCGTACACAAAAAGCAGGACAAATCCAACCCGGCCAATTACCGCCCCATCTGTCTACTCTCGATCATCAGTAAAGTGATGGAAGGTGTCATCAAAGTGCTATCAAGCAGCACCTGCTCAGCAATAACCTGCTCAGTGACGCCCAGTTTGGTTCTGCCAAGGCTACTCAGCTCCTGACCTCATTACAGCCTTGGTTCAAACATGGACAAAAGAGCTAAATTCCAGAGATGAGGTGAGAGTGACAGCCTTTGGCATCAAGGCTGCATTCGACTTGAGTGTGACATCAAGGAGCCCTAGCAAAACTGGAATGAGTGGGTATCAAGGGCAAACTCTCCGGTGGTTGGAGTCATACCTGACACATAGGATGATGGTTGTGGTTGGTGGAGGTCAATCACCTCAGCTTCCGGACATTTCTGCAGGCGTTCCTCAGGATAGTGTCCTCAGCCCAACCATCTTCAGCTGCTTCATCAATGACCTTCCTTCCATGATAAGGTCAGAAGTGAGGATGCTCGCCGATGATTGCACAATGTTCAGCACCATTTATGACTCCGCAGATACTGAAGCAGTCTGTGTTCAAATGCAACAAGATCTGGACAATATCCAGGCTTGGGCTGACAAGTGACAAGTAACATTCGTGCCACACAAATGCCGGGCTATGACCATCGCCAAGGAAAGACAATCTAACCAACACCCCTTGATATTCAATGGTGTTACCATCACTGAATCTCCCACTATCAACATCCTGGGGGTTATCATTGACCAGAAACTCAACTGGACTCACCACATAAACGCAGTGGCTACAAGACCAGGTCAGTAGCCAGGAATACTGCGGCAAGTAACTCACCTCCTGACTGCTCAAAGCCTGCCCACCATCTACAAGGCACAAGTCAGGAGTGTGATGGAATACTCCCCACTTGCCTGGATGAGTGCAACCCCAACAACACTCAAGAAACTTGACACCATCCAGGACAAAGCAACCCACTTAATTGGCACTACATCCACAAGCATTCACTCCCTCCACCACTGATGCCCAGTACTATCTACAAGATGCACTGCAGAAATTCGCCAAAAATCCCAGTTTCCAAACCCACGGCCACTTCCATCAAAAACAGGACAAGGGCAGCAGACATATGGGAACACCACCACCTTCAAGTTTCCCTGCAAGCCACTCACCATCCTGACTTGGAAATATATCGCAGTTCCTTCACTGTCACTGGGTCAAAATCTTGGAATTCCCTCCCAAAGGTCATTGTGGGTCAAACTACAGCAGGTGGACTGCACTGGTTCAAGAAGGTAGCTCATCACCACCTTCTCAAGGGCAACTAGGGATGGGCAAGAATTGTTGGCCCAGCCAGCGATGCCCACATCATTCAAATGAATAGAAAAAAAGGGGACTTTAACTAAGGCCTCCTGGCCCAGAGGTAGGGCCACTACTACTGCACCACAAGGGCCAAGCCACTATTTATAGAGGATATTAGAACAATTGAAACAAATGATTGGTATGCATTATATCTGTAGGGTTCCCGATCCCACCCTCCTCCCCAATCAATCTGATTTAGGTTGTGAGATGATTGCTTCTGAGTTATGGTAGCTTTAAATACAAGACACAGTCCTGACCCTAAGCTCCAAGTCTAAACTGACATTACAAGTGGTTGAGGTAAAATTTTTCCTTCAAACAGCAACATTCCAGTCACCCCCCCATCCTAACCTCTAATCCCGAAAGATCTACTGGCATTGCATTACAAAGCAATTTTTCAAATTTGGCTTTGCTCAAAATATGACTTATCGTTATATAATGAACAAAAATCATAACACCTTATTGTGAAATATTTGTTTGAGAGCAAGGTTATGGTCTCACACCTTTTGCTTTTGCTCTCATCTGGATACCCACTTTCATATTTCATCTCCCAAGTGGCTGTGAATGAAATATTTGTGTGAATGGAACCCATTTTGCATTTACCTGAAACCCTGTATTTTCGAGACAACAAGGTGCAGGGCTGGATGAACACAGCAGGCCAAGCAGCATCATAGGAGCAGAGAGGCTGACGTTTCGGGCCTAGACCCTTCATCAGAAAAGGGGGAGGGAAAGGGGGTTTTGAAATAAATAGGGAGAGAGTGGGAGGCGGATAGAAGAGGGATAGAGGAGAGGATAGGTGGAGAGGAAACAAACAGGTCGAAGAGGCGGGGATGGAGCCAGTAAAGGTGAGTGTAGGTAGGGAGTTAGGAAGGGGATAGGTCAGTCCAGGGAGGACGGACAGGTCAAGGGGGCGGGATGAGGTTGGTCGGTAGGAGATGGAGGTGCGGCTTGAGGTGGGACCCTGTATTTTCTTTGGGTTTTCACATGAATGACCTACTTAGTATATTTGAAACACTATCATTGTGGGTAACCTGTTATGTTATTAAGAATTAAGAACATAAGTAGCTGCAGAAGTAATTATGTTTTCAGCGTAATTACCACACGGTCACTCAATTAGTTGCTGTTTCAATTGATGCAGTTGTCAAAAGAGCAACAAGAATGTAGACCTACTTCACAATATACTCCATTGGAGAAAGCAACAGTGATTTTCCCTTGCTTGTTCAAATTGGTTCATTTGGGGGGTCCTGTGTGATGCAATAGTTTTTGATCTTCCAAACTTGGAGGATCTAGAAACTAATACTGATCATACAAATCTGTCTCACTTGCCTGTTGACCTCAGTAGCACTTTCCTTCGCTTTGTAAATAAGAGCATCATGTTACTTCAGTTGTCCTTAGGATGGGGAATAGCATCATACGATAGTGGCTCAATGGAAAACTAATATACAAAAGATCCCCACCTGCTTGGTATGAATGGTAACAATGTTATGTCTGTGGAAGGGTTGTGAACTAAAAGGATCAAAGTGGCAGAGCTGTGTGCTTCTGTATTTCAATGAGTGATGAAATTTGGAAGAGGAATGCTTTGGGCACATGAACACCATTTCCAAATGTCTCAGCATTCTACATTATAGAGGACTTGTCCCCATTTGGTATCCATTTGACAAGTCATATCAATCACAGCTCTCCTATTTACATTAGTTGTACTACAGGGCAACAGCAAAATATGGCCTATATTAGATTGGAAAAAAAAAACCTCAAATTGAAAAAAAAGGCAGTGGAATTTGTTAAATATTAAGCTGTCTAACATTAAACAATTTAGATATTATTTAATTGATACCAAATCCCATTTGGAAGTGTATATATCAATTTCCTTTGGTCACAGACCATTTGTATCCTGGCACAGATTTTAAAAGCCATACTGTGAAATAGGAAAATATTAAGTAAATCCATCTAAAATTCTCATTACTGTTACATTTGGATCCTAGTTAAATAATCCTTTCACTTGTAGCTGATCTGTAATGCAGAGCAAAACATGCAGAAAGAGTGCTAAATAATGGTCATTAGTCAAAAGGAAAAGAAAAGCCCTTTCCTGGTTTGTTATCCTTTCAGTACAATTCCCCAATGTCGAAACTGATCATCTGCCAGGTAGTCTGCTGTTTACGAAGAATCCAATTGGAGAGGCTTACTAATACCTATAGTTGAGGGCTGGAATTAGTCCCACACACGTTTCAGGAAACCAATGAATGACACATTGGTGTAAGAACCGCTGCTCAGCTTCAACATCCTGGTTTTAAAAAAAACATTCTGTGTTGGCCACCTCAAGTGCCCTTATGTGATGCTTGCGTGAGGGCCACTTCTGTAGTGGCAAGATGACAGATAATCTGCCCTTTGTTTTGCTGAAATTCTTTTAACTGGAGCAGCTTTAACCCTTAACCCTACCATTTATTAAATCTTGTTCCAGTCTAGTTACAACAAATGTTCAAAGAGCCAAACAAAAAATCACTAGAATCCACAAAACCTACCGATGGACTTTCTTGGATAAATTTTGACTGTGCGATCGTGACTTCAATGGAATTATAAATAAAGAGAGGTGTAAAACACCAGTTTATGATTCAACATTACTGAAATTTTACTATTCCATGCAGTCAAGATGTATTCAGTTTATTGCATAAACCTTTTTTATTTGCTGGACCTTTTATTTGTTTCTAAATTACATCTTTTCTCTACTCATTACATCTCCACCCACTCACACCAGTTCGTTCCCTGTCTTGACACAGTAAGAAGCCAGATTGCTCACAGTTTGGCCAGTGTTATGATTAATCTGTCTTGAGGGAGATACACGAAAGACCTCAGTGGGACTTGCCATGCATTTTTTTTTCCATGTTACTGCTTCCTTTGGTTTTCTCAACTGAGGTTTTGTTCCCAATTCACCCAACTCAGCAGAGGTCAAAGGTCAAACCTGGGATCCTCCTGATCCACATCGCTCAGTTTGATGCCTTGAAGCCCATTTTTCACACCAAGCCGTTGGGAAAACACGACCATGTTCAACTCCAGCTGGAGCATGGCAAGCGTGTGGTTGCACAGTCACTGTCGAGTTTGGAACGTTGACAGAAGCTGCATGCTGATTACAGATTTTATATTCCTGGCCATTACGCCCTCAAAATTCATTCACCATTGTAAGATTCAACAATAATTATTCATGTCTTTTCTTCACCTGGTAACATCTCACTGCCTCGCCTCACATTTTACAATCCAATACAGCACAAGAACAGGCCCTTCGGCCCACCAAGCCTGCGCTGATTCCTACTCCTTATTTAGTTCCACTACTTATTGCTCATACATGGTTTCTATCCCTCTGTTCACCTTCCATTCATGTGTCTATCAAGATACACCCCAAAGGTCGCTAACGTGTCTGTTTCCACCACCTCCACTGGCAGTGTGTTCCAGGCACCCACCACTCTCTGTGAAATGTTTTCTCTGCGCTTCTCCCCTAAAATTTCCCCCGTCACCTTGAACCTGTGCTGTCTTACACCTCTGACTATCCACCCTATCTGGCTTTATATAATTTTGTAGACCTCTATCAGATCCCACCACCTTCCCCCCCGACCCCCTCCAAACTCAGGCTCCGTCCTTCTAGTGAAAACAATCCAATTTTATCCAACCTCTCCTCATAAGTAAAACCCTCCAAACCAGGCAACAACCCAGTAAACCTTCTCTGCACCCTCTCCAAAGCATCCACGTCCCTCTGGTAGTGTGGCAACCAGAACTGCACACAATATTCCAAATGTGACCGAACTAAAGTTTTGTACAGCTGTAACACAACTTGTCAACTTTTAAATTTGATGTCCCTGCCAACGAAGACAAGTGTGCTGTATGCCTTCTTGACCACCTTATCCACTTGTGTTGCCACTTTCAAAGATGCCCAGATCATTGTGTATGTCATTTTCATGTCTCATTCATTGGGAAATGATGGGAGATTTCTTGTTGCAAAGTAGATTAAATCAGAATCAGTTTAACCCAAACGACCTCATTTGTCCATGTGATGATATTCACTGGGCTGCAAAACAAGAAAGCAAATCACTGTGTGTACATTTTTGAAGTGAATTTGACCAGCTGATTAGAATGCCTTATAAATAAAGAATATACATCTTCCTTAAATAGCAGAATGATTGTTCAAGCTTGGGTTGACATGCTCAGTTTGGAGAGAAATAGTTGTATTCATTTCTCTAAACCTATGTAAATTCATTCTGAAAAAAAAACATTAATTTGGACCATAACGATAATTTTGAAATTTCTGTGATTCTGTGGTCAGAGGAGGTGAAATAATAGGCTCCCTGTACAAATTAGTGCAGCTTGAGTTATTTAAGAGGACGAGAAATACACTCACAGTCAAGATTATCTTAAAAATTGGGACAAACACTTACTCCTGTCAACTTTGCATATTATCCCTCCCCTTCACACACTTTATTCCCAAAATTGTTCATAAAAGATGGTTGTGATGTTATGACAGAAGTGTGGCTTCAGCTTCCCTTGTGAGGCAAATAAATGCTATCCATCAGGTAATAAAAGGCTGACAGAAAGTTACAGGGTGGTAATTCACTTGAACTGTCCTGATGATGCAATAAACTTCAAGAGTGAAGCTCAAACAATTTACAAATGTCATCAGAACTGCTAGATTGAATTACTACTTCAAATCTGCTGCCAGCTCTTTGTTATTTTTCATATTAATACTCTATATCGTCTTTTTTTAAGTGTCCTGTTTTGTTTTTATAGACTATAAGGCATTTCAATTTATCTGCCATGCTGTTAGCTTGAATTTAACTGTTATGCTGTTGACACTATATTTAAGGCAGCAAAGATGATAAAATGTAAGAGTTGGAGATATAGATCAGACAGAGAAGGGAAAAATCTTAGTGATTCCCCGACCTAAACCTTTACAATTTTCTCCACATTTTTCCTAAAGGCATCCAATGAGGAAAGCGAACCATCTTGACCGTCTTTTTTTTTATTTATTCACGGAAAGTGGCTTTTTTGGTGGTTGGCCAAGCATTAATTGCCCATCCTTAGTTGCCCTCAAGGAGGTGATGATGATCTGCATTCTTGAACCACTGCAGTCCATTTAGTGTAGGTACACCCACAATGCTGGTTGGGAGAGAGTTCCAGGATTTTGACCCAGCAACCCCGATGGAATGTAATACATTTCCAAGTCGGGATAGTGTGTGGCTTCAAGGGGCGCTTGCAGGTGATGGTCCAAAGTATCTGCTTCCCATATCCTTCTAGACAGTCATAGTTGCAGGTTTGGAAAGTGCTATCTAAGGAGCCTTAGTGAGTACATCTTCTTGACTGCACACACTACTTCTGAGCATTGGATGTTGAGGAAGCAGATATTTGTGGATATGATGCCAATCAAATCCAAAATGCAAGAATCTAGGCAGTGCATGTTGGTCAGCTATTTACCCATGAGAGACTTCACACAAAAAGATAATCTGAAAGTTTGTAAGGCAAACATTACAGCAGATCTCACTTGTCTGTGAGACTAAATATGGATATCCCAGTTGGTTGTACCTCTCCTAACCTCGTCTTGCTTAGGCAAACTGTAGCAAACCAACCACTTTACTCCAGTTGATGTAAGGTATCCCAACATAGACTACAAATGGACACAAAATCTGTTTGGCAAACTATCACATCACATGGTCTACCTTAGTCAATAACCCAGAATAGATCTTAAAAGAAACGGAATGCAACAAACTACATTATACAATTCACAGTATGAATGACACGTCTAGGACAAGAATATTCACAGGTTCATAAACAATGAAGCATTCAATCTGGAGCAGACATTTTTAAGAATGCTTTTGCAAAACCTAGCTGAATTTACACAATATTAAAGCTTTTGCTTTAAAAAAGGGATAGTAAAGCATTTAACTGCACAATTTAAATGTCACATTCACAATAAATCATAAGACAGAGTAGCTACATTTTAAAACTATGCATCTGTTGAGAATTGTGCGTAGTTCTTACTTGCATTTGTCTGCGCTCCCAGAGCAATTGATGCAATTATGAGTGTGCTAGCCAACTATATTAATAATGCTCTAATGGGCATGTTTATATCACGGAACTGCTTATACTCAAAGTGTTGAAGCATTTGCAATTCTATATTTGCCTCACTTACATTCTGTAACATAACAAAGAGACCAGCAACTACTTTAGTTCAGGGACAGGGCTGTGAATTTATGGAAGCATTTGAGGAAATGATTGGTGTTAGCAAATTCAAGAGGAAACAGGATGGATGATACTCAATAAAAGTGATTGAAGGGAATGAAAGAGAAATTTATGATATTTTAATTTGAGCCTTCGCTGTGTACAATTTTCATGTTTCCACATAAAGCCAGTTGCTTGCTTTTGACAATCATGATTGTGCCTTAAAGTAATTGTGATACATAACATCTCAGTTGCATTCCTTTTTTTTTGGCATTACTGCCCACAAGCCGCCCACAATGAGTCTTTCCAAATGAGAACTCAGTTATTAGCATGGAATGGACAGTGTGGTCCCCATTTATGTTTGCCACTCTCACAAGTGGGATCCATGAACCTGCAGACACCAATCTTAACCCATTTAGCACTGTGTCAACTCCTCCACCACCGATAAGTAAGTTTAGGATTCAGAGAGCATCCTTCATCTCTGCCCTTGCCCATTCACCAACACCTACCTCTACAAAATACGGTTGGGGTGTTATACATTTGAGGCAAATAATGAAAACTGACGCTGCCATCATACCTAAGTTGCAAACGGACAAACTTTAGGAGGTACACAACTGATGCCTTTTCAGTGGATTTCTCTTTTTATGTTGAAAATTGTAATGTTGATAGTTTCCTCAGAGACCAAGTTGCTGTCTGGCAACCAATGCAGACTAGCCGCACCCATCCTGAAACATTTAAAAGGATCTGAATGGGTACATGAATAGGAAGGGTTTAGAGGGATATGGGCCAAATGCTGGCAAATGGGACTAGATTAATTTAGGATATCTGATTGGCATGGACAGGTTGGACCAAAGGGTCTGGTTCCATGCTGTAAGACTCCATGATATCTTACAAAATGTACCAATACTGAGGGGAAGAGCTGAAAAATCCTTTGAAAAAGTGAAGAGGAGTTGGGTTCAGGCAGAGGCTGGAAGAGGTTGTACTTGTTTGCTTCTTGGCTGTCTGTAAACAGTGAACACTTTAGTTTTAATCATCTCCTGCATATGTGTGGAATCACAGATGTTAAAAGCAGCTCTGCACTTGAAGCTGGGTCCTGCTTACCGAGGTGTCAGGGAGAGAATATCAGTGTAAACAAGGGCAATTATCAGGCGGCAGTTAACTGAAAGTGGCATCTGGAAAAAAAATTACCGTTGGATAGGGAAATGTGGGTTTGCAGGTTTAGAGTCCTTAAGTATCTCCCTTTATTTTATAAATGACTTTGAAGTCATTTGTGGTTTCCAAGGCATTAACAACTAACAAAACCTGATTACTCAATTTTTATGTCTCTTGCGATTTGAATTTTCATTTATTGTCAGCTACAGACAACAATAAATCTTTAAGGATGGCCCGGCAGTACAACAGCAGTAGTTAGCAAGATATTTGTGTATTTTTAGAGCTTGCTTTCCCATGCTACTCAGCTGTCATTAACTAATGCATAACAAAGTAGTCTGCCATCACAAGTGAAGGGCTCCCAATCTGAGCTGTTTTGATCAAATAATTTTTCACATGAAAGAGTTAGGACCTGAATAGTGTCTAATTGTAATCAGTTTACTTTGGTCTCTGACAACCCTGGGTGGCCATTAATGGAGCACACTGGCAAATTTACATTAGAATATAGGGTTTTAGGATTGAGACACATTGCTCCGTATAGTGCCTTGAATGGGCTGTGCCAACAGTGTGACAACAGTCCCCCTGCGTAAAGCTTCACCAGGCAGAATGTGGGCTCCTGAAAAAGAAAGCTCGTTGCTGACTTTAGAGAAAACTAAAACATCGAAATAATTTATTTCAGTCAGTATAATAAACAAAATTTGCAACTCAAAGAAAATAAGCATGTTCCTTCAAACAACCATGTTCCGTGGAGTACAGCATTTTTTAGACTGTACGGCACAAAGCTACTAATGGGGATTTCATTAACTCTGGTAGTGGGCAAAGTAATTTGATATGAATGTGATAACTGCTGGAAAAATTTGAGGAAAGAAAGCACTTGCATTCATGTAGCAACTTTTAATGACATTAGGACGTTCTAAAGCACCTTACATAGAGTGACAAGCAATCCCAGTTTCACTGGGACTGTCATGATTCTTCATTATGTTGTCTAATGCCCCGACAATTTCCCAAAAACTGTTCAAATGTTCCACTTTTCACCTTATATCTTCTTGTCAAATTTAAGCGGTGAATTTTCATCCTTGTTCTTGTAAACCAACATCACATCACCCACCTCCATCTCCCTAAACATCTCCCGGGGACTGCCTTTTTAGTGCCAATGGCTCGATCACTGGTGATTCCTTTCAGACGGTTTACAGAATAGCATTGCCAACTTTGGCAGGCTATGTGGCATCATGTGACCTCTCACCTTCAACTGCCCCTCTCTCTGGGGTGTTTATCATATTTTGTCCAACACATCAGTCATCACAGAGCTCTACTTTGGCCAAGAAACTGACTGTGTGGTGCATGATGTCTCATTGGGAAATAGCTTTAAATCCACAGTGAGATAGCTGATCTCTATTGGCAACCAAAAGAGAGAATTTACATTATATGGTACTTAAACATGTGCATGAAGTGAGAGATAAACATAAGACAGTTGAACAGATTAACTGTTTTAGTGAAATTGTTGGGAATGTATTGCTGGTCTGGACTACACGAAAACTCATAATTAAAAACAAACACACTGTGGACGCTGGAAGCAATGTTTTACTCTAAATGTTAACTCTGTTTCTGCAAACATACATATCCAGTAGTCAATACAGTGTGAAGCTGGAGAAGCACAGCAGGTCAGGCAGCATCAGAGGGGCAGGAAAGTTGAGGTTTTGGGTTTACACCCTTTGTCAGGACTGGGGAGGGGGAAGGGAGCTTGGAAATAAATAGAGAGAAGGGGGATGAGACTGGGGGAAGGTAGGTGGGATGGTGATAGGTGGACACAGGTAGGGGCTAGTGGAGATTGGTCAGTGGGAAGGGTGGGGCAGATAGATGGGGAAGAAGATGGACAGATTGCATCATGTCAAGGAGGCGGGGATGAGGGGGAGGGTTGGACATGGGATGAAGCCGGGGGTGGAGAGATTTTGAAACTGGTGAATTCGGGATGTAAGCTCCCAATTTTGCACGTGGCGTTGTTGTGGCACTGGAGGAGGCCCAGGATGGGCATGTCACCCAGGGAGTGGGAGCGGGTGTTAAAATGGTTAGCAACCAGAAGGTGTTGTTGACTATTACGTACAGAGTACAGATGCTCTGCAAATCGGTCACTGAGTCTGCGCTTGGTCTCACCAATGTAAATGAGGCCACATCGAGATCAACAGATATAGTAGACCAGAATGGAGGATGTACAAGTGAATCCCTGTCAGATTTGGGAAGATTATTTGGGGCTTTAGACGGAGTTGAGAAGGGAGGTGTAGGGGCAGGTGTAGCACCTCCTGCAGTTCCAGGAAAAGGTGCCGGGTGTGCTGGGGTTAGTGGGAGGTGTGGAATGGACGAGAAAGTCACAGAGAGAGCAGTCCCTATGAAAGGCAGACTGGAGTGGGGAGGGAAATATCTCTTTGGTTGTGGGGTCGGATTGTAGGTGGTGGAAGTGGCAGAGGATGATGCGTTGGATGCGGACGTTTGTGGGATGGTATATGAGGACCAGGGTACTCTGTCCTTATTTTGGTTGGGGGGAGGGGTTTTGAGGGCAGAAGTGCGGGAAATGCAAGAGATGTGTTGGAGGGCATTTTCGATCAATGAGGGGGCTATGCTTGAAGTAGGAGGACATCTGGGATGTCCAGGAGTGGAACGCTCCATCTTGGGAGCAGATGCGGTGGAGGAATTGGGAGTAAGGAACTGCATTCTTGTAGGAGGGTGGGTGAGAGGTGGTGTAGCCAAGGTAGCTATGGGAGTCGGTGGGTTTGAAATAGATGTTGGTGCCGAGACGATTAGCAGAGATGGAGACGGAGAGGTCAAAGAAGGAGAGAGAGGTATCGGAGATGGTCCAGATGAATTTGAGGTGGGGGTGAAAGGTTTAGTAAAGTTGATGAACTGTTCATGCTCCCCCTGGGAGAACGAGGCAGCACCAATACAGTCATCTGTTTCTGAGGAAGGGTCACCGGACCCAAAACATTAACTCTGATTTTTCTTCACAGATGTGTCAGACCTGCTGAGCTTTTCCAGCAACTTCTGTTTTTCTTCCAACATTCAATAAGATCACATGATTGCAACATCAACTGCACATTTCTGCCTAACCCCAAAACCCATTCCCTTTGCACAGATGATGTCCTGTTGACTGTTTCCAATATTTTACATTTTCATTTCAGAAGAATACATTGCTGCAATTCAAATTGTGGCACAGGACCTTTTATTCCCACTCGAGAAAGTACAGATATTCTGCGTTACATCTCACCCAAAGATAGAACATCTAACATGGCAGCACTCCTTCAGTACTTCACTTAAAAATCAGCCTAGGTCAAGTGTTTAGCTCAAACACCCAAAACAAGATTAACTCAGTGGTTTTCAAACACGTTTGTGAAGGAATCCTCTGCAAATATTGACAGACTCCAAGTGTTAATTACTAGAAGATGGCAACCTAACAAATGAAAACAGGGCTAACGTTGAGAAAACGTGTTGTATTAGTAGAAAACAGTAGAAATAACTAACAACAAAACAATCAATAAATACAGAAATCTGTCGACAAATAGAATTCTGATCAACCCAGTCTCCCTAGGATTATCACAAATACCCCAGAGTCCAGGTATTCAGCATGCAAACCAAGGAATTTAACATATCAACAGGATGCTTCACTGTACAGAGCAATGTTTTGGCAATATTCTTCCCAAATACAGAGTTGTCAGCACAAGTGATTATGCGAATTTTAAGCAAAAATTATGTTCAGCCCAAATCAATTCTCTGAAATATTCTGTGATGGTTTAAAATCAAAATTGTTGTAGATACAGGTCATACCTATAAAACTGGTCACTACACTGGCATAAATTGTTCACCATTGCAAATGTTTCTGTTACGTTAAAACAGTTATTTTTGACACTCCGGAGATGTTCCAAAAGCTTTTGAATACAATTTTTGTTTGATTTACTAACCTCCATAGTCCAATGCAACAATATTTTTCCCAAGTAATTTTCATTAATTTAAAGTTGAATCACTCACAGGTGTTGGATAGAAATTCTGATTTAAAATGTTAAAGCGTTTATAAATCATTATCTGCTTTAGGAACCAAACAGCCCAAAGTTACCATTCTTAAATGTACAAAATTTATTTTAAAAACAATTTTTATTTTGTTGAATGATTTTTGAGAACAGTGCCACAGATGTATGATAGATTTTAAGATATAGAAATGAATTTGAAAAGAAACTGAAGGGGAAAAAATAATTTTGAAAACGATGCCAAATCACTCTTGCACCCTTTTGTTTTAAATAACAAACACATGGAGATGATTTGAAGATTTAAATATATCTTGGAAATCAGGCAATGATTCTAAATCACTCAATCTTTGCTTTTGTAATTTATGATAACTTCTTGTTTCTCAACACTTCCTTGTGTGTTCCACACATTTTTAAACAGTCAAACTCTTTTAGCAAATATAAAATAGCAGGATAAAATACTTTATTTGAGGAAAACTAGGAGAACGACTATTCCTCTGCAATAATAAATGATCTGCTAATGAAATCATGGGAACATGCAACTTTTTAACATATGATTTCTGGGAATCTGATTTCATTAGGCGGTCATTAATTCGGAAGAAAAACAGGCATTCACCCATTTTTCATCAAAAGAAGAAAAGGAACCCCCATGGTTTAAAATCCAATTATTGACCCCATTCAACCCCACCTTCAGTACAAGGCAGTGATTATGTTTCGCTGCAGACTGTGTTGTGTTCTATTTGACACAGGCTTATTGAGACTCTCATTAAGTCACACACCTTGCTACAAGATACAAATCACGTGACTCCCAGGCATCTTATTCCAAGAGCTGAGAAAGTGCCTGTAATGTAATGGTACGCCCAGAAAGTGAAATAAAGTTATTTGGATTAATAAAAGGCACAAGGCTCAAGAAAAGGCTTGGATTTGACAGTCCTCTTTAAGAGGAATTTATTAGTTCCCACTGTGTCACCGCATAACCAGAAAGCGTGCACGTTTGGTTCTAAAAGAATTCACTGCTTCTGGGTGGCTGAATACCAGTGGGGAAATGTAAGAACTTACCAAGTTGGAAAAAACAATCGTGAGTATTGTGATGCCATTTTAGGGTGCTGGTCAAAATGCAACACTGTCTCCTGGTACAAAAGTATATTTTTAATACCTCACTCGCAACATACTCACTCAGACCTGTCACCCATCAAGTTAAACTGTGATTTACTTAACGTGCAATTGCATCCAACCTCCTTTTTCTGTTACTGCTACTCATAGAGGCTAAGGTCAGAGACTGGATACTGTAATGCTCAGACTCACCCGACCTTCCGACTCACTATTCATGTTTTATGACCAGCATTAAAAATGTTTGACTGCAATTCTGACCTATAGGAACGATTTTTTTTTGCATGGTATTTGACAATTCTGTCTTTTTTTCAAAAGAATGACTGAACTATATGAGGCATTTCCCTCTCGCCACCAGGGGATGAGAAAAGTACTTTAGTCATATCAATGTATTTTTGATTAGACCTAAGTATGTAGTAAATTGTAAGGGAATTAATTTGGGGCTCTGTCTGTTCAGGCGAGTAGTGAGAATGCAGGACTTGAAAGGACAGAATCGCCTCCTACTTCTTTATCCCTGGGTGGTAATTGCCTTTAATCATTGTCTGGAAATGAACAGGAAAGGACAGGTCATCCTCAGTGTTTGAATTGCAGAGCGCTGTAGTATAATGTGTTCTGTCAATGCGAGTTGTTTTCTTAAAACTGAGCTGTTCAGGCATTTACAAAATACAAAGAATTCCGGGATTTTTTTTTTTAAAAAAGCCAAAATAAGTTGTGATTTGCATGACAAGACTCACTTCCCACCACCCCCCATCCCGCTTCCACTCTGAATCCCCACACCCCAACCTCGAACAACACTACCCATGGTGGGAGGTGTTGAAATAAATTCAATCTCTAAATAGGCAGCATCTGTTTTGTTGGGATGCACATCCACTTTTGAAGTGTAGCTTTGCTGAACAACAAAGAAAAATAAATCACACTCAAAAACCAGTTGCATACTCTGAGGTCCAAATAGTTTAAAACATATTGGTAATTTCTGCTCTGACGAGCACAATACAGTCCACAAGCAAAAAAAAAACAGTCTCATTCACACGGTGGATCAAATCAGTTTGGTTTACACAACATTCAAATGAGACCCGATTAAGAGTTGGACTCATTTCAAACACTGCTCAAAAACCTCACAGATTAGAGACTTCCCAAGAAAATACCACACTGCTAGTCATTACGGCTTGGAGCATCCACTTCAATCATAAAATAGGTTAATGGGAAATAAACTGGCTCCTCAAGACATTCTGGCTGGCAGCGTTAGTACTGGATCTCCAGTGCTTTGGACCTTTGCAATTGAAGTCACAGTCTCATTAAAACTGGGAACGGTCAAGGAGTCAAGTTTGGAGGAGTGCAGATATCTCAGAGGTTATAAGACAGCAGTAGATAGGGAGAGATTTAGCCAATTTGAAAACAAGGATGAAAATTTTAAAATTGAGCTTTTGCTTAACTGCCCAATAAAGGTCAGTGAACACAGTGACACATCATATCTTCAGCTGCTGGTCTTGGACCTGCCAAGTTTGCAGAGTGTTGGAGAATGAGCCAACCCTGAACTGTGCCATAATTTCACCATAAAGCAGGTCAGATACTTTTTATTCATGGGCAAAATTTTCAATAAGCAACAATTATGCCTGGGTTAAACCTCATCAGCCACAATCCTGCCATACTGATTCGAGTTAAGAAATGTCATCCTTAATTTGCCTAAGAAACTGTTCAAAATGTGGCATTTGTGCAAACTTATTGCAACCACCAATAGTATCTTGACTAGGGCAAGCAATGTGATGTCCTTAATAAGGGATCAATAAGAAGTGGATGTCCTTGAAAGAATGGTTCTATAATGGGTCTCGTTGAAGTTGGGTTGATGGGTTGAACAAAGTTCTTTCAATAATCTTGGAAAACAATTACCCTGCAATCAAAACTCACAGAAATGATTTGACTATTTATGATATTCATTGATTGTGGAACCTTGCTACATACAAGTAGACTGCAGCATTTTCCTGAGAAAAAAGCAAGCATACTTTGAAATATTGAATTTATTGATTGTAAAATGTCCTTGGGTGTAAAAAGTGCACTATAAATACAAATCTTTGTTTTCTAGATCTTCTAGACTGGGAGGTTTGAAATATTCATAAATAGTAGAATTATGAAATAAAAACAGAAAGTGTGAGAAATAGTCAGCGTGCCTGGTGGCATCTGGGGAAAGAAGCAAAGCAAACGTTTAAAATCAGTTCTTCTTCTTTAGTGTTCAAGGTCTTACTTTGGCCTTGATTTTCCCTTTTTGAGACAGATGAGGGATAGTTGTGTTCGGAGCTTACTAACTCACCATCCTAACTGTTGAGCAAGCTCGTTGCATCAGTTTGTTAAGAGCTGACCAAGAAGCGATTTGGTTAATCAAAGGCTGGCAATTAAAGACCACCAGTCAATGATTATTCTTCAGGGAATGTAAAGGCGAGAAGCTAGATCTTTTTCTTTTGCTTCTCACGGAGAGAGTGTCCTGATCTGAGGGAGCTCTGAGGCAAAATGGGTGCCTTTTCGAGACCATCCAGCTTACTCCCTCATATATCACTCTGACTGGTTCAGACTGAGGCAAATGGGGGTTTCCTTCTCCCCTAAGACAATGTTTAGGTTACCCTGGATACTCAGTTGGGAAACCAGCCACTTTTCTCACCTGCTGGGGAGGCAGGCAATTAGGGAGGTAGTGAACCAATGCCCTTAAGTGGCTGTTAATTGACCATATAAGGGCTTTAATTGCTGGTGAGTTCAGGTAATTCCCAGTAGATTTTCCCGCCCACCACAGAACTGGTGGGTGACTGAGAGGAAGCTGTGTCTCTTTCCAAAGCCACACAGCTAATTATTTCCACTTCTCAATGCTACCAGGGAGGGGGGGGAAATTGCATCTTTTGTTTCTTTCCCCAAATATGCTGGTGCATATGCCAAAGCTGCTGAGTACACCTCTAATATGTTTATGTTATAGAGTCACACAGCACACAAGAGGCTCTTTGCCCTATCAAATCTGTAGCATACCTATCTACGCTCATCCCACATTTCAGCATTTGGCCCATAGCCGTGAATGTTATTAAATTTCAAGTGCTCATACATATACTTTTTAAAGGTAGTGAGGTTTCACGCCTCTTTTGTCCCCCAACCCCCACCCCCACCCCCACCCCAGGCAGTGCATTCCAGCATTCATTTGCAGGACTTTGGAATGTCTTATTAGAGCAAAGCTGCTATATAAATATAAGTTCTTGTGACGGATTTTTCTGGAGTATCCCAGAAGGCGTACGTTTTATGATGCACACTTCAACATATAACTTGCATGACACCAGGAGAACAAAGCACAGGAACACTGCTCACAAATGTCACAGGAAGCTCCAAAAATGACGAAACTGTCCCTGCAGGAATATCAGTTCATAATTTGTCATTGTTTTATGATTTAGGGTTTGCTTTTTCAGTGCATAATTTGCCACAGCACGGGTATTTTCTGCAATCTCTACTCACAAATTAAATATGCTCAGCATCTTTATTGCATATAGCAGGTGCTATTAATTTCAAATTACCGGTATAGAAATTAATGGAAGTGTGCTTTCCTGCAGATGTGCAAGACCAGGGTCATCGACTTATCTGAAGGAGTGGCTCAGTATGCCTGGTTCCCGTGCGTAGAAGCATTTCACAGCATCCCATACTTCAGAGCAAAATACTGGCTAAAGGTAGGCTTATTACTTTAGACAGCGTGAAATGGATCCTAAGCTGAAGCGAACAGATTGTAAATCAAATGGAAGAAACAATTCTTAAGCATTATGTCAGCTTCTGACATCCCAATTCTCAACTTTCTCTGCTGATACACTACCAGTGACATGCTCCGGGGATTGACACAGTCTCAGTGACAGACTACACGCACTGACAGAGTCCCTGTGACACATGATGGAGACTGACACAGTCACAAAGACACACTCCAGATATTGACACATCACCAGTAACTTCCTCCAGATATTGACACACCACCAATAAATTTCTCCCCGAATGTTTTCACTCTCCCAGTGATACATGATAGATATTGACATACTTCCAGTGATACACAGCTCTGAAAGACAGCATCAGCTCCCCCAAGAAATCATATTCTTTGTTGTAGAATTTTTTAATACCAAAACCCATGATGCCACTATAGTAGTTAACAAGAAATTGACCTCGTGAATTCTCAAAGACCAACTACAGTTTAGATGAACCATTATAAGAACCCATGATTTATTGTACAAATAATCACAGCAATAGCTGGCAGCATTTTAATAATGGGCAAAAGCAATGAACAACAGTATTGTTCACATCAGTGCCCCCTTTATAAGATGGAAAATAATAATCTGCCATTCTGGTAACACTATATTGTAGCTTTTATTGTGAAATCCTAAGTGTTTTCAGGCATTTTAAGCAGACTGCAGGAAAGAAAGAAATTGAATTTATAGTACAATTTATGATATCTTTAGAACATCCTAAAGTGCTGGGTAGATTATATTTCTGAAGGACAATCATTGTTGTTGTTTTTGTTATTGTGCAGACAAGCGTTACAGCCAATTCATGCATATGTTCCCATTGAAAACACAAGCTTTCGGAGTCTTAGATAACAAGGTGTAGGGCTGGATGAACACAGCGGCCAAGCAGCATCAGAGGAGCAGGAAGGATTACGTTTCGGGCCGAGACCCTTCTTCAGAAATGTGGGAGGGGAAGGGGGTTCTGAAATAAATAGGGAGAGAGGGGGAGGCGGATAGAAGATGGATAGAGGAGAAGGTAGGTGGAGAAGAGACAGACAGGTCAAGGAGGCGGGGATGGAGCCAGTAAACGTGAGTGTAGGTGGGGAGTTAGGGTGGGGATAGGTCAGTCCAGAGAGGACGGACAGGTCACGGGGGCAGGATGAGGCTAGTAGGTGGGAGATGGGGGTGGGGCTGAGGTGGGAGGAGGGGATAGGTGGGAGGAAGGACAGATTAGGGAGGCGGGGACAAGCTGGGCTGGTTTTGGGATGCGGTAGGGGGAGGGGAGATTTTGAAGCTTGTGTAGTCCACATTGATACCATTGGGCTGCAGGGTTCCCAAGAGAAATATGAAGTGCTGTTCCTGCAACCTTTGGGTGGCATCGTTGTGGCACTGCAGGAGACCTAGGATGGACATGTCATATGAGGAATGGGAGGGGGAGTTGAAATGGTTCGCGACTGGGAGGTGCAGTTGTTTAGTGCAAACTGAGCGTAGGTGTTCGGCAAAGCGGTCCGCAAGCCTCCGCTTGGTTTCCCCGATGTATAGGAGGCCACAACGTGAACAGCGGATACAGTTTACCACATTAGCAGATGTGCAGGTGAACATCTGCTTGATGTGGAAAGTCTTCTTGGGGCCTGGGATGGGATTGAGGGGGGAGGTGTAGGGGCAGGTTTAGCACTTCCTGCAGTTGCAGGGAAAAGTGCCGGGTGTGGTGGGACTAGAGGGGAGTGTGGAGCGGACAAGGGAGTCCCGGAGAGAGTGGTCCCTCCGGAAAGCAGATAAGGGTGGGGAGGGAAAAATGTCTTTGGTGGTGGGGTCGGATTGCAGATGGCAGAAGTGTCGGAGAATGATGCGTTGGATCCGGAGGTTGGTGGGGTGGTACGTGAGGACGAGGGGGATTCTGTTTTGGTTGTTATTGCGGGGAGTGGGTGTGAGGGATGAGTTGCGGGAAATGTGGGAGACACGGTTGAGGGGGGAAGTTGCGGTCCTTGAAATACGAGGACATTTGAGGAGTCTTACTCCTTCTTCAGGTGTTAGTGAGAGAGGTCGTATCAGACAGAAAATGTATAAGTAAAAGATCAAAGGTCACAGTGTTGATGAGGATGAACTGAACAAACCTAAGATGCTGTTAAATCTTTTAGTTAGAAGGTTTAAATTGATTAATATATATGTAAATTCCCAAATTCCTTTCAAGTCCCTGTCCTGTGAGAACTGAAGGTTGTATCAGTGTAAGGAAGAGGTGACATTTTAGGTCAGACAATGCATGTTAGGTGTGAGGCCTTGTTTAGAATCTATTTCTGTTTTGGTTTGGAGTCAGACTGGTTTTATTTCTAAAGTAGGAATTTATAAAACACCACATTGACTGATTGTCTATAAATTGTGTGCTTTTTAAACAAAGTAGAATGTATCTTCAAAAACAAATTCACTCCATAGATTCATGTGTGTGTGTGTTGTGGAGGAGAAGGGAGTGTGTGTGTGAGGCAGAGAGAGAGAAAGAGAGAGAGAGTGTGTGAGGAAGTATAGGGAGGAAGAGAGAGAGAGAAAGAGTGTGTGTGTGTGGGAGAATGTGTGAGTTTGTTTGTGTGTGTGTGTTGGGGGGGTGGAAAGAGAGACATTGTGTGTTGGGGGGAGAGAGTGTGTGTGTGAGGCAGAGAGAGAAAGAGTGTGTGTGTGTGTGTGTTTGCTTGTGTGTGTGTGGGGGTGGGGGAGAGAGAGAGAATGTGTGTGTGTGTGTGTGTGTTGGAGGGGGGGCGGCGGTGGGGGAGAGAGAGAATGTGTGTGTGTGTCTGGGTGTGTGTGTGTGTGTCTGGGTGTGTTTGAGTGCATGTGTGTGCGTGTGTGTTTGTGTATGAGTGTGTGTGTGAGATGTCATGTGATTTCTGACCATGTTAGTCCAACACCAGCATCTCCACATCATGGTTCCCATTGAAGACCAATGACTGAATAATCAGTTTATTGTTATGTTTTTCGAGGGAACATGGCTGGCCAGGAAATCAGAAAAAGTCAATTATGTTTTTTTCAAATAGTAACACAGAACCTTTTGCGTCTGGTCTTGATTTGATGTCTGCCCTGTAAGTCAACCTTTCCCACAATGAAACACTGCCTAAGAGAGCATTGAAGAGCTAGTCTAGATTATTTACTCAAATTTCGATGAGGCAGGTGCTTGAGGCTCATAATTTGAGAGATGAGCAGATAATCACGAATAGCATGAGCAGGCAAAACAATCAATAGACATGAATGGAGATATATCATTTTCACATAAAAACTCTTCAATTGATGCTTCTATGTTTTTCACCAATAGACAATATTTACAAATTGAGACATAAACCCAACACAGATGAGGAGGTTCAGACTCGGTGGCTCATCCATGCTGAACTAATGATCTCACCAGACTATCTCAATTAACTCCTTCACACTATCTGAGGGAGGGGTAAGGTTGGCCAGTGATACTGCTGCAGATCTTCACCCTGTGGTGTTTGTTGGTCAGTGTTTGGCGGACAGGTTTCAGGGTTAACTGCAATGCCATATACAATTATAAAGCCTCATGACATGTTCGGACTCAGACATGAAAACAGATCTCGGAGTTCAGGTACCATGGCTGAAGAAAGGAGAACTTTGAGGAATGGGGCAGGGTTGGAGGAGAACAGAAAAGAAAACTTTAAAAAGTTCAAGACACTAAACAATTTATGGTGAGAGGAACATTTATCTTGCTGAAGATACTCAAACTAATGAAGCTACATTTCATAGATGTGTTTAAATGGATCTTTTACTTGAAAAGCACAGAAAAAACAATGAGTTACTGGCTCAGATTTTCTGAAGGCTCAATGATTGTTTCTGAAGCATTAATAGGAGTTGTTCTTCAGCGCTCTGCACAATTCCCCTCGTAGATGACTGTGAAGGGATTACCAAGGAAATTGAATTTTCTGATGGGCAATTCCCACGTATCTGGAATGCTCCAAAAGTATCCTTTTAATGGATGGAGAATTCAAAGGGTTGCTGCAGTTCAATAAATAGTTACCCAGGAAATATCAGACTATTAAAAACTTTGTCTACCTTCTGAGTAACCATTAAACTGACCCCTAACCCTCCCTAAATCATCCAGACACTGACCTGACAATGGGACCCTGCTGGAACCCCACACCATCTCCTGCATCTAAAATGGGAATGCCCCCAGCTACCAAGGGACTGATCTCCTCCCACTCTGCTGGACCCTGATTTCGCTGCATCCCTCCCAAAGCTGATTTCCACTCTGGACCCAATCACACCTCCCTCCCCCTCCCTCCAGACCCCGTCTCGGGACCTGCCACACTATTTCCACTTCAACATCTGCCCCATCCACTGCCCCACAGCCAGACCTGACACTTCCACTGTCTCCTGTCCTACCACCCACACTACATCCCTGTGAACCTCAACAATCTCCACAAGACCCATCACACTTACCTTGCACCCTTGTGTTTGTAGACCTTTACATTTTCAGAATACAGCGACTGGCTGCTGTGAGAAAAGACCATGTGTTTGTTTTGTGCCACGAAGGACCTGTAAGAATAGAAGCCCAGTTCCTTATTTCTGAAAGTGCCCTGATTGAAATTTACTGTCAAGTTTAAAGCCAAAGTCTCTCTTAACATTAAAAACAAATGAGTGGAGTGACAATCTGCCTGAGATTTAGATTATCACTTCTTGGAAACTACATTACGAAATTGTGTAATATATAATGAAATTACATAATACAAAATAGGGCGGCATGGTGACTCAGTGGTTAGCACTGCTGCCTCACAGCGCCATAGACCTGGATTCGATTCCATCCTCAGGTGACTGTCTGTGTGGAGTTTGCACATTCTCCCTGTGTCTGCGTGAGTTTTCTTTGGGTGTTCTGGTTTCCTCCCAGCGCCCAAAGATACACAGGTTAGGTGGAATGGCCATGCTAAATTGCCAGGAGTGTCCAGCGAGGTGCAGGCTAGATGGATTAGCCATGGGAAATGCAGGGTTACGAGTCTGGGCAACCCTCTTTGGAGGGTTGGTGTGGACTCAATGGGTCGAATGGTCTGCTTCCACACTGTAGAGATTCTAAAATACCAGAAAATGTTGGAACTACTTGTCAGGCCTGGCAGCTTTTCTGTTGAAAGGTCTCAGATCTGAAAGGTAACTCTGTTTCACTCTCCAGAGATGCTATCAGAACTTATGTTTTGTTTTTATTTCAAGTTTCCAACATCCACAGTATATTGCTTTTTGACACAATCTACGAGTTAAATGTCAAGTAAAGTTGAATGGTGTAGCACATGCTGTGTTGCTAGAGCAGGGGGATACTTATCAGAGAAATCTGTTGATATGGTGTCCTTTCACCGCCTCTTTTACACCCACCCCACTTCTGAAGCAAACGTTAATCTTCATCTTTTTCTCTCTAATGAGGTCTACTTTACTGAACCAATGGTCGCTGCTGCTGTCATTGTCCACCTGGCTGCTGATGGAAGTAGCCTCATGGATCAAAGACAAGATTCAATCTCAGTTCAGTTGGTTGACACGAAAGATCAGAATCATGACCTGGGTGAGTCTTTTCTTCTTTTTTGCAACACAATGGATCATATTTAGAAAGGATGTAGTTATCTGCAAGCCTGAAGGAAGTTCAAACAGCTCAATTAGTGGAGTGGCCCGTGCACTGAGGGGAAGCACCACAAAGATACACAGCGGACTAACTCAAACAAAAAAGCAGCAAGTGAAAAGGCTGAAAGGAAATCCAAGTGAGACAATCATACGGCCACACATCTTTGCTCAATAGATAATCTCACACTGGTGTTTAAAATGCCTAAAGCTGTTTCTCAGAAAAGCTCAGATCCATTGGAATCAGGAATCAATTCCTTTTCCTGCTTGCCTTTGACTTTTACTTATTGTCTTTCCTTCCTTCTGAGATTTTATTTTACTGAGTTACTGATACATTGTCAAAAGCCTATTGCACCCGACCTAACATTGTACACCGGTCACTCACCAGACTCAGTGGTTTTGTCTGCTGCTGAAACAAGATGGATTTAGCCCTGTCCTAATTTCAAGTATAGCAGAGTGTGAAAACTCTGTGTTTGCTTTTTACTGCACTTTTTAACACATAATGCGAAAATTTTTAAGATCCCAGCTATGGAATAGCTTTTGCACTGGTACAAGTTATCATGTTGCATTGACACAAAATCCACAGTATTACTAAGGCAAATTCTGACAAGTAGCGAAACCTTCCCCAAATTTTATAGCATAAGTCACCCATGTTCTCTGACCACACACTTGGCAGAGTATCTCACAGCTTCTAACTCATGACACCCTTGAGATTGTATTTACACACCAGTTATCACTTTGTGCCAAAGTAATCGTTGCCGTCCTGTGGTAGTAAACTGGATGTAAACAAAGATACCCATGGTAAATTAAGAACGAGTCATCGCAGAACCCATATGTGTATATATACATATATATGGTGGAAGCGATGGCCTAGTGGTATTATCAATGGACTGTTAATCCAAAGACCCGGGTTCAAATTTCATATCCTTAAATCAGTAGCTGCAATACGACCCAATGATAATGCACAATTACTTTTCTTTTACATTAACTGCAGTTAAGACTGCAGCAGCATGAATTAGGAAAATAAACTAGTCTTTATTATTAGGTCAGAGTCACGAAGTGAAGTGGCATTCACTTTTGGAAAGAATGATTTTGATATAATTTCAGCTTGCTGTACAACAAGTTGTAAAGCTATCCAGTGTTTGAAAATGTTTTCCTACTCTAGGTCTATGGCTTTGAAAGTTTTCATTGTAGGGAACCCCTTGCAAACATGGAGCCATTTTCAGGAACCATCCAACATATGACCCAAGCATCCTCACACTGTTGACAATTTTTGGTTAGTCGGTACATTATCAAAAAGAGTGCATTGGATCGATGTACAATACAACAATCTGATAACAGATGGGTAGGTCTGATTAAGGTGTGGAATACCAGTAGGAAAATCCATTCCTCAGTCATTGGTCAGGAGAAAAGAGATTTTATTTTTATAAACACACTCACTGACAAAGGGCCATAGAAATATTCTATCTTTTAAAATGCCAATGCGAAATATTGGTATGAATGCTGTTTGAACATAATTTAAATGATGGTTTTTAGTTGCAGAAATTGGAAATGCCTTGCTGATTTTTAACGACCAGTGTTTGTCTCCCGCCTTTTCTGCAGGAATGCATCTTTTGAACTGCAGGAACAACCCCCTCGTTATCCCTGTCATTCACGACCTCAGTCAGCCATTCTACCGGACCTCAGCCATTCTAATTACTTTCCATTCACTGTACGTTGCCATCTCTGGGGTGGCCTTGCGTTCCTTCCACAACTTTGACCCCATTACAATTAGCAGCTGTCAAAGCAGTGAGATGTACAGCCCGACGGAGCAGAGGTGAGCCTTGATACCACCTTTCAACTTTTATTAATCGACAGTTCCCAGATAAAATAATGACGCTGACAGAGTCAACTGCTCATCACACTGTTTTGTGATGCTTCCTCAAAGCTAATAAAATAGTGAAAAGCTTGATGGTTTTTTTTGAAGGGTAGACAACAAAATTTACTGTGTGGAACAGAGGAATTACAACCAAAAGAAGGCTCAGGGTTCTATCTGATATCATGCTGGTCTCAGCTAAAGGTGGTGTCTTGGGTGCTCTGATTGATCTTAATGACCCCAAATTATGTAAAAGAGTGATGAAAATAAAATCTCCAGGTGTTGAGCCCAGCTCATGAAAGCTCTCCATTGGGATTTGATGGAAAGTATGTGGTTGAGGCACATTAAGGGGTGGTGTCCCCTGCGGAGAACCAGCCATTGTATGCCTGCTCTTCATTCAATCTCAAACATGAAAATTGGTTGCTTGTGAGGGGTTCTGGTATCCCTAACAGCCAATCTTCATGTGTGCAGGTAAAGGTAAATGACAGGAAGGACCAAAATGGGAGGAAACTGTCAGGGAGGTGGGGAACAAAATTAGTCGAAAAAATTATTTGCTAGTTCCATGTACAGAATCTTCTGGAAAGGAATTTGAACAGTTTGTCTTGAGCTGTGGAAACATTTGGCCTGATTTGTCGATTTGATATCATACCAGATGATAAGGAAAAGTGGGAGTGGAATTAAGAGAGTCTGTGGACTTCAATGAAGTTAGATAGACAAATCACCAGAGCAATAGAAAGGCAGATTGTGGATTCCAGATTTATTGATAACACGGATGGGTGAATTGAAGGCATGAAAGCGTTGGAATGTCAAAAGTTACCTTTTATGAGCTGTGATCTGCTTCTATTTCCATCTCATTAGCTAGAGTGGTGTTACCTCCTGCATTTTGGAGCCATTAACTGTGAAAAAAATCCATAATCTTTGACTTCAGTTTGGCAGCTATCACGTGAAAATTGCCTCTAAGAAAATGAGCATCTTAAAACTTTGCCGGGTGAATGCAACTTAGAATACTCGAGTTTTGAAAATAACATCTTTTCTGCGAGAATTTGAATTTGAAAGAGACGGAAAGTGCAAGAAAGTGCTGATCTACATTAAATCCATCATGTCAGCCAACTGCATTTAATCAAACAAGAATGGTTCCTGACTGGTTTAGTGGGTAAACCTGCAATGCTTGATGCTGAACTGCATGGACCTGAGGCATCAGTTTGAGGACTAATACTGTCCTTGGTGCCACTGGGCTAAACACAGTAGAAAGAGTTATAGAGATTTCCGTCCCTGATCACTGTCAATATTTAGGCTGTCCTGAATCAAACTTACTGTGATATTCTTGTCAGCTGAATTATCTGTTATCATTCACTGTCTGGATTTACTTATAAAGGTTGGCTCCTTTGGCAAGATAGAAATAGGCAAACTGGCTTCCTTTTGACAATGCTGGAAAGATTACAAAGTAAGATCTTTTAATGCTCTGGTCATCATGAGTGTGTGGTGTATGATGGACCTATTGCCTATCACTTTTTTGTGCAAGTTCATACAGATTAGCACCTTCATGGAAACAGAGGAGAAAAGAGGACACTTTATACTCTGAGATAGTAGGAACTGCAGATCCTGGAGAATCTGAGATAACACGGTGAAGAGCTGGATGAACACAGCAGGCCAAGCAGCATCACAGGAGCAGGAAGCTGACGTTTCGGGTCTAGACCCTTCTTCAGAAATGGGGGAGGGGAAAGGGGTTCTGAAATAAATAGGGAGAGAGGGGGAGACGGATAGAAGATGGATAGAGGAGAAGATAGGTGGAGAGGAGACAGACAGGTCAAAGAGGCGGGGATGGAGCCAGTAAAGGTGAGTGTAGGTGGGGAGTTAGGGAGGAGATAGGTCAGTCCAGGGAGGACGGACAGGTCAAGAGGGCAGGATGAGGTTAGTGGGTAGGAGATGGGGATGGGGCTTGAGGTGGGAGGAGGGGATAGGTGGGAGGAAGGACAGGTTAGGGAGGCGGGGACGAGCTGGACTGGTTTTGGGATGCGGTAGGGGAGGGGAGATTTTGAAGCTTGTGAAGTCCACATTAATACCATTGGGCTGCAGGGTTCCCAAGCGGAATATGAGTTACTGTTCCGGCAACCTTCGGGTGGCATCGTTGTAGCGGAATATGAGTTGCTGTTCCTGCAACCTTGCCTGCCCCTTTGTAGGTTACGTGGAACAATCCCTCTTCCGTAGCTACACTGGCCCTAAACCCCACCTCTTCCTCCATTACATTGATAACTGTATCGGCACCACCTCGTGCTCCCACGAGGAGCTTGAACAGTTCATCCACTACACCAACACCTTCCACGCCAACCTTAAGTTCACCTGGACCATTTCTGATACCTCTCTCTCCTTCCTGGACCTCTCTGTTTCTATCTCTGGCAACCACCTAGAAACCAATATCCATTTCAAGCCCACCGACTCCCACAGCTAACTAGAATACACCTCCTCCCATCCACCTTCCTGCAAAAATGCCATACCCTATACCCAATTCCTTCGCCTCCGCCACATCTGCTCTCAGGATGAGGCATTTCACTCCCGTACATCTCAGATGTCCTCGTTTTTCAAGGACCGCAACTTCCCCCCCTCAGTGGTCGAGAACGCCCTCGACCGCGTCTCCCGCATTTCCCGCACCTCATCCCTCACACCCCCTCCCTGCAATAACAACCAAAAAAGAATCCCCCTCGTCCTCACGTACCACCCCACCAACCTCCAGGTCCAACACATCATCCTCCAACACTTCTGCCATCTGCAATCCGACCCCACCACCAAAGACATTTTTCCCTCCCCACCCTTATCTGCTTTCCGGAGGGACCACTCTCTCCGGGACTCCCTTGTCCGCTCCACACTCCCCTCTAGCCCCACCACTCCCAGCACGTTTCCCTGCAACTGCAGGATGTGCTACACCTGCCCCTACACCTCCCCCATCATCCCCATCCCAGGCCCCAAGAAGACTTTCCACATCAAGCAGATGTTCACCTGCACATCTGCTAATGTGGTATACTGCATCCGCTGTTCCCGTTGTGGCCTCCTCTACATCGGGGAAACCAAGCGGAGGCTTGGGGACTGCTTTGCCGAGCACCTACGCTCGGTTCGCACTAAACAACTGCACCTCCCAGTCGCGAACCATTTCAACTCCCCCTCCCATTCCTCAGACGACATGTCCATCCTGGGCCTCCTGCAGTGCCACAACGATGCCACCCGAAGGTTGCAGGAACAGCACCTCATATTCTGCTTGGGAACCCTGCAGCCCAATGGTATTAATGTGGACTTCACAAGCTTCAAAATCTCCCCTCCCTCTACTGCATCCCAAAACCAGCCCAGCTCATCCCCTCCTCCCTAACCTGTCCTTCCTCCCACCTATCCCCTCCTCCCACCTCAAGCCCCATCTCCTACCCACTAACCTCATCCCGCCCCCTTGATCTGTCCATCCTCCCTGGACTCACCTATCTCCTCCCTACCTCCCCACCTACACTCACCTTTACTGGCTCCATCCCCGCCTCCTTGACCTGTCTGTCTCCTCTCCACCTATCTTCTCCTCTATCCATCTTCTATTCGCCTCCCCCTCTCTCCCTGTTTATTTCAGAACCCCCTTCCCCTCCCCCATTTCTGAAGAAGGGTCTAGACCCGAAACGTCAGCCTTCCTGCTCCTCTGATGCTGCTTGGCCTGCTGTGTTCATCCAGCTCTACACCGTGTTATCTCACACTTTACACTCTGACCTGACCGTGGAAATGATATTTCTTACTACTTTCTGGATGTTGACTGATTCTGGAAATTCTGGTATCTTCAGAAATCCAGACAAGCAAATGACTATTGTTTCTTACCATCTGAAATTTGATGTTTCATTGAGGACTTGTTAGAGACATACTTTCTGATTTTAATGAATGGCTGCAGCCAAATTCCTTATTCTCACAAAGGCTGACCTCCTGAATAAGGAGCAGCCCAACATCTCAAAAGATAACGTTATGAATATTCAGCATGACAGCATTCCTACTATTCAGACTTTGCCATTAAATTGCACAAATCATATTTGCCTCAGCGCCCCAGGGCTAGGGAGGGGGAATTAATCAGCATGAGCTGGCTCTCCTGATCACTTATAATTGACTCCTGTTTGTGTGTGTGCGTAAATATCATGTGCAGACATGATTCGACCAGACTGCAATTCCCCATAATTGAAAAGTTTTTTAACTGATGCGCCTTTTTCAAGTTTATAAATTAACAATGGTAATTTGGTGGAGATACCAGAATGCTTGACAACAATAGCCAAATGCAAACAATGCATGAGGTAAACAGCAGCTTCAGGAGCGAAAGAAAGTTAAAAAGAACAGGGACCATTTCTTAAGAGTATGACAGTCAATTCCGAAATGACCTTTGAATGAGGCAGCTACTAATGATTGTATATTAATGCAAGTTTCTTAGTGCAATGCTGTTGAGTGACAGAGTTCTTTGAGATCAATAAATAATGAGTGAGGTAACTGATACTACTGTAGTGAAAATGTAGAGAAAGCTACCACAATGGAAATCCAGCGAAACTCCAGTCCCCAGAGAGTGTTATTTGATAGTTGACTAATGAATGCACATTTTTTGTCAATGTGCAAAGAAACTAGATTAATTTCTATTTTTGTAATGCATGCCAAGCAATTAATATTTGCAAGATGATGTCTTAATGTAAACTTCAAATTACTGTTAGGTAAATAGTGCTGTTAAAATATCAAAACATTTTACCTCAATGAACATTCAAGAATTGAAACTGCAAATGGAATTTCTGCAGTGAAGTTCTGGAGACCAGAAATGCAGTGACAGCTAAAGTATTCTCACTTGAATCGCTGTGACTTCTGCCAGCCCTATAAGGCTTTAAGATGCAGTGCTCCTCCAATTTTGCCATCTTGTGCATCACTGATTTTCTTAATTCCACTATTTCTTTCAGCTGTCTGGGCTCTCAGGTCTGGACTTCTCTTAACAAAAGTTTCCACATTTCTCTCCTCCAAGAAACTCCTTAAAATCTACCTCTTTGACAAAACCTTTGGCCAGCTGTCCCACTATCTCATTCTTCGGCTTGATTTGACTTGATTGAATACATTTTCAAAGTGCCTTTTGTTACATGGAAGGTGCAATACAAATGCAAATTGTTGTTGAATGCATTACCAGACACCCAATAAGTGCCATAATCAATCTTGTGATTTTTACTCATCATTCACACAAATTCGCTGGGTGAAATTCCCCCTTGAATATTCCATCTCTCTCTCTGCCTCTCTCTCTGTCTCAGTTTTCTCCTCCTCCAAGGTCATCATTTCCTCTCCATTTGTAGGTATGTGCAGGTTACAAAAATGCTCTCTTTCCGGTGGTAATTTGCTTATATGGATGCAACAATAGAAGTGTTTATATTGTGTTGTTAATGTAAAGAAAAAACCCAAATCCTTTACAGACCTGCAATGAGATGAACAAAATGGGCACTCTGAAATAAATATCAAGACAAGGGTGGAGTTGGTGGATGATCAAACTCATGGTCAAAGAGGAGAAGGTGCTTTAAAAGTGTAAGAAGTTTACAGAGAGAATTCCACTGTATTTGCTTGGATGGCTTAAGGTATATCTTTTGTGTGGCAGAAGGAGAGAGTTGCTCAAGGTTCTGTTCAATGGAATGGAGAATTTTGGTAGTTGGGTTGCAGAAGGTTTTGGAGATCGTGGGAGACGCACATTCTAAATCAATGACACTGGGGGACATGAGCCAATGTAGGTCAGAAAAGCAACTAGTCATGGATTTTAGCATCACTTTGACATGTTAGGATATGATCCCAAAATGTAGGTGGCTTGCCACTGAGGGTAAAGTGTAAATTGGTAATCTGGGCTGCTCAAACCAGCCAACTAGCTAATAATATGCGGGTTTTCCATGCAAGATTATTTACATCTACATATTTAACATGAAGATAATTTTGACAAAATTGAAAGAATGTCAGTTAGTTTTGGCCAGTAGAGGCAGCAAGAAAGGTGATTACACTGCACATTAGCCAAGATGTGTGTATACGTATTATTTGTATTGTATAAATGTAACAAACAGGAGTTTAGTAGTGGTATTATGGAAATGTGGCTGAGCTGTGCCTTGCAGTTATTCAGCTCAGGAAGGCACTGAGTATTTAAACCACAACAAGGAGTAAGATGTCAGGCTGCATCCTGATCATTGCAAACTTTGCTAGTCTCAGTCAGAGAAACTTTAAGACATAGTGACTGCTGTTAGCACCCAATATTGAGAAGAGGAAAATTGGCCAGGATCTTCACCCCTGGCTGCTATTACAGGAATCCATCTTCCAAAATGTTGGGCTTTGAGAGAGGACGTCACTGGACATTGAAATGTTCCCCCAACAACCTCCTTTTGTACCAGTTTTTCTCCTGAGGACTCTGACCATTGTTGGACTACACGATCACAGCCATTTATCCAAATGGTCACACTTATCTGGACAAAGAAGAAGCTGTTTATCAAAGGATTGTTGGTATCCCAGCAGGACAAATCCTGTGCTTGCCTTGTGTGAGCAAACACAACTTTCAGCAGAGGTAATTGGAAAACAGTAAGAATTGGGAGAATTCTGGCTAATGTTAACTTCTCAACTGCTACCCTGATCTGGAGTATTGTGATTTTTGGTATTTTTGTCTTGTTTCCATAACATGGGGCTCCAATTATTCTCTGTAAAAGAGTGGAGTATTGAGCATTAAGCAGAAAACAAACTGCACTAATCTCAGAGTGTTTACAGTGTTCGGTTACTTAGCCAAAACCTAAGCTAGACCAAAGTGTAGCTCAGGAATATGTCACTATGAGCAGCATAAAAAAAAACCTTTGTGACTAAATTAGAGATTTTGGATCCAAGAATGATTGATGGCAAACCTTGTAGTCCTCTCTTTCTCAAAACTGCATCTTATTTGGTAACCTGTTATTATGATACATTTCTTGTAATATCTTCAGTAAGAACTCAAGGAAATGTGGACCCTTTGGTGCAGACGCTATGCTTTCATTCCTAAGGAAAACCTAATGTGGCACTTAGTGATTTTCTAACCCTTCTAAAAGCAGCAAATTAATTCACACTATTAAGCTGCAGACCACTGTGAGAAGTTGAAACCTTTTCTTAAACTCTCAATTATTTTCTCCATGATTACCAATTGCGACAGCGCAAATACCTCACTAAAATGGGTCCCTTTACACTATCACAATTGCTCTGGGACTGATTGAAGGCTCAGTCTTTACCACTTTGTATTGCTCAGCAGGAGACCCTAAGCTTCAATCAGGGAGGTGCGATTAGGTTTCCCCTAGGTCTTAGTGTCTGTTTATTCAAATATATCGGAGCCAATTTAGTATGTTGCAGTGGCATGTGTTCCCGGTTTCAACTGCAGCAGTGTCGTCACTCAATTTGAACTATGCGTCCTCTCTAACACGCTGACAGAAACCCACCATTTCACTATTGTACTTTAGGAATGAAAAGCCTGCTGTTTTTACCTGATCTGGATCATATGTGACTCAATATTGGCAACTCTTCAAGACCTTCTGAAGTGGCCTAGAAGCCATTCATATGTTGGAACCAGAAGAATTATGGTTCTAGAGAAAGAGCCTCCACAACCACCTTCTCAGGGCAATTAAAGAATGGCAATAAATGCCAATTTTGGAATTGATGGCCACAACCTGGAATTGAATAAACTTTCATTCCTTGCTTGACTAAATACATCAATCACAGAGCATTGCTACACAGGGACAAGGTGCATGCGCTCGCATACACACACCGATGAATTGAAGTCGTAAGTCCCAAAGCACCTGCCTTAGGCAAGTCTTGTTGGTGGGTTATGTGATTATCTCCTGCAGTGACAATCTTCGTAGACTTAACAGCTTTGCTCTCCAAGATTTCAGGAGCTTTTGTTCATCTGATCAAATGTCTTCTCCTGCCTACTAAACACATTAGCATAGATTTTGACTTTGTGGGAATGGTAGGATAAATGAGTTTGAGGGACCTGATGGCCTCTTTTGCATCTCTACCATCTTTTCTTTCCTGTGTGGCTGTAAGATGTACCCTTCATTTGTTCAGCATATTTGTACAGTCACACAAAATCATGCCAAGTCTCAACCACACATATGGATAACACAGGCTCCCATCAAGCTACCAGAGTCAATATTTTCTTTAAATGGAAGAATATTATTTGTCATTGCCAGCAACAATGTACCATGTTATTGAATGACATAAAGTCATATTGGGATGCTTTGCATGAAGTTGCTTTCTGATTGGGTAATTGGCCACCAATACACATGCAAAGTGTTTGCAACCAGATAACAGTGTAACTATGGGAAAATTGCCTGTCTAGGCAGGTAGTAATTTGCCATTTATTGACTTAATCATACTGGCTCTAGTGAAAAATATAAAATACACCCAATTTTTGCTGATGTTGTAACCACCCAAGAATAGCCACTGAAATTGACAAGAAACTGACTCAGCTTGACAAGGTGTTGTCTCAAAGTTTGCGCGTAACACTTACTCTCTATTACACTGCACAGCTGATTTGTAATGCAGAGTGACACCAAAAGCACGGGTTCAATTCCCACACTGGCTGTGTTTATCATGAACCTACCTTCTTAATCCCACCCCTTGCCTGACGTCTGCTGAATCTTAGGTTAAATTGCTGTCAGTCATCTCTTCTCTCTCTCTCCCTCTGAGAGAGCAGCCTGTGGCCTTCCGCCATTACCTTTATTACACTGCAGTATGCACAGGTAATGTGTATACGTAAAGTTTGCTGTCGCCCTATTGGTGGCACCTAACTGGAGGTTAGAAGTTGAGAAGGAGAGAGTCCTTCACGGTAACCTCAGCTGGTGCAGCAATTTGATCTATAGTGTTGGCATCACACTGCATCGCAAACCAGCTGTCCAGCCAACTGAGCTAACTGATCCCTTTATACTAATATGACAGTGTAATTGTAACCAAATTACATCCACAATTAAAAAACGGAAAAGCCAATGGAATGTGAGAAAAGCTAGTCAGAAAGTAACGTTATGACATATTCGTATACATTGTCCCTGATGAAATGAATTTGTGCTTTGCACAGGATTTATGGATATTCATAATTTGTACAGATCACTTTTGGCAGAGGAATATGATTTTCTTTTGCATCATAAGGATACCTAACTTTTGCTAAAACAAAGAATCTGTGTGTTGTACTACTCGGGTCCTCATTCCCACTGAGCGAGTCTCTGCTTGTTAGTGTCCAACCTACAGCAGCCTTGGAGCTGGACTGTTTCTCAAGGATATGACAAAAACCAGAACAAGTGAGCAATTTGAAATAATAAACACTGGTAAGACTATCCATGGGACCCCAAATAGTCTAATGCTCAATGACACGGATAAAATCTGTCCTTTAGAAGAAACAATATGTATTCCGGTTTTAAACCGAGTAAACTGGTGATATTCTTATTCTAAGATCATTCTCAATGGTTGGGAGTTATCATCCCCAGGTTACTTTTGAGTATCAAAATGCTGTTCTTATTCTTTTACACTGACTGAAACATACTGTTTTCTTTTGATTATTCCTTCAGATAATAGACTGCTGTCTCAGACCACAGCTATTATCAGTAACTGTGTCTTATGGTCATTTGGAACTATTCTGAATAACAGTGAATTGGTCCTACCTTGCAATGATTTGCAGTAACAACACCATCATGCATTTTTTTAGCACTTTTCCAATCATAAAACTTCCCAAGGTGCTCCAATTGTGTATATACGCCAAAATATTGGCACCAAAGAAAAGACATTATTTTCCAGTGGTGAAAATGAGAATAGGTTTCTCTTTTATTGTAAAATCTTTCATGGCTTCAAACTCAGAGTAACAATTCAACCCTATTCAGGTCACAAGCTTTAAAGGGACAAATCCACCTTTTCTTTGATGAGGTGTAGTGGAATAGGGGATGAAGGAACACTTTGTACCTATACAACACAAAACAGCACAATCATCACATGCATATCAATACCCAAGCTGCGATTTCCTGAAAAGGTTATTATCATAAAAGATTAAATTCCTAGATTTTTTAAAAAATTATCAGAAACAAAACATAACCGTTCAGTATTAGGGTGGTCTAATTAATGGAGATGCTGTGGAGCGGTAGATATGGTAAAGAATACGGCAGGATTTCACCATATTGGGAACATCTCTGCAATGACCACACTTTTCATCTGGTCCCAGAGGCACAATTAGATTTATGATTCGACAGTGATATACACCCATTTCATAGCAACGTTCATTAGCAATGATCTGAACAAGTGGCATGTGTAAAAATAAGCTATATCATATTTGAAAGTATGTGGCTACTGGGTAGCCATACTATTGTCAACCATTCACCATGGCTGGTCCAGCAAACCAAGGGCAGTGTTTGTGTCTTTACTCACATTTCAAAAAATTTGAAAACAACATCGTTAGCTTTGGCAACTTGGCGATAAAATGTCCTGTTTTCGTCTTTGCTAACAACAAGGAACTAAACATCATGTCCTGAGTTGACAGGGGGTGGATTTTATCTATGCCAATCCATGCATGGGAAGGCAGTATCTTCTGTAACACCACTGGGCAAGACACTGGGCAGCCACTTGTTAGATTGTGCAGTGGGTAAAATGCTTTAGAGCTCCTCCTTGAGGCCTGACTTAACAACTGACAGTAAGCAGTGGCTTGTGAGTGATTTTTTTTTCCCCTGTCATAATTCCCTCTTATCTACATTGAAGTAGTAGTGCCTGCAATAGAAATGGAGCATTAAAGGAAATAAGATGATTAAGTGGGAAATGGTGAATGTCTTCCCTCTTTCCTGAAATTATTGATTAATGTGCAATCCCAAAGGATCCATCATTACATTCTTAAAGCCTAAGCCTAGACAGTAAGCATTGGCAGACTATTTGATGAAGGTAGGTAACAAGAGACAAAATTAAGCCCATCCACACATTTTCCAGCAGAGGTCACTGGATGATGATTAGGAGCAAGAATCCTGGCAAGAATCCATATCCTGATGAGTTGAGCCAAGTGTAACATACAAACCGCTGATATAAGCTAACACAGGACAGACATGGGTTGATGCAAATACATCTCAGTGTTAGCACTATGGATTGCAGTTAGTCAACACACCAACAGTATTCCTACCAATCTACAAAGGCAAACATCCAGAAGCAGTGATGTTTACATTTTAAATTTTCACTTTTGGCATTAATTGGTGCTTGCTTCACGTAAAGTAATTATTTCTCATGCTTACTGTAACAAAAATTCTTGAATTTTTAGGAAAAACAAGTTGGCTGTGCCAGACATTGCCAGATACTTTAGCCAAGGAACTTCCTATTTGGCAGTACGTATGTGATTGTAGTCTCGAGTGACTGGATAAATGATTTCAAACATTGCTGCAATGATGTGTGATAGTGATTTGTAATGCCTGGTAGAAATGTCCAGTGGACCAGTACTGTGGATTGTCGTCTCAGAAATAGCATTGTTCACAACTAAATGCTGGCAGATGTGTTTTGCCTTATGTTGCATCTCTTCAGCTGTTCTGCAACAGCACAGGAATTTTCTATTCTTTCTGCCTGTAACTATGTTTCAGTCACAATAGATTCTGCATGGAAAACAGAAATAGTCTGGACTGATCACTTCATTTAAGTAAAACATGCAGACTAGTGAAGGTTGTAATATGATTCCCAATCTGCACGGCGGCTCAAGTGGTTAGCACTGCTGCCTCACAGTGCCAGGAACCCAGGTTTGATTCCACCCTTGAGCGACTGTGTGGAGTTCGCACATTCTCCCCATGTCTGTGTGGGTTTCCTCCGGGTGCTCCAGTGTCCTCCCACAGCCCAAAGATGTGCAGGCTAGGTGGATTGGCCATGGAAAATTGCCCATAGTGTTGAGGGATATGAGATTAGGTGGGTTATAGGGGGATGGGTCTGGGTGGGATGCTCTGAGGGTCAGTGTGGACTTGTTGGGCTGAAGGGCCTGTTTCCACACTGGAGGGATTCTATGACAGCAAAGGATGCTTGAATTGATTTCTGTGACAGTCATCTAGGGACAGCTGCAAGAGAACACAGGTTCAAAGTGAAAGGGGGAACGTTCAGCAGAGAAGTGTAGGGAAAACCTTTCACCCAGAGTGTGGTGAGTGCCTGGAATACACTGCCAGTGGAGGTGGTGGAAGCAGGTGCATTAGCAACATTTAAGGTGTATTTTGATAGACACTTGAGTGGGACGCAACAGAGGGATAGAAATCACACATGTGCAGTAAGTAGCCCGTCTAAATAAGTTTTAGGAATTGGTGCAGGCTTGGTGGGCTGAAGGGGCAGTTCCTGTGCTGTACTATATTCAATTGAATTGAATTGAGCTGAAACCCCTGCTCAGGTGGGGCTTGTAGGAGAAGAATCTAAAGTTATCAGCTGAAGCAAGGAAGTAGCTCTGACTCTCACTGATTGAACAAGGAACAGCCTCAATTCCTTGGGAGCCTGCAAGCTAATCCAAACATGCTGGACATCCTGTGTGGCAGAACACCAGTAGTGGCAGAGCGAGGCTCTTCAGTGGGCATTCATGACACAGACTTGGGCCCCAATTGACAACTGTCTACAAACCTTCTCACCCCAGACGTAATTGGGCCAGAGGTAGGAAGTTGACAGTGCCCCCTCCTGCCTACTCAAATGCCCCTGTCTCCAAAATTTCCTCAGGAAGGTAGATTAAACTCTCTGCCTCCCCAGCCATAGCTTATCATTATGCTAATGAGCACTATCAGATGAATTATTTAAAAGAAAGAAAGCACCCCCAACCAACTCTTTCAGTCCTGATAAATTACAATGTTTAAAAGACGTTTGGATAAATACATGAATACGAAAGGTTTGGAGGAATATGGGCCAGGAGCAGGCAGGTGGGACTAGTTTAGTATGGACTGGTTGGATGGAAGGTTCTTTTCCGTGCTGTATGACTCTATGATCTGTAAATAAAACCTCACTATGCTAATATCCCTTCTCTTTTTCTAAAAAAAATCTTTGGAATTGGATGAGGAAGACAATACTAGAGCAACATAGATATTATGGTGCAGTAGCATTGTTTGTCTGGCTAGTTTCCTCTGGTCTTGTAAATTAGTTCCTTAAGCAGTATTTCTAGTGAAATCCTAAGTGCTTTTCTTTTAGAATTCACGAACAATTTTGCCAGAGATACAACTCAGAGGGATCCCTTGTGCATTTATTCACATCTCATAAAGCAATTGTAAAAACATGCGCTTGTCACCTCTTAGAAAGCAGAATATATCATTGAATTGTTACTTGCACTCCATGGAGAAACTATCTGGAAAAATGAGACTGAGTATCTGGCATTTTTATTATGCCCACAGCTAGCTGACATGGTGGCGTCATATTGGAGCTTTTTTTGTGTGTGCTGGCCCTGTCTTCACTGATAGAACTGAGGCAATTGTACCCGTTTCTGCTGTAAAGTCAACCAAGCACAAGAAGAGCCCAGTGTTAAGAAGAGAGACAAATATGTTTTTTAGAAGCTCAGAACTATTACGACCATTCCTTAAAAAAAAGTAAAGTGCAAATGCCAAGGAGGTTGCATGAGATAAAAACCATGATGTTAGTGTCAGAATTTTGCCATATTCTGTATCTTTTTAGAATATTCCACATGAGGACATTACAGCCAAGGTCAATCCAACTCGAACATTTCAAATTTTATACAACTTTAAGGTACTACATCTGTCAATTTAATGTAAACACATTTTACATTGCACTAAAATGGATATGTAGACTTTCATGATCTAGTGACATTGTAGCATTGAAGAGAGTGAAGATTGCCAGATCACCAATAGAACATAGAACATTACAGCGCAGTACAGGCCCTTCAGCCCTCGATGTTGCGCCGACCTGTGAAACCAATCTGAAGCCCTAACCTAAACTATTCCATAATCATCCATATGTTTATCCAATGACCATTTAAATGCCCTTAAAGTTGGCGAGTCTACTATTTTTGCAGGCAGGGCATTCCACGCCCTTACTACAATGGAGAATGAACCATCCATTCACTTTACTATTCCAATAATTCAAATATATATACACATGTAGAGCATTAGAATTCAGGAAAAACAACCCATTGGTATCAATGTGGATTTCACAAGCTTCAAAATCTCCCCTCCCCCTACCACATCCCAAAACCAGTCCAGCTCGTCCCTGCCTCCCTAACCTGTTCTTCCTCCCACCTATCCCCTCCTCCCACCTCAAGCCGCACCCCCACCTCCTACCTACTAACCTCATCCTGCCCCCTTGACCTGTCCGTCCTCCCTGGACTGACCTATCCCCTCCCTAACTCCCCACCTACGCTCACCTTTACTGGCTCCATCCCCGCCTCTTCGACCTGTTTGTTTCCTCTCCACCTATCCTCTCCTCTATCCAACTTCTATCCGCCTCCCACTGTCTCCCTATTTATTTCAGAACCCCCTTCCCCTCCCCCATTTCTGATGAAGGGTCTAGGCCCGAAACGTCAGCCTTTCTGCTCCTATGATGCTGCTTGGCCTGCTGTGTTCATCCAGCTCTGCACCTTGTTGTCTCGGATTCTCCAGCATCTGCAGTTCCTACTATCTCTGAGCCCATTGGTAAAGTTGGGCAAACATAATGGCACACACTAGAAAGATTCTCAGTACTTGACTTCAGACGCTCCTATTTTGCACTTACATCCAGATCTGTAGATTGATTTATGACGTCTACTCATTTAGTTTAACAGAAATATGAATATTCACCAGATTAAGATTTGGAAATGAAGTATTTAGAACAGTAAAGGCATTTTTCAGATTGCAATTAAGTATTCACTCTGACAAGATTGTTCTTTCTGGCATAGATTCCAGACCCTCAGCACAGTACCTTTAAGACAATGAAATCACACCACAACATGTGATGTTGTAGTATAAAAGGTACCTATCTCACCTTCAGTCATGCTCTCTGTGTAATATGTCAGTTTAGTCAGTCAGTTATGTATATATATGTAGAGTAGCATAAGGAAACATTAAACTTGGACTATATGTGCACGACTGTGATATGGTAACCTTCTAAGTAGTTAGTGTTCTGCATAAGCTTAAGGATATTTGTTGCACAAGAACTTGGCTCTTTGTGGTATTGATTACAGGGGTTAACACATAAAAAAAGTGCAAACCCTTGTGTAGGTTGAGTGAAAGAGGGTACAGTTGATCATTTTCCAGGTTCTCATTGATATGGAGGCTTTGGATACATCAATGAGACTCTCACCACTGAATAACCTCCCAATGCTAATTAGTTAGCTCACATATCAGGAATGACCAGTTGCGTCACGTACAAAACTTAAGCATGAGTCAGAACTTTATACAAAGGAAAAGATGGGAGAATTTAAAATGTAGTCACATTGATAACAAAGGTTGCTCTATGACTGTTGGCTAAACGGTCATCTGTCCTATTCACAAACCAGTTTGAACATTTTCCTCCATTGTATTTTTTAATTGCAATTTTCTGAAGATCTAGTGCTCCCAAATTGTGAAAGTTTGCACAATTCAGATATCTTCATGTCGCTGTGTCAAGATGCAATATATGCCAATTTTTTGCAGCATTTTTAACAATCATAATCCTCTTACAGCACTCCATATAACAAGAAGGGTATGCTCAAGCTGTTTATTTGTCCCACACAGATACTTGAATTCTGGATTTCTGGAGTTGTGTATTTTGACATACATCATCAATGCTCTTATTCACTTACTTTTATTCTGCTTTAATGCTTCCAGTCATGCCTTTCTGAAGCTGTGTGCCTTGTGGATTCATTTGTAAGTCAGTTACCTTACCATTCATTTTGTTTAGTTTGTGGTTCGTACCTAAAAGTCATGAACCACATTTTTTTGTCAACAACATTATACCTAACTGTGGGTGTTTGTTTGGCTGCTTGTGTGTCCCATATTGCACTGTGTGTTGTACTTCACAATGCCACAACCTATCCTCCAGTGGGGCTGGATAGGAAGGCAGTCAGTTATCTAATTCCATATCAGTAACTGACAGGCCAGTAACCTGGTCACATTCTGCTTCCAAGCCAGTCTCTTGAAGTGGGAGTGAGGTTTCCAACCAGTGGGAAAGGGAGTGGGAAGCAGACTTGTTAAGGGCCATTAAGGCCTATTGTCAGAGGTTGACACCAGTCAGTTTCCAGATCCATACACCTTCATTTGGAGCAGCTGTCATTTCACTAACCTGCAAGGACAGGGAAGAGTCACCGGACCCGAAACGTTAACTCTGATTTCTCTTCACAGATGCTGTCAGACCAACTGAGATTTTCCAGCAATCTTTATTTTTGCAGGGACAGTCTGCTGTTCCTTCTGACCCTTTGTTTTCCCCCAATATGTTGTTCTCATTTAACTTTGAATATTTCTCAACACAGTGCAAAGCCTCATCTGTTCTCCCGTTAATGTGCGCTAGTTGATGATTGACAATCTCAAATCTTCAATTGCTTTCTTTAGAACAAGTTTCCCTACCTCAGCAGATGCGCTGTCACAACAGGATGTCTTACATGGAAGACTTTCTATCTCTGCTGATATCATCGTTCGGCTGTTTAAACTCTCAAGATTTGGTTAGAAGCATTAGTGCCACCACATACTGATCACTAATCTTTCTCTTACCCTGGGAACACATATGGTGCATAACTAATGCTAACTTTGAGTTTAAAGTATGTCTTCATGATCTCTCCTGTCTGTGTATCTGCTCCTCCATGGGATCTAGAACTCTATTCAGCCTGGAGCACTCACTCCCTAGCATTGAAACTTTCATTTGCTCAGTCTTTTTATTTAATCCTGTAGCTATTACATTGTTTTATTTCCTCAATGAATCTGGAATCAATTCCAAATCTGTTACATACCCCTGTGCATCTCAAATGTGATAGAGGTGGATGTTTCCCAGCCACTCTGACTCACACGGCACTTCAGAGTTTTAGTTATTCCTCGCTTTTCTACAAAAAAGTAGCTGTCTCTCTTACAGGCTCTGAAAATCCGTACAATTTCAGCTGTCCACTTTTGATATCATGTTTCAAGTAAAATGTTTAATGACTGCTGTAAGCTAAAGTGAAAGTGAGTTCCAAAAGAGGTAGAAATCACATGACTATAGCAAGCCAGCTAGCACATACAAATTAAACTGGCTCCTTTATAAATCATGGTCAACAATCCTCTTAATTTTCTTCTTTTGTTTCCCCTAAGTGCCTGTCTTGCAATCTCCTTTCTCCGTCATCCCCTCTATATTAACATAGAGACTCTCCCATCTCAGTTTATTCCTCCTTGGGCCTCAAATCTGTGGAACATCTTAATCTCTCTCGGCCTTTCTCCGTGGATTTTTAAAGGGGCCACTTTAACATTGTTCAGTCTCTGTTCCCTGATTTACCACATCTTTGTTTCTCTTTACATAGGTGCAAGCTGTTAAAACTAAGGACTGCTTCCGTTAGTTAGTTCAAGTTGAACATTCCCGAAGTTTTATTATGGAGAAAAGAAACCTTTTGTTTTAATAAGAGGAGATTCGGGACCCTGGGAGGAAGGTAGAAGGGAATAGGTAAAAGATGATGAAATGCACAATGGTAAACAGAAGATTCATCTGTGAAAACAGGGACCTGGAGGGATTGCTGGTTGTGGGGGAGGAACTCAGCGGTGAATAGTACAAATGCAAGAATGGATAAATAATTCTGTTTAATTACCTTTGACAATCAAAATGTGATCATACAGATCTTGCCCTCAGGAAGTTAGATGGTTGCATTGAACAGTCTAGGATAAAATTATGTCAAGTTCTTGGAATGACTAGGCTGATTGGCCAAATGACAATTTCTTGAGTCATATTCTTTCAATTCTCATGTTACAAGGTTGATATTTTGCAAACATACCGGGAATAAGAAAGCACAAACTATTAGGCACTAGTTTTGTTCAACGGCACAAACATTAAGTAAAGCCCAAACTTTTAAAAATACGCTTCAAAGAGACAATTAAAATTACAAGAGATTGAACAATTGCACAAAGTGCGATCAGCAACTGCTAGCCTAATGGGAGGATGAATGGCCAGGCAACTGTTCTCCCAGGCTGAGCAGTGTGCAGAGGCCAGCTGTTGCGGTAATTCTCTACTATTGTTCCATGTAGTTTATTCAAAGTCACTGGTGGCTTGGCCTGTTGCATTACCCAGTACAATTGACAAAAAATCTGAAATCTCAACACATTAATTCACAATACAATATTTATATTGGCAGGAAATAAACAGCAAAATATAAGAGGGAGCAGCCACTTTTTGTTTCTTTTCATCGCACCGACTGCATTCGTTGATCCTCCAGCATTCTAGCAAATATTCTCACTCGTCGAACCACTTGGTATACCTCGTGGATATTCACTCGCATCAGATCTTTGGATCAAACAAAAATTCTAAACATCTGGGAGACAGCGAGCACAATGAAACTGTTCAGGATTGGTGACTGGGTCAAATGTAGAAAGAGCTCAATGAAGCCCAAAGGACTGTTAAATAAACATCCATTTTACAAATGCCATGATTAGAAAAGTTAAAATGAAAATAAACAAAAAGTGAAGAAAGTAGGAGGCCATTAATGAGACGAACTCGTAAGGCAATTGTTTGCTAAACCCTTTGGGATCTGATGGGATTAGTTTCAGACATCCTGTTGGAATGCAAACCTGTTGGAATATTTGGTGAGTTTATTTTGGAGAGGGTGAAAAATCTATAAATCTTTTGGGATTTGTTATCAGAGATAATGATTTATTGCATTCTTCATAAAAACATGTACATCAATATTCAGTAATATTTAAATATCTGGAGCTAGTAAGTTAGTGCATTCTGGTTACTTGGATTTTTACAATGTGATCATTACAGCTACATTGGAGCAATTTATTTTAAAGAAAATGAGAGTCACATAGAACAATTAAAAAAGACTCTTTTTATGGAAACACAGTTGATCCCCTCGATGCCTCTGAGTTACTCGGGAGTACAACGAGTGAGCTAACACCCCAGGTTGGCGAGAAAAATTCAACTGGATTTCCTGATCCTAAGGCCCTGATATAATTTATGTCTGTTTAGTACAATGCAGTATCAGTGATTCAATGTCACAAACAATGTAATCAGTTTTAACTATTCCAGCTAAGGGACGAGGAATTAAGGATGCAATGGTAAAGCAAATCATGCTGACCCAGTGTTACTTGCTTCCAGTCAAGTAGGAAAGTCAAACTAACACAAGTGTTTATTTATAATTTCAATCTGAGTTTAGCTGCTTAATACCAAGTCACCAATCCCTCACCTCACTCCTGCAGGGAGCCGTGCTCAAATGGAGCCCTAAATCACAATTTTTGAAAGCGCAGCTCCTAGCCAGGGCTGTAGGATCTGGGAACCTACCTTGCAATGTTCCACTGTGATAATTTTCCGAGCAAGAAACCCAACCTATAATCTGGTGGCTTGGTGAGGTTCTTCTGCAGTATCATAGTTGTACTGTGTGGTGTGGCACACACTTTCCATTGGACCCGAGGCCATGAATTGGCTTTGAACGTCACTGACTATGTAAATGTTTAAAATCCATCCTATAAACACGCTATTCTGTATCGTTTATGTTCTTCGGGTACTTGTGCTACAATGTATTCCACTCATGCCCTTGCAACACATAGACATGCAGTTTTTAGTCCTGGAACCTAACAGTTCCACATTTGGATGACATGGTTGTGAGGAGATTAGCACATGATAGAATAAGTACAAAGATCTGCACAAGTCACTATGGTGTTTGGATTTGGGCAAGGTGAGTAAGGGGATGATCAAACTTTAACATGAAGTCTATGAGGATTTCGTCAAGTTAGGACCAGGTGAATGAGGAGGCAGCCCTGCTCATGCAAAGCAACAACTAAATCAGATTTAGCCGAGTTTGTTGAGGAGACTAGATTCATTAAGATTATTTTAGGATGGCAAATGGTTAGTATCCTTTATGGACGTCATCACATATTAAGTAAAAATGCAGGTGTAGATCTGTATTTTCTCATCTATAAATGTGCAATTTACAGCCGGATTGTGTTTTCACTGACAAAAACAGGGAACAAAAGTACCTCATGCCCTTTACTTATAACAATCAATTTTTAAACTCAGTGTTGTAAGATTTCGAACAAACATTCTGTGTGCCTGTAAGTAGTTCAATAGCAAAATTTTAAGAATCAATAACTGGGTCAAATTGAAAGAAAATGTCAGCTGGTTGCTGGGATATGTGACTTAATATGACTGAACAACATTGGTGCTCCTTGTTTATGTTATCAGCTTGGGGGTGTGAAATATCTAACACCACAGCTGGCAGCTGCTATCCTCAATTATTGAAATTTGGACCCTTGACACCCATCCCGTTGCAGCATGTAACAGATATCTTGCTTTATCCTGTGTTTTACTATAACAAAAAGATGTTTTTATTTAAATTATTTGAAAGCTTTTTGACTATCAAGGTCAGTCTTAAAATTTTGGTTTGAAAGACCTGGGACTCCTTAAAGTTTTCTATGGCAGGCACAGCCAAGTCAATGAAGAACAAAAACAAAGTTGCTGGAAAAGCTCAGCAGGTCTGGCAGCATCTGTGGAGGAGAAAACAGAGTTAACGTTTCAGGTCCAGTGACCCTTCCTCAGAAGTCAATGAAGACTAAGGGGATCAAAGCTCTAAGTCTCTGGGCATGTGTACCTGTTCATCAGCAAGGTGTCAAATCTAGGTGTTGTAAACACCATATCATTTTATTTTCTGCATTTTCGATTGTAGAATAGATGGATTAAAAGGACCATTTTGAAACTGAAGGACAATTCTAAATACAAGTTCACTTCTAAATACAAGTTTTAAAAACTCATTGTGTTTGGTGTTTGCGGTGTTGCTTTGTTTACAAAGTAAATCAAAGGGAAATCATGACACTGGTGTATGTGAACAGAGTGAGATTTGACTGGCAACAAGTAACTGATTGGTTTGTACAATTATGATCAGTCATGGAAGCTAAATCTCATCATTGATGACAACTCTCTGATTCCTTGGTAGCTGATCAGCTTGTGTGTATGAACAATGCAGTGAAAAGCCTTCAGATTGCTGAAAGGGTAGATGTTATATCTCTATGTGTCTGTCTGTCTCTCTCTTTGCAGCAAAAGTACCTGAAGCAAGCCATTTATTTTCTCCCACTAATTGCTGTTAACTGTTGATTTCAACCAATATTTAAAATACCTTGTAGTTAGTGCATCAATTGCCCTGTGCAAAGAGATGGAAAGACTCAAAAGAAAGGAGATTAAAGCAGGAAGTCCTGGCCAGCAATATGATTATCTGAGTGAACCCTTGGACTGGTGCTATTGAACTGTAGTCCAGAGGTTTTTTTTTTGTGTTTGCCTGTATCTGTCTATCTGTTTACATGTGTACAGGTTTTAAAAGGTGGTTAGGATTTGGACTGGTAGCACTGATTGTTGATAGTTAATGGCTGTTTATTTGTGATTAGAATTTACTTACTTTTAATAAGGAATATTTCCCATTAATAGTTCTGGTCAATGTCTTCTGTTGATGTATAGAGTCATAGAGTCATACGACATGAAAATAGGCCCTTCGGTCCAACTCATCCATGCCGACCAGGTTTCCCAAACTAAACTAGTCCCATTTGCCTGCATTTAGCCCATATCCCTCCAAACCTTTCCTCTTCACGTACCTGTCCAAATATTTTATAAATGTTGCAACTGTATCTGCATGTACCACTTCCTCTTGTAGTTCGTTCCAAATATGCAGCACCATCTGTGTGGGAAAGCTGCCATTCAAGTCCCTTTTAAATCTTTCCTCTCTCACCTTAAACCTATGCCCTTTATTTTTGGGCTCCCCTACCTGAGAGAAGACCTTGGCTATTCATGCCCCTCATGATTTTATAAATTACTATAAAGTCACCCCTTACCCTCCTATGTCCATGGAAAAAAACTCCCATCCTATCCAGCCTCTCCTTATAAATCAAACTATCCAGTCTTGGTAACATCCTTGTAAATCTTTTTTGCGTCCTTTCCAATTTAATAACATCCTTCCTATATCAGGGTGACCAGAAATGTATGCAATATTCCAAAAGTGACCTCACCAATATCCTGTACAACTGCAACATGACATCCCAACTCTTATACACAATGATTCCAACAGACAGGTAAATCAGTGACTACATGTTTTGATCGAAATGTTAACTCTCATGACCACCCTGGAAGTAGTGGGGTCTGAGGATCAGCACACTTTGCCAAACTGGATCATAGCATAATCTTTTGTAAATTGAAGAGAAAAGCAAGATCATTTCACCACCTGAACATTGCAACTCTAACATTTGCACAATTTATTTTCTCCCTCCCTCAGTTGTGTCCACTATTCTTGTGAAGCTACCGACTGTCAGGAACTCAATCTCAAAAATGCAGTGGTGAACTGCACTGGGACTGGACGTTACAATGGGGACCGATGCACTGTGTTCTGCCAGCGAGGTTATGTGCTTCACCTGCGAAGAGACGAAGACACCTCCAAACGTCAGGTCAGTTCATTGTCACAAAGAATTTTAGTACTTCACTCAGTTATTACCCAAAAAGCTTTTGCAAACGCCTCGGCTTCTGAGACTAGCCATGCTTTTTCTTGTATTTGTTTAGAATATATGAAAAGAATCCAAGTGGCAGTAGCATAACTAGCACAGATGATTATAAAGGTGCCATTAATATTCCCAAATAGACATCACTGCTTGTGGCTGGTGGAAATTGACTAGAGGATGATAGCTCCGGGTGCAATCATTCTTTGATATTACGTTGAAGTTGTTGCCTGTGGTTTAGAGTATGTCTTTCAAACTTCATTGTTTAGTAGCGAAAATAGAAGTTAGCTGTGATTAGGCCAGTCGTAACACGCACTAATGAACACTGGCTCTTTTCTTTGTTGCTTTTCCAGTGATTTCATTCCAGTCCTGTCACATGTCCAATACTCTTAGTTTAGTTTCTTTTCCAAGACAGTTTCCATCAGCATTGCTTCACTTTTCAACACTTGCACAAAAATACTTCAGTTACATCAATGGTTAAGACATAGTATTCCTGTGTAATTGTCTAATAAGATGTCTAAAAGGGATTTTAGGAGGATTCAACTTGAATGTGTTTTTTTTTAATAAGGCAGGACATAAAGTTACATTTTAACATTCCTTGCATGTTGTGACATCATTAACGAGTATGAAAAATAGATTGCCATTACACAAAGAAAAGTTTCCAAATTTGTGGTCATTCCACTTGGAAAGTACTTGTTAGGTGGATTTTTGAAGAGAGCATGTGATTTTGACTAGGGCTGAACAATAAATTGTGTCCAGAGTCAGCAGAGCACCTAACTTGCCCAGAGGGAAAATTCACCTTTGGATATTCACAGGTGTGCTAATAATTTAAGCCATTCCTTTTGAAACCTAATAGTCTCATGGACTAGTCTTGACCACCTGAGGAGGCCAGAAAATATTTTATAGATTTTTTTAATCGTTTCTTGGTTGTGTTGTATGGTGGATCCTCACCACAGCTCACCATGCTTGGTACATCTGCTAGGTTTGCTGCCACCATTGTCTTTTCTCATTAAATCTGCTTTGTCTAGCATGGGAGAGCAAAACTACTTGGTAGCCTAATAAGAAGAGGCTCTCTTCTTTTTCTTACTCATTTATGGGATGTGGGTGTCACCAGCTGGCCAGCACTTATTGCCCATCCCTAGTTGCCCTTATGAAGGTGGTGCTGAGCTGTCTTCTTGAACTGCTGTGGTCCACCTGCTGTAGGTTCACCCATGCTCCTCCTCACACTCCATCCATAACACTGTTTTGTCTCTCCCAGGAGATTATACACTTGTGGTTGGTTCTTGGCCAGGTAATGGGGTCTGGTGATTGTACTATAGCCAAGATGTTTTTAATGATTATGGTCAAGTTGACATGACATAGGCAAATTGGTCTTGGATGGGTCAGCTGGTCTTTTCCTGTCCATCAACTCTGTGTGTATGCAGACAAGACTTTCTGACATGGGACAATTTGTTTCTAAAATATAACAAATACACATTGAGCTAGAATATCATTTTTTAAAAAATATGTATTTTACTCCTGGGTCCCTGTTCAAGTCAGCACACAGCTGTTTTAAGTTGGCATATTCCATAAAACTGAATGCGAACTGCCAACTGAATGCAGCTGCAAGCTGACTGACCAAAACAAAACAGGTTCTTGTTTTCAGTTCTTTTGTATTGTTCTTTGGATTTCTGTGGTTTACTTAAGCCAGTAAATGCCCCAGTCTTTTTGCTGTAGTATTCAAACTACTAGCTGGCAAATTGTTCCAAAAAACTGTCTATCCAAAATAGCACATCTTAGATGTAAAAGAAAGCATAAATGTTAAAATATCACAAATACCAGAGGGGACAGATCTGGTTAAAAAACTTGGTGGATGTTTAATTTCAATAAAACACATGCCTCAAGTGAGCCTCCTCCCACCACCCCAGTTTGATCCTATTTCATAATACATTTAAAACCATCGATTCTTACAGTGGAGGTGGAGCTCCTACAACCCTTTCATTCTGTATCATATTTGAAAGGAACGAAGCAAACGCCAAGATTTCCAGAAACGTTCCAGGAGGGAAACCCCTACTCACTGAGAAAGAATGCCAGCGTTTCTGGCTATCAAGCAGCAGTCAAAGGCTGGCACACCCCCACAACTCAGTCATGACAGAGTGGAGGCTATGGCTGTTACTAGGACAACAACAATCTGCACTCTCAGGGTGAGGGATGACCCACTGGAAAAGTAAATGGTGTGTGTGGCGGTTGGAGTGGGGTCATTGGGAGGGGGTGGGTGTGTTCTGAGTTGGAGGTCACAGAGGATGTGGAAGCTCAGAGCAGCCATGCCCTGACCCTAAGGCCCAGTCCCCCAGTCGTGTACAGATTAATGTAGATCAAAAGGCCCTCCCTCACTCCCAAAGAGACAGTGTCCACACAGGGTCCAACAGTCAGGTAGGCTGACACCTAGACGTGAAAGTAGGCTTCAGTTGATGCCCTGTCTTTCAGGTGGAACTTGGGCCTTCCAATCAGAACTTAATTTAGGAGAAAGCAGGATAGTATCAGAGTTCTGGTCTTATACCATTCCACCTCATTAAGTTCACTTTACACCTCCAGGCCCAGAAGAATGCACCTGAAAGGTTTTTTCAGCAGAACAGTATCGTGACTTAAAGAGAAAACACAATGTTTTTGGTCCATTTGATGAATCAGCTATACTTCATCTCCGAGTTAGTGAGTTCACCGACGGACAAAATTAAGTCCATTTTCAATTCTTTGTCACTTGCCTTTAAAAGCTTCACACTGTTTACTCCAGATTCTGGAACCTGTGGTGCTGGAATAGAGTACAATTTCCAACTTGCTAAGATGAACTTAAACAAAGAAAGAAGAAGGATGTTCATTTTAATAGCACTTTACGTGACCACTGGACATCTTGTAGCACTTTACAATGAAGAGGTTTTTTTTGAAGTGTAGTCACTGCTGTAATGTACCAAACATTATGTGAGCTAATTTTCCTTCAGCAAAAAACGGCCAAAAAATCAACAACCAGAACTTTGTTTTGTGATGTTAATTACGGAATAAATATTGGGACCAATAACTCGCTCGCTCTCCTCAAACTAGTCCTAGGGTTTCTGTTATATCCATCAAAACAGAGAAATAGAGCCTCAACTTAATATTTCAAATGAATGACAGCACCGCAGACAATGCACTGCTCCCTCAGTACTGCACTGAAGAATCTGCCTTAATTTTTGCACTGAGTGGGACTTGAACCCAGAACATTGTGATTCAGAGATGCGTGTGTTGAGCCTCAGTTAACACCTAAACAGGGCACTGGATCTCAGACTCTGCTAAGTTAGCTGATCTTTGACAAAGCAGCTCCATCTGGGCTCCATGATCTTGGTTTGTAGATGAGACTGTAGGAGGCAAGTTAGTAAGTTTGTAGATGACACCAAAATTAGTGGTATAATGGACAGTGAAGAAGATTATCTAAGCTTACAAAGAGATCTTGATCAATTGGGTTAATAGGCTGAGGAATGGCAGATAGAGTTTAATTTGAATAAATGTGAAGTAGTGCATTTTGGTAAAACAAGGAGGGGCAGGACTTATACAATTAAAAGGAGGGCCTTGGATTGTGTAATAAAACAGAGAGACCTAGTGGTTCAGGTGCATAATTCTTTGAAGTTTGCGTCACATGTAGACAGGGTGGTTAAGAAGGCATTTAAGAATGCTTGCCTTCATTGCTCAGACCTTTGAGTATAGGAATTGGGAAGTCATGTTGAGGTTGTACAGGACATTGGTGAGGCTTCTTCTGGGAAACTATGTCCAGTTCTGGCCACCCTGTTAAAGGAAGGATATTATTAAGCTGGAGAGGGTTCTGAAAAGATTTATCAGGATGTTGCCAGGAATGGAGAGTTTGAATTATAAGGAAAGGCTGAATAGACTGAACTTTTTTCATGAAGTGTAGGAAGTTGAGGGATGACCTTACAGAGGCTTATAAAATCATGAGGAGTACAGATAAGATGAATGGGATGTGTCTTTTCCCTAGGCTGGGGAATTTCAGGACTAGGGAGCATATATTAAGGTGAGAGGAGAAAGATTTAAAAAAGATATGAGGAACAACTATTTTACACACAGAGCGGTTCATGTGTGGAATGAACTTCCAGAGGAAGTGGCGTATGTGGTACAATTACAACATTTAAAAGACCTTTGGATAAGTACATGAATAAGAAATGCTTGGAGGGGTATGGGTCAAGCACAGCCAGGTGGTACTAGTTTAGTTTGGGATAATGGTCAGCATGGACTGGTTGGACTGAAGGGTTTGTTTCCATGCTGTATGACTTTTTGACTCTGTAAAAGAAACATCAACCAGGTTTTTGACTCCTGATCCTTCTCCAGAAAGTACCATGTCCACTTTTGACAGGTGTCCGCTGAGACATTTTCCAAGTCAAATACTGAGGCACCAGAGCATTACCAATCTGCATGGAACCATATCAGCCCAGGGCAGGAGCATGTAAATACAATTAATCGATCAAAGTCACTTAAGGTGAACAAAAAAAAAGTCCAGGCCAACAGCTCACGCTAAGGCATTGAATTGTCTGAGACACTACTATTCCAAGAATGATGGCAACAAGTAACAATTACTAGGAGATGTCCCCACTGTAGCATTAACAGAGAAAACAGCCTTGGTTACTATCAATTAAAGTTAATATATTCAAAGGCTTGAAAACCCAGAGAAAAGAGAAAGTATGAATTGGAGGTTTCCAGAAAACATTAGCATTCAGGGTCAAGCCAGTCTTTTCAAGTCCAACTGATGCTAATTAAGACAAATGTCTTGGTGTGGGCCTGAGTTTCCACACAGGGAGCTCCTGTGGATTTGGAACTGAACATGTGCAGATTATGCATGTGTGAATGCTGACTTCCCAATCCACTAGGCTCCCTCAAGAATACGTTCACTGACCAACCACAGATCTGCTGCACAATCTTCAGAATGCAGTTCTTGTCCTTTGCTATCGGATTTCCTCACAAGGAATATCTAAGAAATGCCAAGTTATAGAGCCAGCCACACACCAATCTAGAATACATTTCCTTGGTAAAGCTGCTACTTCCGCCAAATAAATTTGATTCAAAGCAGTAAAGAGATTATTTTAAAATGACGGAATTCATATTGTTTAAATGGCTTATCCACAGCACTTAGCACCAGTTCACATTTAGTAAAGTAAATGAGGATACGAGGTACTCACAAGCCAAGAAGTGATTGCTTGGGCTGGAGTGTTTGAGACTGAAATCTATAGCCATGATATGAAGGTGCTGGTGTTGAATTGGGGTGGACAAGGTCAGAAGTCACACGACACCAGGTTATAGTCCAACAGGTTTATTTGAAGTCACAAGATTTTGGAGCATAGCCCCTTCATCGGGTGATGAAGGGGCAGCGCTTCCAAAGCTTGTGATTTTAAATAAACCTGTTGGACTATAACCTGGTGTCGTGTGACTTTTGAACAAATCTATAATGGCAAAGAGTACTAAGTATGGGTTTTGGATGGAATTTTACCTTTAAAAAAAATATAAGGCTTCAGGCTGGGTTTGGATAATGATAATGTTTTTAGAAAATCAGATTCTCAACCAAAGGCTGCCTAATTATTTGAGGCTTTGACGAGAGTCGAAAAGTGGGTGGCCAGTAAACAGATGCAGTGAGGCAGGTTGATACTTTAAGCATGTTTTTCTACTTTAACTGATCAACTGGAATTACTGTCCCTCAGGAAACGGAGGTGAGTGCTTGGTGGATAGAGGAGGCAGATGCCATTGCACCTACTCCCAGATCCAGTGAGTCTGCCTCAGAAAGTCCTGGGTTTAGGCATTCTATTGAAAGTGTGCTTCTTCATGGGGAAAAGGCCATCTGTTTGATCCATGCTAGCCAGCTTACATATCCACACCTTAATGTACAGCAGCAAATCCCGCCAGAGAATTTCAGCATTTGCTTGATAATCAAAACGACGAGTCACTAGTTGTCAAAACAAAACCATCTCAAGGCAGCAACTTATAGAATAAATGTTCAATTTGTTTACTTTATTCTTGTGACACACTCGTGCAAACTGTCAGAAAGAAAGCACATATCTTTAAATCATTAGCTGTAAGGTTGGTTTTGTTGGCTGTGGCATTAAGTGTTTTCTTAAAATGTAATTTTTTTTCACAATTTAAACTATTTTACCAAGAAGCAGAGCCCTAATTTAATCTGAGATAACAAGGTGTAGAGCTGGATGAACACAGCAGGTCAAGCAGCATCAGAGGAGCAGGAAAGCTGACGTTTCGGGTCTGGACCCTTCTTCAGAAGGCCTGCTGTGTTCCTCCAGCTTTA
>NC_063359.1:13667076-13688709 GCF_021869965.1 Rhincodon typus | reverse complement strand
TCCAGACCCGAAACGTCAGCTTTCCTGCTCCTCTGATGCTGCTTGACCTGCTGTGTTCATCCAGCTCTACACCTTGCTGTCTCAGATTCTCCAGCATTGGCAGTTCCTACTATCCTTCATTTAATCTGAAGCCCTTCTAGGTTGCTCTTTACATACTGTCAAGCTCTTAAGGTGTTCTTAGAGGTGTACTGTCTTTATGGAAACATCTGATATATATTGCTGGTTATAATAATATAACAGCAAAGTTATACATCATTTTTTAAAAATGTATTTATTTATTTTGTGGGATGTGCGCATTGTTGGCTGGGCCAGCATTTCTTACCCGTCCCTAGTTGCCCTTGAGAAGGTGGTCGTGAGCTGCCTTCTTGAACTGCTGCAGTCCACCTGCTGTGGGTTGACCCACAATGCTGTTTACGGAGGGAATTCCCCAGGAGTTTGACCCAGCGACAGAGAAAGTACGGTGATATATTTCCAAGTCAGGATGGTGAGTGGCTTGGAGGGGAACTTGAAGTTGGTGGTGTTCCCATATGTCTGCTGCCCATGTCCTTCTAGATGGAAGTGGTTGTGGGTTTGGAAGGTACAGTCTGAGGATCTGGATCTTTGGTTAATTTCTGCTGTGCATCTTGTAGATAGTACACACGGCTGCTACTGAGCGTCGGTGGTGGAGGGAGTGGATGCTTATGGATGTGGGCCAATTAGGCAGGCTGCTTTGTCCTGGATGGTGTCAAGCTTCTTGAGTGTTGTTGGGGCTGCACTCATCCAGGCAAGTGGGGAGTATTCCATCACACTACAGACTTGTGCCTTGTAGATGGCAGACAGGCTTTGAGGAGTTAGGTGGTGAATTACTCCCTGCAGTGTTCCTAGCCTCTGACCTGCTCTTGTAGCCACTCTGTTTATGTTGTGAGTCCAGTTGAGTTTTTGATCAATGATAACTCCCAGGATGTTGATACTGGGGGTCTCAGTGATGGTAACACCATTGAATGTCAAGGGGCGGTGTTAGATTGTCTCTTGTTGATGATGGTCATAGCCTGGCATTTGTGTGAAGCAAATGTTACTTGCCACTTGTCAGCCCAAGCCTGGATCTTATCTAAATGCTTGTTGCATTTGCACACGAACTGCTTCAGTATCTGAGGAGTCACGAATGGTGCTGAACATTGTGCAATCATTGGCGAACATCCCCATTTCTGACCTTGTGATGGAGGGAAGGTCATTGATGAAGCAGCTGAAGATGGTTGGGCCAAGGACTACCTTGAAGAACTCCTGCAGAGAAGTCCTGGAGCTGAGATGACTGACATCCAACAACCATGACCATCCTTCAATCAGTCAGGTATGACTGTAATCACTGGGCAGTTTTCCCCCAATACCCATTGATTCCAGTTTTGCTCAGACTCCATGATGCCACACTCTGTCGAATGCAGCCTTGATATCAAGGGCTGTCACTCTCACCTCACCTCTGAAATTCAGCTCTTTTGTCCATGTTTGAACCAAGGCTGTAATGAGGTCAGGAGCTGAGTGGCTCTGGCAGAACCCAAACTGGGCGTCACTGAGCAGGTTATTGCTGAGCAGGTGCTGCTTGATAGCACTGTTGATAACACCTTCCATCACTTTACTGATGATCAAGAGTAGATTGATGGGGTGGTAATTGGCCGGGTTGGATTTGTCCTGGTTTTTATGTACAGGATATACTTGGGCAATTTTCCACATTGCTGGGGAGGTGCCAATGTTATAACTGTACTGGAATAGCTTGGCCAGGGGAGCAGCAAGTTTTGGAGCACAAGTCTTCAGTACTATTCCCAGGATGTTGTCAGGGACCGTAGCCTTTGCAGTATCCAATGCCGCCAACTATTTCTTGATATCACATCATTTGCATATAGTGTCCTGTAAACAAGACTATCCTTAAAGAGCAACCAACAGAACATTGTCTCTTTAAAGTTGTGGCGCAGTTAACTGTGGAGGTGCTTATTTATCTGTGATCAAAGTAAGAAGAAAATCTCAACTTCCATGTTAGAGAATAGTTTTAATGGACAAAATAATAATCAATGTCGGAAATATCTTAATGTGAACGAAGTGTGTGTCCAGGATTCATGAAGTGTATTTGACCTTCACCTCTTTGATATAGAATAGACTAGAAATTTATTGTCACATGTACTTTTACATGAAAGATACAGTGAAAAGTTTTAGAAGTCACCCCTTCACAGTGCCTATGTCAATGTCAGAAGTCATATATAAAACTAAAAATAAAGGTAAAATTAAGGTAAGAAAGTTCACGGCTCGGGGAAAGCTGATTAAGGAACGATGTGAAACCCTAAAGATGCAGTTGGGACGAGACCACCATGCCAGGACGAGACCACCATGCCAGAACGAGACCACAATGCCAGGACGAGACCACCATGCCAGGACGAGACCACCATGCCAGACTGCTGGAATACTGGGCTGGAAGCCTCCACCAAAGAAGACTGCCATGATGGGCCGATACCACCACTCCTGGGCAAGACTGCCTGCCAAGCCGCTGGAAGATCTGGAAATCCAAGATGAAAAGAGACCTCCACGCCGGGACAAGACCACCATGCTGTGCCGAGATCGCCACCTCTCCTCCAGGCGCCAGAGTGCACCCACGGACCAGGAGCCTCGGCCTAGCCTGAGAGCCCCTGGGTTGGGGCAGTCAGCCTGGGACCTGCTCCATGCTTACCAGGACACCCCAGAGCCAGGGCGTTGCCATCCCCTGCTGCTGCTGCCGCTGGAGACCTCCTCCGTCACCCACCACTCTCCAGGCACAAAAGAAAAGAAAACGAAGAAAGAAAGAAAAGGAAGCCAACAAAGAAAGACGAGAAAAAGTGAAAGAAAGCTGACAGGAGCTGCCGAGTGCTGGTCTCAGCCCACCTACCCTGCCCCCGTGATATAAACTTGAACTCAGTCCAAATGAATGGAATGAAACACTCTATCTTTCTCTGTCTCTCTTCACTGGCTTTACGCGTTTTGAATTGATTAAGCTCAACCTAGTGTTGCCTCGTGTGGTCCTTTGTCAGATTTTGCTGGGTGACCCTCCTTTTTAGTGTCTTTTGAGTGATTTCTAACTCAGCATTACGACTGGAACTGACCTAGGATTGCCCTATGCTATCACTGAGCTCCCAAAGTTGTAAAAAACATTCCTCTTTCTTAGTACAGGTATCCTTTATATTACAAAAGAATCCAGGAGTAAATCTCGTTAACAGGAAGTTACAGATTTTGTGTTGAGAAAAAGATTTATATTTTTGGCTTTAATTTTCACGTCTGGCTGGCAGAATGTATTTGAAGCTCGATTATTCTGTTGCAGTGGACTCTCCCTCGAGAGTTAATTTGTGGGACAGATATCATCACTGATATCAAATTTCTCCTGTCATTAAGAAAACCACAGTCTGCCATCATGGCAAATCTGTTTCCAGAATAAATAACCAAAAACTAGGTAAATACCAGCAACTGAGAGAGAAACGCTTTTATGTGACCTTTCTAATGTCCAAATAATTGCTAAGGTCTGGCAGTTCCAAGGAATGTAATCCACAACAATAAACAGGGAGTCTTAGAAAACTGAACCTGGTCAGGCCCTCAAAAAAGGCAACTTATTATCAAATTCTGTAATAGTGATGGGGGGGTGGAGAAAAGGAAATCTCTCAGCCTTGTTCACAAATTAAACAGATCCTGATAAGGAAGGCAAACAATTCAGCTACTTGAAGCACATTTCCAAAAAACATCAGCAACATCATTGCAACACCAGAATTCTGGGAAGCACACTGCTTCAGTTTGAGTTAACACTTTGAGGGTTTGCATTCTGCAGCCTATACCGTTTAAGTAATGGTCTGAATTATAAATGTAAGTTTCATACGCACAGTGGGGAGTAATCCCAAGATGCTGAGCTCACCAAATGAATTCTGCATTACAGAATTAGGAAGCATAAAAAGATCACACCTCTCTGTAAGCTTTGAATGCACCCTTTTCTATCTGTACCTGTGTGTCATACACATTACAAGCTTTAGTTCAAGGCTTTTGAAATAACTTTGACTGAGTGATAGTATAAAACAGATGTTCACAAATTAGCAAGCCCATTTTATATCGCTGCTGATTTTAAGTTGGGAAATGTATAAAATGTTTGCCAGTTTGCTGTTCCATTTGCTACACTTTCGCACAAAGTTGAAGCTATCCACACTAAGTGTGAGGTGAGGAAAGAATAGGCATGTTTCACAACAGCACTAAATCAATGCTTCCTGTCTAGCAAGAGAAATAAGGATGCAGCTATGTAACGTACTCCATTTGCTATTAATCCCTGCCACATGTGGTATACCACACGCAAGTTATATTGCTAAATCCACGCCATTCTAGGAAAGCCTCAATTGCTGGTTAAATTTTAAACCTCAACAAAGAGATGAAATATTCCTATATTCCTACGAAAATAAGAAAGATTAAATATGACATTTAGAGGATTTCAACATATTTTGTGGGGTTTTAAAATTTCACTTTATGTTGGTTGAAACCATAAATTTGAAGTCATGTAAAACCAAGGTGAACTTATTGTTTACACTCTGGGTTGGATCTTACTTTATTTAGCCAAGTTCAAGTTGTGTTGAAATCTTTTGGCGGGATTCCTGCTGCAAGGGCTAGTGAATTTTCCCACTATTTCTATCAAACCTGCCTCATTAACTGCCTACCCCGCCCCTATGGCGTCTCTCGCATCCAATTCTGGCTCCATCTTAACATGCGCCATTCCCAGAACAATTCACCATTCAGCAGATATCCCAGAATTCACCAGCATCCCTTGAACCCACTGCCATCTTTAAAAACCCCTTGTGCATTTGGACAAGTCTTGTCAATCTGGAACTGCCCTGCACGGATGCTGATACTTACCCCAGACATGGCACAGAGGGGGGGAATCAGTGCCCTGCCTTCTGGGCAGGGTTCAGGACCTTCTGCTGGATGGTACAGAAGTGGTACTTCCTCTCCCTACTGGATCAGCAGAGGAGACCACAACACCAGACAATGCCAGCCTGGTCCAAGTTTTCAGGTTAGAGTAGTCTTAGCTGCCTGGAGGAATGCCAAGCAAGATAGGATAAAGGTGAGTGACCTTCTCTCTGCCAGTGCAAGTGCCATCATCTTCTCTCCAATACCTCTTAGTCACTTTACCTCTGCCACTGCACCGTGCTCCTGAGGTGACTCATACTGCCCCACTCTCATGATTGACCTCAACATCATCCTTCCTTGCTTTCACCAACTCCAACCCCCACACCACTAACCCTACATGCCCTCTGCACTGCCTGCTCTCTCACCTGGGACACCTCCCCCACTGCAGCCAAAGTCCTAGCCACTTACATCTCCTGTAGTCCCTGCTGCTCTCTCATTCCAGGAGGAAACGGACCACGGTAGGGCAAAAAGGCTCAAGATAGATGGTGGGCTGCTTGACATTCAGACATTCCTCACCCCTTATGTGTCCAGCATCCTGATCCTGACCCTGACTGCCCTGAACAGCTGACTGACGATTTCTAGGTCCTTGGACTGGTATCACAGGCTACCCTCGACTGACTGTGCTGCAAACTCTGACCAAAGGCTCTGTCCCTCGACTTGACTGAGACTTGCTAACAATATGATGAGCTTCCTTCCTTTGTGTCTGCAGTAAACATGAAGGTGACACAGAAGTAATTTGAGCCTGGAATTTGTGGTTGAGAGGTCATAGCACAGACAAAACAAGGTAGTGAACTAGGGGAGTGCTTCCAGATAGGCTAAGAATGAGAGAGTGCAGCCTGTGTCCCTGAGCAAACAGTGTTCTTGCTGTAGCATTACAATGAGAGTTGTCAGAGCAGTCTGATGTGCAGTGCAGAAGTGTGCTGTAAATGTATTGGAGATGTGCCATGAAGGTTGTTGGAGGCTAGAGTTCATGTGGAGTTCATGTAGCCAGTGTGCCAGTGAGGTGTGCCCTGAGATGTTGGTGCTCCATGTCAAACATGGAGGTCTTTTGGAGCAAGTGGTGAGCTACAGTCGCTACGTACCTGCTCACCGCTTCCAAGTTGAGGTTTTTCAGTGTCTAGCTTGTTTGGCTAGATAAAAGATAGAAAATTAGTAAGATAGAAGCCTGAATATTAATGAGGTGAGTTCATAATCCCATTAAATGGCACCTCAACGTTGCCCAGTGAGAAAATTCTCATGCCACTTTTTAAAAGCACAGAGAATGGAGTGAGCCACTCCAAATGTTGAGGTCAACCTCACTGGACTTCTTATCTGAATGTGCAACAAATCTCACCGTAATCCACATTGCTCAGATCTTGAGGAGGTTCTGTCTAATGAAACACTGAACTTGGGTGCAGCATTCCCATTTTCAAGTCCTGTCACACCATTTGAATCAAAATAAATGTAATGTAATTTTGTGTCACTTCAGATTTGTAGTGTAACTATCCATAGCAACAATCTATTAAGGGTGTTACAAATTGGTGCCAGACTTTTTCACACTAGAACTTCCATTGCAAAATATCCTAATGCCACACTAATCAGCTTTAGCATAGCTGTCAGTTTGTGTAAACACAAAATCGATTATCCTTTACATTCATTTCATAATTATTCCTATACCTTGCTCATATTTTTTTTAAGTTCCAGTATTGTTGAAGCACCATTGCAGTGCACTGCATTATACAGTGGCCTTTCACCTTCAGGACTGTGCTTCAAATCCATCCTAAACTGATGCAATGAAAATCTTTTCCATGTGAGCAGTATGGTCTTATATGAAATGAACTTGTACAGTATCATTCCAATTCCTAAGCTTGGATCAACAATACAAAATGTTTTCATCTTCAATTGGCCGTTTGACTCAGTAGAACCATGGGATAGATGGTGCAAGAATTTTCACCCTGGTGTAGTTGGTACTTCTCTGAAGTTGAGTCCAGGGAATGTCAGACAGTTGTGTGAGTATGTGAAAGACACAAATATTTAATTCTCCAAATATCAACAGGCAACTTTCTCTTGATCCATTGCCAGAATCATTCTGCAGACATGTGTGCTTTATTGGCATACGATGAGAAAAGATAACTTAGCCTATCAAGCCTGCTCCAACACGATTAGCATGCAGTTTACTCTGTTGTGGATTTTCCTTATCTATTTAATGTCCCTCATCTCATATAATCTTACAGGGCAAAATCAAGCAATTCAAATTGTGTCTATGCAGACCTTTGAAACAGATCTTCAATTTAATACTACTCCCCTGTTAAGGAAAGAGAGGTATCTTTTCTGATCAGAATGCACTTATCTTTGTTCATACCCAATTCAGGTGCTAAACACTTCTATGATCATGTGTTTAGGAATTTGCAAGATTACATAAAATACTAATAAAAATTAACAGGAGCAATGCAGTCCCCTGCCATTTGTGTGTGTAATGGTAATCCTGAACTGTTTTTCCAATGCTTCATTTAAACTGTCCATGTTCTTGCTCCTGTAACTTATCAGCAATAATTACAGCCAACCTCCCTTAAAAATGAAACAGGCCTCAATTTACAATAGTCTCTGTGGTCCCACAGCATGGTTAGGAAATATTCTTGGAAGTGCTGTTATTGTAGCACACATGGAAATTATGAAATGAATTAGAAAGGAAAATAACTTGCATTTGTATGCAATTAGTTACTTAATTAAAACAAAACATTTTGTCATGGTCTGTGTTGCACAGAAGGGTAATTGCATTAGTTTTAGATTAAAAACACGATTGTTCTATATTGAGAGTAATGGTTTGGTTATCATGTGCAAAAGAAATGCAGCAGGAGGAAGAGTCCATCTGCTACTGAGGCAAAAGTTTATACCAGAGACCTCTCAAGTATTACGTCACATCACATCTTGTGTTCCTATTATTTAAATATTGGCAAGCAAGAGAAATCTCTGGGGTTGGTAGATCTATCTCATAAATGTAGTCTTGCAAAATGCGAAAACAGACTTTGGAAACAGGTTTATAGGTACAAATCATTAGCACACATTAAAGTTTTATTGAGTAGGAAGCAGGCCCTCAATCGTTCTCCTCCTCCACTCATCTCTCTAGACTGACAAACGAGTGACATTATATGGGTTGTTACAATGCTTTAATGAATCCACGGTTGGGAGTCTGTTTGTTGGTGGATTGCAAGAGGTGACTAGAAACCATTACCAGACAGCAGAATTCTAAGACGTTCAGGGATAAAATAGCAGCTATGACCTGAGTCTTTAGACTTGCTGCATTAATAACGAGAAAATATCATTTCCATTTGTGGCCGTGACATTGAAAAAAATGGCACAACACCTGCATGTAACTCAAAGGGAGTTATTCAGTGCATGATGTGGTTTAGAAAGTTGTACACATCAGGCAATGTGTCAATATCTCATACTTCAATGTGCCACACAACCTTGTAGCAATGATAACTGTCACAGAATTCCTACAATGTGGGAACAAGTCATTTGGCCCATCGAGTTCACACCAACCCTCTGAAGGGCATCCCACCCTGACCCATCCCCCAACCCTTTCCCTGTGACCTTGCATTTTCCCATGGCTAATCCATCTAACTTACACATCCTCGGACTGTGGCAGGAAACTGGAGCAGCCAGAGGAAACCCACGCAGACACAGGGAGAATGTGCAAACTCTGCATAGACAATTGCCCAAGGTGGAATCGAACCCGGGTCCCTGGCACTGAGAGGCAGCAGTGCTAGCCACTGAGTTACTGTGTCACCCTGGTGTCCTTTATCAAATGGTTTTAATGCAGTAAATGTCCAAAGGTGATTCACAAAAGCATTATTAAACAACATTTGACAATAAGGACGATCACCAAAATGTTGGCAAGTGATAGATTTTAAGTAGCAACAAAGCAGAGAAGAGAGTTAGAAAGGTTTCAGAAGGAAATTCCAGAGATTGGTAATTCTCAATATCTTGGCTTCCTAATCTTTGTTTCTCTACATCTCAAAAAGTATCTAAATATTTGTGCCAGCTTCTAACTGTATCATTATAGTACTGTGTGAAACACGTTTTAGCTGGAACGTTTATTTGCATAGCCAAGGTACATAGTGGGCACAGGGACACTTACTTAAGTTGTTTCATGGGATTCTGAGATTTTGAGACATGATGCAACAAATTCCATGATTCTGTCATTCATTTATAGTGATTGAATTGGCCAAATTTGGTATTGTTATACAACTGAATTAAAGATTTGGTTGCTTTGCAATTCTACACAGCTTCCCACAAAAAGCACAAATCGAAGGCTGAGTTGATCTTGACTAGCTTCAGGGATTGCTATTATCTGCAGTTTCTTCAGTGCCCTTAATAGAGAGGGTCGCAGGAAGAATGCAATTTGCCCCTCCTACAATTCCCACTCACAAACCTTTCTAAAAGTCCATTCCATGAGCAGTGTTGTCAGGCAGAAAGAGGCAAGAGCTTTATGACATCGAAATATCTTGAGGCAATGAGAAAATACAGAATTGTAGATAAATTTGCACATGATAGGCATTGGGCAATTGGTTTAGAAAAAATAGATTTCAGTAGAACCTACATTCGGTCTAATGCAGTCTAGCAGGCAGAAATCTGACGAGGTGAAATGCTTGCCAATATGGAAACCCAGAATGAGTAGCGTAAACAGACACATAAAACAAGGTGGATCACTGCCTGGCTCTGTAAAAGGAGTCACTGATTGATGCCAACTACATTGCAATCAAGAGTTTTATTGAATTTACATCATTTTTTTATTGAATGTCCTAATTTTTTATTTTAATATTATTTCCTGAAATGCAGCCCAAAACCTTTGCAAGTTGACCACATGGCAATGAAAAAAAGCACCACGCAGACCCTGAAGGACATTAATTAAATCAGTTCAGTTTTCCCTGCAATTCATGGCTACTTACCTGGTGCAGATTTATAAACTATTCAGATATGTTAAATGAGATTTGAACTCACCACCTCTGGTTGTTATAGTCCAATGCCAGAACCCCCAGACACCAATGCTTTGATATTTCTATGCCAAGTAGGGGAATAAAAATACCTTTGGTTAAGTTACTGCCATTCATTTACCAGAAATTATTTTAACATACAGAAACTTTTCTTGTGAAAGTTGATGGTTTCTTAATATTGCACCATCAATCTAATGGCCCAAGGGAATCCACATGTTGGATTGGTCGTGTCAGACTTCGAATATGACTGCAGTATCCTCTACAGCAGGAACAACAAAGGGAGAAGCAACAATTCATTTTGCACACAGAATGTTTCAACAAAAATAGCTATTTTGACAGGTACAGCAACAGTGCTCGAAAAGGAATTGAATGAATACTGACAAAAGCAGAATGTATAAAAAAAGTTTGGAACAGCAGGCAGAGGGAATTAAAGGAGACGACTCCATTCGAAAAGCTAACACTGGCAGAGGTCCTTCTTGGTGTAATATCTATCATTATATGCATAGACTTTATTACTGTCACATAGGTTTAGACCTCAAGGACACAAATCCAAAGTGCAGCAATTAAGTAAACAGTTTTCAGGTTTCCAATGCTGAATGCTGTCAAGTTGACAAACCCGTTGATTTAGCCTTATAAGTTATTCTTCTTATCCTCATCGTATTCCTGCAGTAGAATTTCTCAGCCATAACAAGGGTGCATAACGCTTTGCGAAAACCCAGAAGAAATTGATCAGTCCTTAACTTTTTTTAAAAAAAACTTGACTGATTTAGAACTACAGGTGCACTGCTTAACTATTCCGATCAACATTTAAATCCATGATGTATCATTATTATGTCTCCACACTGAGCTTTGTTTACCTTTCCACAAATTTTGTGACACTGTGTTTTAATAACGTGTCAGTTCATTTCTGATATGCTTAATTCATCACTTCAAACTGCTCCACGATGAACCCAGCCCTCAGATAAACTCGTAATCATGAGCATTGTACACTGACATATGTGGCTCAAAACGTTCTCCCAAAGATCAGAAGAACAAAATCAACAATGGTATTGCTAAGTGTTTCTCCCTTGTCATGGTGCATTACTAAAATGTTGGACAAACTATTTAATAGTGGAATAGCTGACCTGCCTTCCTCAATGCTGTCCTTGCTTGTTCCTCCCTTCATAAACTCAGATTTATCCCACTCAGATTCTTCCTACTCAGATCATACCCAAATTCTTCAATCCCACTTGTGGTCCGATGCACCTATTAGACCTTACACTTAACCTTGATGACGTGCCTTACTTTGACTAATTATGTACAGTATATTTGAAATCCTTGTCATCATCTTTAAATTACTGTGTGGCCTTATCTCCCCAGTTCATGTTTGACTCTCCCCGCTTTGTGCTTGAAAACTTATTTTGTCTTGTCTAATTGTAGTTGCTTAGAGACTTTTGAATCCCTTAATCATACATTTGTTGGAATGAAAGACAAGTTATTGTATGCACTAGACTGAGCATTGTAGCCTGGAATTTCTGTAGGCTGCATTGTGCTTTTAGTGTTATTTGCTTAAAATCAGTCACAGGAATGTAAAGTGTCACAAATTTCAAGTGCAAAGTACCTCCAGTGTAAAATCAAGCTTTCAAAATCTTTTGCTTTGGTTTAAAAAAAATTACATTGGAGGATCATTCAACCACAAACCTAACCCAGATTGAATTAATCAGCATTGGAAGTTGCCACTAATTGCACACATTGACAGTATTTCAAGACAAGAATTTCAAGACTAAACACAAGAACTCTAAAATTAAGCTGGTGATTTTATTCTTAGGCACAAGGGTACCAATATGCATTCCTAAAAACCATTTCTGCATTTAAAACAAAATGTACTAAGCGGTTGTACCAACATAAATAGCAGAGGTCCTCTATAGCTTTGTAAAGTCATTTTTAGTTGATTTAAAATTGGCTTATGCTTATATGGTGGACCAGACGCTCGGACAAATTCTGTTCTGGATGTATCAGTCACACTCCAGCAAGTTACCACTCTGAAGTATGTAGGCAGTACGTTTTAAAGCAAAATGTATACTGTTTGGAAATATGCTCTAAAATGCAGCCTAAGTGCTTCGGTTTGTGGCAGGACTTTATGCAAATAAATCTAAGTAGAAACATGAAAAAGATACACTTTTCAAAAGTGACCAAATTTGCTCTAAGATTGCTAATTCTACCCAAAACTGACCTCCAAGGCCAGCGTATTATACTTTGCACATATACTGAATTTAAACTAATGTTAGATTCTGCAAATCAAAAGTTATGTATCTCGTATATGTTGCTTTGTCAAAATGGTAAGTCAAAAAGAAGAGAAAGGTGATACACAGAACTGAACAGTAAAATGCAATTTTCAATTTAAATTTAACCATTTCCACTGGTTCTTGGGCAAGTCCTAATCAGAGTTAAAAAAAAATTGCAAGAAAGCTTTGATGGATATTTACAATCACGAGAAGTTTTGGATAGGTATTTACAATAGAAGTACTCCCACCACATCTTTTCCTGCCAAGCAGATTACAGTTGAAAATAGTTCACAGTTGAAGAAAGCAAGAATTTGCAGTTTGTGCCTTTAACAAGTTCAGGATGTCCCAAGGATTTTACAGTCAATGAAGTACTTTTTGAAGAGTTGTAATGAAGGAAAGGTGGCAGCCAATTTGCACACAACAAATTCCCACAAGCAGCAACCTGATAATGACCAGATAATTTGTTATTGCAATGTTAATTGAGGAATAAATATTGACCAGGATACAAAAGATAATTTCCTGCTCTTCTTCAAAATAGTATCAAAGGATCCTTCATCTGAGAGGGCAAACAGGGCCTTGTCTCATGTGAAAGCTGGTTAGAAAGAAATTGAACTCCTCTATTGACAGACAAGTCTGTGAGAATATAACAGAAACATTTTCATTTCTTTATGAAGAATGGCTAGTGGGATAAACAGAACTTGTACAGGAAGATAAATACATTTGAGTAATGGAAATAGAAAGCAAAAATATTAGAGAGTATTGTAGAGAGAAGTAAAATAACAGGTTGATATTGAGGTGAGGCTCCACATCAGAAATTAGAATATATCTTACATTAAGTACTTTGACAATAATCAAAATTGCTTCTATTTCCAATGCAGCAAAAATGATATAGTGTCTTTAAAAATTAGGAACTGTAGGAACACTTTTGTTTGGAAAAATAAATTCTTCTATTAAAAAAGCATGTTGAATGTCCTAAAACCTCAATTAAGAACAGCTTCATCTCTCTTCCAACAGTCATCTTACACAATTGAAACAATTTGCCTTAGTCATAACATCCAAGGCAGTCAGAGAGTATCATATCAAAACATTGATCCTAATTTCAAACTCATTCATTGCAATTGTTATAAATCTTGGATAACTCACAGAAGCATTCTGTTGAACTCAAAGTTTTATGTGAAAATCAAAAAAAATCTTAATAAAATATTTAAGTCATTACCAGAGAGGGATTTACAGCCAGACATCTATTTGAAGAGCTGCAATGATGTCAGATCAGATTGGCCACCTGGTATTTGATTACAGCTTTGATAATACTCCCTGGTGCTTATTTTTATACTATATTCTACTTCAGAATGGAAGGGGTGTGCTTTGTTTCTGTGTCTGCAATGAACTCAGTGTCACCTTCATCTTTCGAGGTGCTGTGTGGCTCTGATCTGAATAAGGAAACTAAAATTGTGGATTTTTATCACTGTCCATTTCACTAAACTACAGTGTGCAGCTGCTAATCAAGAAGTACTTTGTCGTGTTTCTGATTTAACCCTCGCTGTGTCGCTCACATGTTTTCTAGATTATAACAGTGACTTCAAAAACTTTTCTTCAGCTTTAAAGCACTTTGGGACATCCCGAAGTTGGGAAAGGTGCTATATGAATTTAAGTCTGCCTTTGTGTCTCACTCAGCAGGGTACAACTTTGCCACTTCAGTCGCAGACAATTGACGGGACTTCTCTTGTGGTTTGTGCGTATCAGTCGTCAGACTATTTGACCTCAAATAGCTGCAGGGGAAAAAGATCCCTCCAGTTGACTTTCAGCCAAAGTCCAATTTTCTAAGATGCACCAGTTGTGTCCTGCACATCCAGCACAATACCATATGGTAATTTAGACACAACAGCTTGGGAGGTGAAGGCAGTTCAGTGCAGCTGTTTTTACAATTACTCGCCAATATGGCCACAGCCATTGGGGAAGATAGGATAGCCAAAAACAATGTCAAGAGCTATAGGTTAAAAAAAACCATTCAAGCACACTCTTTCCTCTGTCATTATAACTAAATCTATAGCAAGTAAAGCTGATGCAATTTCCATAATATTTGGATTCTGAACATAATTTTGTTCCTTCAAGGAGCACATTATTGGACGAATTTAGTCAACCTTTTATGACACGCCTTTGAAGTGGGTGGGAGTTGAAAATAGGCCTGCTGACCCAGAAGTAGGGACATTACCAGTGTGCCAACTTGTATTGTAACTCTGTTTGGTAATGTTCCCATTAATGGTAAATCTATTAACATATCTTCTCAGAAACAGCGCCTCATTTTCTGTCTCAAGGGCCAGCAAAGAGATCAACCTCAGCAAAGAATCAGCTTAGAGCAGTGACAAACATAATGGACCTGGCTTTATTCAATTCAAAACCTGCCCACTTACACACAGTTAAAATCAGGCCAAATATCCTTTCTGCAATCAATTAAAAATCCACTTCAAAGATGGTACGTGAAATCTCCCTCCCTCTCGCAGAATGTCTGAGGACACGTTTTTCAACTCCCAGTCTTGAAAATGATTGAGTAAATTTTATCACTTTGGTGACTTTAAGAAAATGGCAAGATAAAGCAACTATCTTGAACTGACTTGGTCTGGAACACAGAAATGCAGCAGCTGTTGGAGGGGAGAGGGGTGAAAGCAGGACAAACTACCCAGCTCTTGTCACTGAAACAAGCAAAAATAAGGTTTACAACAGGAGTGTTTAATAGTGCACACAGTTTTCTGTATGTTTATCCTGTATTTCCAAGTAATTTTCCTCTGTAAAACATGCATTATTATCCTTTTCATTGTCCCCTCCCTGTACTGTGAGGTAAGTATACCCTCTCTAATTTTGTAGCCTCTCATTACTTCAGAATGCTAAAATTAAGCTGTTTTTGCTCAAATAATTTGAATGAATTGCGAGAAAGTACATCTTTGTTAACTGTGTTCTGTAATTGTGTTTGGCCTTGCTTGAGGCATAACTTGCCCATGTAAACACAGCTACTGGGCTACTGTGCCATCCTGTGCACTCCCTTGAAGAGCGAGACTGTCTTTTAGCTGCTCTTTGTATGACTGCCAAGCCGCAAGTCAGCACTCCGAGTCTGTGGAAAACAGCCCTTGGAACACTTATATATTAGAGTACTTACAAAGGAAAATTACTCAGTTCCTCCAGCGAAAAAAAAAATCCCCAACGTTCCTAATGAATTTTACTACAAGTGTCACAATATTTATTGCTCAATTTTTATGACTTTTTCTCCTCCCCCTTGAGTGCAAATAATGTAGTGCAGAGAGAGAAAGAAAATTGAAATGTGCACTAATGAGACCACAGGAAAAAAAAGGAACGAATTGTTTGCGTGCAGCAAGAATAAAGGAACAGTTCTACGTGAATGTTAAGAACTACTTACATATGTGTCAATGCATGCAATATGAACAAACGGTTCAAATTTGCATTGGGCACCATCTCGGGAGCTGCCTCTCGGAATAGAGATTCAGATGAGGCACGGCATTGCCTCCTCCCAATACCAAGGTGGATTCTTTTTCCACCGGGAACAGTCGGGCTGTTCCCAGCCTCATCTGCGAGGAAGCAGGTTGATAAGGGCAGCTGCCCGAGCTAATTCAGTCCGCATCTTAAACAAGAAAAAAAACTTTTCAGAGGAGCATTCAGGTCCCTCTGGATACCTTTGAGAATTTGTTCAGGGTGGATACAGGGGAATATGTAGAAATCAAGCCTGGATTTAAATAAAGGGGTTCATAACCTCATGATGAAAAGAACTAGCATCTGTGTTTAATTAGCCGAACAGTAGCCAGTGATAGTTAAATAGTGCTTGAAGTGGAACACAGCTGTAAAGTTTTTTTTAAGGAAGGAAACTCCTCGCACGCAGTGTCTCCGATATAACCAACGAGCAAACTCAGCTGAGGAAGGCTTGTTCGGTCCCAATACTACGTCCTCAGACAGACCTGACACCCAACGCACTGTAAAGCGCTGATGACAGCCTCCACACTGTGCTGATTAGCAGGCAGCAAATACAATGCTGATCAGGAAATATTTTAAAGCAGATTATTAATGTGCATTTATTCCATCTCAAATGTGCTCAAAATCATACCCTTCAGTTTGAAGTGTAACAGAAAAAGCTTGCCTTCAGCCTGTGTCGACGCTTTTAACAGAAGTAACTTCACCATCAGGGCCTCTTTTTGGAAGGGAACACAAAACCATGAAGGGAAGTTAATGTCTTTTTTGTTCATTCCCGTCTATTACTGTTTTTCTTATCCTTCTATAAACAATGAGGACTGATGACTGTAACAGGGAATCGGTTGGACAAAGCCTGGCAGCAAGAAAGAGCTGGATTAACAACAAACTGTCTCCCATCCAGCTTCCTCAATGGATCAGTTTTACAAGTCAGCTTTACACAATGGGGAGAGGTGACATTTCATACTTCAGACCTGAGTTGGCAAAAGCAGCATTAAGGATGACCCCATCTTCATGGGCAGGCGGGTTCATGGATTGAGGAAGAAGAAATCAATACAGATTTCTATCCCTTGAGACCATCACCTGAAGAGGTGATGCCACAATTTGAAAATTCCAGCAAAGAGAATGCATTCACATTGAGTGTGTAAGCAGCACTCCATTACTTAATCTCCATTAATTATGTTAATTGTAGTGAACAAATTATTTCCACAATGTGATTACTGCAAGCCCCCACCCACTTCCTTAATGTGGGAGAACCACATCAAGGAAAAACTCCCAAGAGCTAACCTCATAAATGGCTCAGTAAATGAAATCACAACCATACAGAAAACCAGACACCCTCTAAAGCTACAATAGACACAAATGTTCCAATGCCTTTCTTGTATCAAAACAAATTTATTATGCGCAATGTTCCTCAAAGTTCTTCTTTATTTGGAGTGTGCAAGCGATTTCTTTAAATATGTGGCTCCTTTACTTTTATTTTCCATAATCACGTATGATCATTTCAAGGGTCTAAAATTGTCAATTACTGGTGATGGTGCCGTTCTTACAGTTGGATGACACATCAGAGGTTACTTCTTCTCTTAGTTGAACAGTAGAATATGATTCAACTGCTCACTTCTAAGAATCTAGGCCCAAAACATCAGCCTTCCTGCTCCTCTGATGCTGCTTGGCCTACTGTGTTCATCCAGCTCTACATCTTGTTATCCCACTTCTAAGAATAAACTGTTTTACTGTCATTTAAAAGTTAAACTATGAAACAGTTGCTTTATTTCTCTACTTTTCTTTTTAGCTGAGGCAAATAGGTTTTTGGTTAACATTTGATAGATACTACAATTAACAGAAGTATTTTTGCCTTTGATTGTGCCGGCTGTCCTTTGTGCAATGTCATTATGCCATTGAAATGTACCTTTGGTTAACCCACATGAAAAATTTGCAAGACAATGTCAGAACTCATCTCATTAAAAATAGAAGCTGGACAGACTAACTGGTGGGAACCTGTTTCCATTGGCTGTAGACTTGAGACTAAGGGGTCATGGTAACAACAGAAGAATGAGCTATTTAGCTCAAAAGGGCAACTTCTTTGATCGATATAGAAATATTGAATCTAAAAGCAGGAGAAAGCCATTTTGCCCTGCTCTGTGGTTCAATACAATCACACCTGATCCTCTATCTCAATCCCTACAGTGTGGAAACAGGCCATACAGCCCAACAAGTCCACACCACCCCCTCTGATTTAGCACGGCCAATCCACCCTAACCTGCACGTCTTTGGACTGTGGGAGGAAACCAGAGCACCTGGCAGAAACCCACACAGACACAGGGAGAACTTGCAAACTCCACACAGACAGTCGCCTGAGGGTGGAATTGAACCCAGGTCCCTGGTGCTGTGAGGCAGCAGTGCTAACCACTCAGCCACCATGCTGCCTAATCTTAATGTCATATTCCCACTTTCTCTCCATACCTCTTAATATCTAAATGTTTATCAATCTCTACCTTGAATTTACTCAGCCTTGACCTCCATAGCCTTCTCTGGTAGTGAATTCTACAGGTTGACCACCCTCTGAGTGAAGAAATGTTGTCTCATTCCAAGTCTAAATAGCCCACCTTATGTTCTGAGACTATGACTCCTGGGTTGTAGACACCCAACCAGGGAAAACGTCATCCCTATATCTAGTCTGTATAGCCCTGTTAGAATTTCATGCATTTCAATCAGATCCCTTAATTCTTCTTGACTCTGGTGAATACGGGCCAAGTTTTGGAAACTTTGAAATTCTCCACCCCAGAGAGATATGGATGCTTAGTCACAAAGTACATTCAAGACCAAAATTGCTGGGTATTTGGGAATACCAAGGAAAGTGAGGTAGTTGGGGATAATGTGTGAAGATGAAGTTGAGAAAGAAGTTCAGCAGTAATCTTACTGAATGGTGGCAGAGCCTAGCATATGCAACTGGTACCACTCTTACTGCTCATTCTTATTTTTCAGCTTGAGTTTAAGGCTGTAAACTATCAAAAAGGACTTGTTACCTTTGTTCCTTGCATCCTCTAAGCATGGGGGCAGTGCCATCAATGCAATAGATTGAATCAATTGCAATTGGGAATAAAAACAGAAATTGCTGGAGAAACTCAGTAAGTTTAGCAGCATCTGTGGAGAGAATGCAGAGTGAACATTTCAAGACCAGTGACCCTTCTTCAGAAAGGGTCACTGAAATTGGAAATGTCCAGTTCCTTATGTTTGGAGCACCAAGATTTGGCACAAATATTGCTGGACAGATGTAATTGGCTTTCTTGCTGATTTACATCCCATTGCAGTAGTCTGGAACAACAATATAAGATTAAGAAACAAGAGACTAGTTGACAGGACAGTGGTAAAGGAGGGAGAGATGGAGGGTGGCAAGATTTAGCATGTATAAAGAGACATATAAAAAAGCCACAGTCTGGTCTGATCGAGATCAGTTGTTTTATTAGTTGTGTCCTTTGTTCAAAGCACAGAGTAATGACATAGAGGGACTGACCTCGAAGCTCAATAAAAGAAAGTTCATGTCAGAAGAGAAATCAAAAACATCAGTGCATGTTGATCACTTCACCAATAAATTGACCAAGTGTTCCAAAATTCATTTCAGTGAAGTTGTGATGAAGGAGGGTAGAATTATCTATCTGCTGATGAACTAGATTTAAACTCAAGAACCAGGTATAAGTTTAAATTCTGAGATGAAAAGAATAATGTTTAAAGATATATCTTTAATATATATGAATGGAAATCATTTTTGTCCACTTTCTATGAATGAAAATTGTTGGGGAAATGTATACAATTTATTAGTCTGGTAAGATAACTTGTTTTACAAAGTTTTCAACAATCATTTTGACTGATATCAGCCGTAATGAGGGATTATTGTTCTCAATGTAACTTGATGGTCTACTGTGTTGTCTCACAGAGTGGCTACATACACACAGGCAACTTCAATTCATTATGTGACAAGTTAATGGTCTCCACATTTCCTGGAGGGAGAGTAAGTTTAAGGAAAGAGACAAACATTCAATGTTCATGCAGTGCCTTAGTACAAACTGATAGCAGGTATTTGCCATTCCCAGTAAGGAAACATTTTGAAATCTGAAAACACCTTAAATAAGGAAAACTTAAACTGTTTTTGGCAGTTTTACAGACAGTCAAGTGTAGTACGCTGACATCAAGCAGCTTACTTTATATGGTTAGGTTTTACAGCAAAATTTGGACATTTTCCTCATGTTAAAGTTCATGCCAATGATATGCTTACAGTTATCACAGCGCTGTTTCAAATTTGACGTTTCAAACCTGCCCTACACAGAAACTGGCGAGCTTTTAAACTCTACAGCACTGAAACACCTGGGCTAATTTTTTTTCCCCTTTCTAGCCTGACGCTGTTGATGCCAGTTATAGTGCCAGAGTGCCATACTGGCCAAGATAAATGCTCTTAACACAAACTGGGCAACAAAGTTGGGACATTCTTGGTTTTGTGGCTCAGCCACATATCAATGCCCCAATATGGAGCTCTGACATTTGTTAAGTCCTATGCAGAGGGTACGAGGGTAAACAAACTCAGACCAGACAGCAGATAAATAAGGTATTTTTCCCTTTTTATATCACTACTTACGCATACTGTCAAAACTGTTAATATAACTACATAAGAAGAAGTAACAAATTGGAAAATATATTGTTTGATTTGATCAGTAATTAACATGAGCAACATGTTTAATAGACTAATACAGTTGAAGACATATCTCAGGTATTTTTTTGAAATGATTTTTTGGATCTATAAGTTTGTCCAGCATTGGTAGTAAAATCTTTCATGATCACTATATCATGTTAAATGGTGAACATTTACAAGAAGTACAACTAAACTATTTGAAGACATACTCTCTATAATTTTTCGCAATTGAGACATTGTTACCCTGTTTTAGCAGGGACTGCAGTGCAATTCTTCATTATTGAAGTATTGTATGCTGAAAGGATATAAAGTCCTCTTTGTGATTCTGCTCCTGAGACTCTGTGGACATTCCCGTTCCAGGTATCAGGCTCTCATTCAGTATTACTGCTGCAACCGTGTCACAAAGCAGCCATAGGTATATGTCTTTTTAGCCAGGTCACAATAATTACAAGGAGGAAAGCTGCAATCTTAGCCAAATCTGAGTTATCTAGCTTGCTTGGGGTGAATAACACAGGTAAGCACAAAGTACCAAATTGAAGATAGCAGTTTTAACATTTTGTAATAGAGTGCTACAAACAAAATCTCTTTTGCTTTGATTGTAAGAACGTGTATGATGCAATGACCTTAGACAAACACCTCAACATACTGTTACATGAACTATATTTACAGCTTATCAAGCAAAGTCTATAAAATTCCTCAAAAAAATGACATGCAAAAACAAATCCTCAGTAAATAATTCACAAGTAGATATAATAGATTCTGCTTTTCCAGTGCACAACACAACCACTTTTTGGACTATTGTGCAACATGTGCAAAAGGCATCATTTAATTAGAGGTTGAACAGAAGTGATGTCCTTTTGAAGCCCTGAAAGAAAAACACTGTTGCTTTTGGAGTCTCAACAACGATTGGCAAGGGAATTCTTAAGTGGCTGTGCCACTGAAAAATCCAGTTGTCTTCAACGGTGTAACAGCTTTTGGAGCTCTTGACATCTGAGCAGTTGTTGCATTAGGACTTTTGTAGGGCATCCTACCTCACGAGAACTGAATTGTTTTGTCGATGTTCCTTTGGAAATCAAATGTCCTCCTTAAGCTGTGAACTGCATCTTTCTACTGTGTTGTGATTTTCACTCTGCTTGTGCTAAAAGTGCCATGTATCTCTACCAGCGCCATCTGAAAGAGGTGAATGTGAACTTGTAGGCAACTTACTGTTGGCACTGTAAGTGGTATCATTTCAAAGTATAATTTCATTTTAGATAACAAGATGTAGAGCTGGATGAACACAGCAGGCCAAGCAGCATCAGAGGAGCAG
>NC_063359.1:13629990-13666676 GCF_021869965.1 Rhincodon typus | reverse complement strand
CTGCTCCTCTGATGCTGCTTGGCCTGCTGTGTTCATCCAGCTCTACACCTTGTTATCTCAGATTCTCCAGCATCTGCAGTTCCTGCTATCTCTGATATAATTTCATTTTGTTTTGTTTCAAGTTAAGGTGATATTCTATATGACCACTTTAATTTTACAGATGCAGTAAACTAAATCTGCACAATTGTTCGTAATCAGGAAAATTTTCACTGGTGTGTAGAGCTGTAGAGATGACCAAATAATCTCCTATGTTTACGTATAAATAAGGTTCCATTGCAGGTAGGGAAGGTGTAGATTATGGGTTTCAATCCTCAGCTGCAAAATGAAGTGAAGGAACATTGTGACAATGGTTCAAAAGAGGTTCGGTGCTATACCTATGTTAAGCTGTGCCAGCGGCAATTAACAAAAGGTGGAATTCTGAGGAAGGGTCACTCAACCCAAAACGTTAACTCTGATTTCTCTCCACAACTGCTGCCAGACGTGTTGAGCTTTTCCAGCAATTTCTGTTTTTGTTTCTGATTTACAGCATTCCCAGTTCTTTCGGTTTTGAACAAAAGATGGTGTTCATTATGGAACAAATTAGAGGGGATATGGTGGGGTGCGTCAGGTGAACATGTAAGACAGAAGAGTAGGGATCACCTGATTATAAACATCTGACACTCCAGGAAGTAAGTAACACCTAAACTGCCCACACGAGGCTTACAACATTGGGTGGCCCCGTTTATTTTATATTCTTGCCTTAGGTTACTTTCTATTAGCTTCTATAGTGGTTGACCCTGTTGTGTCATTTTCCTGCCTTGCTGCTTAGGTTAAAATGACGCTCTCAGTGTTTGATCACAATCCTCATTTTACACTATGTTTGCCATTTGTTTTCTGAGGGGTTTGACATTTTGAGCCATGTTTCAGTCAATAAAGGATGGCATCATGTCACATTCTTGAAGTGTCACAGCATTAACGATCTGCCACCTCCAAGAAAGGATATCAGTGATCTGTGACACGGACACAGAAAGGTTTCAATGCTTTTGAAACTGCTAATTGGCTTCAATCACCAGAGGAAGCGGATGTTGTTGGAGCTGGATTCTAAACGTACATCCAAAGGTCTTTCCTGGCCCCATCCCTGCCTCTTCGACCTGTTTGTTTCTTCTCCACCTATCCTCTCCTCTATCCCTCTTCTATCCGCCTCCCACTCTCTCCCTATTTATTTCAAAACCCCCTTCCCCTCCCCCTTTTCTGATGAAGGGTCTAGGCCCGAAACGTCAGCCTCTCTGCTCCTATGATGCTGCTTGGCCTGCTGTGTTCATCCAGCCTTGCACCTTGAATATGAAGCTATTCTTGTTTGTTCATTTTTTTTAAAGGTTTTCTTAGAAGTGCATTGGGACTTTCAACTTAAGTAAACAATTGGTGGAAGTGATCTTTTCTCACTCTTAACTATGTTGGCCATTTATTGCATGTGGCTCCATGGGGCATTGGGGTGCCATTACCTCATCTATTAATCCATTTAACTATGAAGAGCATCACACCAGAGACCATTCCTGCCATCATTTGTCCCATGCAAACCTGGACATCCCAACAGTTACAAACAGGAGCTGGATGAGTGCATAATTGCTTACCTTCCTGTAAGAATTGACCTTCATGTATCACTGTGTTCATGTGTGGTGCTATTACCTGACAGCAACGGTTTGTAACCAGTGTGAGAATTGTCCAAGTGTGCCATGAAAAATTTTTACAAAGATAATGAAAATCAATGTAAAACAACCATTGTTTCACGTTAAATAATATTCTATCCAGTTAGGATTTCAACTCATAAAACTCATGAAAATTAATTTGTCACATTTAAAAGCGCAATTTAAGTCCTTTGATTCTAAACTATGAACATTGTAAAAACATGTGGCCAAAGGGCAAAATTGAGATGATGAGTAAAAAGTGGATGTGCCATGGAATTGTTTGTCTCATTGAAGTGTGCCTTGTTACTAAAGGATTGGAAGATTTGCAATATCAGCAAAGGCTAGAATTCAAGTCTGAGATGTAACTGGCTGGCCTGTATACCCCTGTACAATAGTGGGCATGGCATTTACCCAAGACATCAGGGGATTGGCTTCCAATTGTAACTTAATATCCATTCTTCAGTCCACTCTCACAATGAGGCAAACCTTTATGTTGAAAAGCATATCGAAAGCAAGTGAATGTATCGGATATATAAAAGAAAAGTGATATTTAATTACAGTCATAGAATTGATTAACAGTATTTAACAGCATGATACATTGACCACACATGATATTTTGAAGAATAGAGATCAGAGCTTGAGAGGCTTATATCCTTGAAGGGAAGTGGTGAGAAAATCATTCTTTTAAATTAAAATGACCTGAACTGGAGCATGCAAGGGGAGGTTTATTGCATGGGATTGCCGAGTGATTCTAAACAGCATGAAAGTGCATGGGTGTAGTGCTCATAGCTTATAACCTGTTACTGTCAGTCATGTTACCTTCATAAGTTTTTGCATGCCTTAAAAGGTGAAATGAGTTAAATAAAAATTATTACAGCGGAACAGACAGCTGTAGTTTAAAAGGCAGAAGGATAATTTCACAAATAGCAAGGGTGAAGTTTGAGTGGTTTCTGTTTCTCAATTGAAACTTGAGAGAGAACCTTTAATTTATAACTCAGTGCCAACCACTTACTGTTTGTGATAACAAAAAGGAAAAATCCCAAACTTCTTTGCCTGTCCACCTCTCCGTCTCTTTCGGATGCTGCTTTTCTGACTTGGACCAAGCATTTGGTCGCCAGCCTCAATGTCTCCCTCTCTGGCTGAGTTTGTTTGATTACAGTCCCATAAAGTACTTACTTGATGATTCTTTACTATGTTTTTCATTTTAAAAATGCTATGTATATTCAAGTTGTTGTTGTTGTTTGCTTGGTGTTAATTTATGCAATGAATTTAAATTTGACCAAGCCAAAAAAAGGATGATTTGAGTAAAAATGCAACAGCAGCTGCAAGTGTAGTACAGATTTTCCAATGCAACGGGAAATACCTGCGCCTCACTTGTTTCTTTGATGGCCCAAGGCTAAATGCACTGTGTGTGTTGGGCAAAGAAATACAAATCAGGTCAAAACAGTGTGCATCTTATTCAAGATAGAAACTGAGGTGTTGTACCTGGCTTTAAACCTTCCCCATGCCCCAGTCCTATGGACTGGAAAATTTACCTGATGGAACAGTGTCTGACAAGAACAGGAAAGGGGATTGCCTGTGGTGCTTCTGTAAACACTTATTTCCTGGGGTCTGGGAAGATTCTGCAGTGAAGCAGAATCTTTCAGCCTCCTCTCAGCAATTCCTGTTCTCCAGTTCACCAAATAAAAACAAAGTATCTTTGTCTTTTCTGCCTTGCAAGGTAAAACTTCAACAAAATGGGAAGTATTTGGCTTGACTTCACTTCAAATTTTGAAGTATCGAATTGTTCACAACAGCTGTTTGTAGATGCCTAGTCGAATATTCCTATCCGATGAATTAATTACAGTGTGTATTTTGCTTCCAGTCTGAATCAATGATGACAGTCACTTGCACAGATGGGAAATGGAGCCAACAAGTGCTATGTGAGCCTGTGGACTGTGGGATCCCTGACCAGTATCACGTCTATCCTGCCACCTTCTCATGCCCTGAAGGTACCACATATGGCAAGAAGTGCACCTTCCAGTGTCGACCCCCTGCCCAGCTACGAGGTAAGAACAGTTATGCTTTCAAAACCACTGGTTACATCTGTTTGTTCCCCCTTTAAAAAAGAGTTGCAATGTCACAACCGAGTGCTCCCACTCCCTCTTCAATCCACCAGCTCAACAGTCGAGAGAATCACATTGGTTTCAGATAATCTTTTCAGACATCTGAGGCATTGGCTTAACTCTTACTTACTGTCACTGCACTCCACCGTTGGTAAAGTGTCAGAGCAAAGCAGAAAACTGGAAGCACTGTGTTGGTTCTAATTGATGCATTGTGCGCAATGTGAGCTTATTTAATATGAGTGGATGACCTGGTATTGCCCAAATAAAATACTCAAATAAAATCAATTACCTTCTGTAGATTTTACATGCTTTCCAAAACCAATCTGGAAACCAACAGAGTTTTGGATCGAGATGACAGCATCCTCTGGGTGTCATGATCTAGGGGTGGGTATGGAAAATACTGGTTGAACAGACGAATTCCGATAGTATCATGGATACAGTAGTCACTCACATTATTCAATACTGCAGCTCATGAATACCGCATTCTCCACTCATACCTTCAACAACTAATGCCATACATTCAAAGTCCAGAAATCTCTCTTTGTTGCTTGAAGTTTTATGCACACTGTTAAACTTGATTGTTTTTAATTTTGTTGCTCCCATCAGGATTCAATGAAGAGGTGAAAGTGAAACATGGAATGCGCCTGCTTTTGAATGAAGCCAAGACTGCTTCCTTTCCTGAAGCACTGTGTATCTGTAGTGGTTGCACACAGATGTGGAAGTGCTACAATAAGCAAATGAAGGGCAGGCAGACGCACATCTTGATGATCTTGCCTGCCCTTTTCAAATTTGAGGATGTCCTAAATTATGGATCTTGGCCATGCAATAAGCACCTGAATTAAAATAAGACAAAGCTGCCATGAGAGCTCAATATACAGCCGATTTGCAATTCAAGCAACCTTTAAAAGGCTACATATGCTCCCAGAACTTTAATTATATTATGGCTTCATCGGCAAACCCTAGTGTAACAAAGACTGTCAAACTTCAAAATGAGCATCAAATTCAGGAGACCATAGGTGTCACAAAAGGAGGACAGACTATAAACAAAACCAGGAAAACTTCTCCTCGAGGAGTTGAGGCTGTTATATATTTGTGTGTGAAGAAAGCAGGAGGAAAAAGTGAATTCCCCTGCATGCACATGACTTTACAAGAAAAATAAGAAATTGGTAAACAGCTGGCTGATGGAAATCAGCTCATTGAAGCAACAAGGCACAAAGTGGAAGTCATCCAAGGCATGTCTCCAAAAGAATGATATGAAGACTAACTAGTGTATAAAATGTGTGACATCCGGCTTAAAGGTTTAGTGGTTATCAACAGAATAGCAGAAATCAAGGTCAACAATTAAATTTGACGCCCAAGTGATTGGCAGAAAAAATGGATATGAGAAAAAAAATCATTAAATCTTTCAAGTCTTTTCATCATTCAGTTTAATTGTAGCTGATCTATACATTAGCTCCATTTATCTGCCTTTCCTCCATTTGCCTTGATACCCTTGTCTGTATAAAAATCTGTCAGTCTCTTCTGTGATTGCTGCAGTCATCCTGGCATTCACACACTTTGGTGAGAGTGTATTGCAGATTTCTACCACTGTGTTTGAAAACAGTTTACCTTTGCACTGTCTAGGGAGGAAAGGGAGCTGTGAAAATCATCCCTGGCACTTGTTGAGTTAGCTAATCCTCAGACAGGGCAATGGTGGGACTGCATCGTTCGCCTGGGGATGTGGAAAAAAAATCAGGCAACATTCCATTCTTGATTGCTAACCATGTCTCCTGCTGGAGAATGAGCGTGTGCAGAGTTCAGATGAGGACGAGAGTGGGTTCAGTTGCAGTACCTCCTGTGCCGGCTCTCACCATGGACTAGCTGTGCCCTGCGTATATAACAGGAGAACTTGGGGCCATGTTGGGGGATTGGAAAATGCTAAGAATTATGTAGTCAGATATCTTCCCAAGAGTGACACAAAATATTCTTGCCTCAATTGGGTAGAACAATAAATTTGTCCCTTTGAATTACATAATCAGGTTCAGAGACTTCATATGAGCAAAATCTTCCTCTTCCAGCAAAAGTGCGTATAGCTGAAAGCTTTCCTTTCCCCATCTACAGCCCCCTTACTATTTTTTCAGTAAATGCTCAATGCGTCAAACCAACAAGTTACTTATTGGAACCTGTTAGCCTAAAACAACAATAATAGCTTTAAGTTGTGAGTAACTTTGAGTAAGTTATAGAGAGGGTTTGCCAACAAAAACAAACCTTCCCAGGTTCAAGGATAGAAAATGGGATAGAGTTTGTGCAAGTGAATGTCTTCAGATATATTTTGTGCTGTGAAATAGTGTTTAGTCGTGGTTTGTAACAGCGTGTACAGGATATGCGTTTCTGAGGAACTGTGAACAATTTGCTTTCCAAATTCATGTGCCAACAATTCCAACAAGGTTGCTTTAGTTTTTAGTCAATGAGGTTTTTGCCTGTGCCAAAAATGAGTCTTCCATTTGAACTAATGCAATGCAGTGTTCTGCAGGGACCAACAACACGCTAATCTGCCTTGATGATGGACTGTGGTCATTCCCCGAATCCCTTTGTGAACTGATGTGTCTTGCTCCTCCTCCTGTGCCCAATGCCAAACTTCAAAGTTCACGTTGTCAGCATGATGGGCACAAGGTTGGTTCATCATGTAAATACAAATGCAAACCAGGATACCACATCCCCAGCACCTCAAGAAAGATAAGGAAGTAAGTGACTCCAGGGCTGACAAATTATATTACTGGGTTGAGAAGTGGGTACTGTGGCGGGGGAGGTGGTGGGAGCAATGCTATGTTACAATGAAACACCAGTGGGAAAAAAAACTTCTGTTGATTCAAGATACAAAAAGATTAAAATGGCCAAGCTTCAAAAGGTTGACTGTAACTTACAAAATATGTCTGTACAATTATAAAAAATGAACAATAACAAACTGGTAAACCACTTTGGCAATTGTAGCTGATTTCCTTTTGCCTCAAGTTCAAGGGGACAAATAAAAGAGAAGTCACCTTGGAGTGCCATTACTTTTGCACAATGCCCAAGATGCATTTTATATTCCCATGGGATTAAATCCAATCCTATGAGCATATCATTTTCGTTTTGCCTACAAAGAAGTATCCCCATGATGCTGTCTACATTAGAAACCAAGCTTAGAAATCAGTCAAAGGTGTCAGAGTTCCGAGCTAATAAATAATTAATGATTTCGTTACACGTTGCAACACAAGAATGTAGAAAAACATTTGCTTGCATGCTTAATATAATACCCAGCACGGTAATGTCCAAACTATGTGCAGAGAAATCAAAGATAACAAGGTGTAGAGCTGAATGAACACAGCAGGCCAAGCAGCATCAGAGGAGCAGGAAGGCTGACGTTTCGGGCCTAGACCCTTCTTCAGAAATGGCGGGGGGGAACGGGGTTCTGAAATAAATAGGGAGAGAGGGGGAGGTGGATAGAAGATAGATAGAGGAGAAGATAGGTGGAGAGGAGACAGACAGGTCAAAGAGGCGGGGATGGAGCCAGTAAAGGTGAGTGTAGGTGGGGAGTTAGGGAGGAGATAGGTCAGTCCAGGGAGTACGGACAGGTCAAGGGGGTGGGATGCAAAAATGCCATCCCCTATTCCCAATTCCTTCACCTCTGCCGCATCTGCTCCCAGGATGAGGCATTCCTCTCCCGTACATCTCAGATGTCCTCGTTTTTCAAGGACCGCAACTTCCCCCCCTCAGTGGTCGAGAACGCCCTCGACCATGTCTCCCGCATTTCCCGCAACTCATCCCTCACACCCACTCCCTGCAATAACAACCAAAACAGAATCCCCCTCGTCCTCATGTACCACCCCACCAACCTCCGGATCCAACGCATCATCCTCTGACACTTCCGTCATCTGCAATCCAACCCCACCACCAAAGACATTTTTCCCTCCCCACCCTTATCTGCTTTCCGGAGGGACCACTCTCTCCGTGACTCCCTTGTCCGCTCCACACTCCCCTCCAGCCCCACCACACCCGGCACTTTTCCCTGCTACTGCAGGATGTGCTACACCTGCCCCTACACCTCCCCCCTCAATCCCATCCCAGGCCCCAAAAAGACCTTCCGCATCAAGCAGATGTTCACCTGCACATCTGCTAATGTGGTATACTGCATCCGCTGTTCCCTCTACATCGGGGAAACCAAGCGGAGGCTTGGGGACCGCTTTGCAGAACACCTACGCTCAGTTCACACTCCCAGTCGCGAACCATTTCAACTCCCCCTCCCATTCCTCAGACGACATGTCCATCCTGGGCCTCCTACAGTGCCACAACGATGCCACCTGAAGGTTGCAGGAACAGCACCTCATATTCCGCTTGGGAACCCTGCAGCCCAATGGTATCAATGTGGACTTCAAAAGCTTCAAAATCTCCCCTCCCTCTACTGCATCCCAAAACCAGTCCAGCTCGTCCCCGCCTCCCTGACCTGTCCTTCCTCCCACCTATCCCCTCCTTCCACCTCAAGCCCCACCCCCATCTCCTACCTACTAACCTTATCCCGCCCCCTTGACCTGTCCATCCTCCCTGGACTGACCTATCCCCTCCCTAACTCCCTACCTACACTCACCTTTACTGGCTCCATCCCCGCCTCTTTGATCTGTCTGTTTCCTCTCCACCTATCTTCTCCTCTATCCATCTTCTATCTGCCTCCCCCCTCTCCCTATTTATTTCAGAATGCCCTTCCCCTCCCCCATTTCTGAAGAAGGGTCTAGACCCAAAACGTCAGCTTTCCTGCTCCTCTGATGCTGCTTGGCCTGCTGTGTTCATCCAGCTCTACACCTTGTTATCTCAGATTCTACAGCATCTGCAGTTCCTACTATCTCTGCAGAGAAATCACATTGTTTTTTGGCAGTTAGACACCAGACACCAATGACGTTACCTTTTTCTTTGACGTGTTATCAACAATCATTTCTTTGATACTAAATTGTACTTTAATTACTATCAGCCACTGGACTGGGAAGCAGTGCTAGCTTGTTGAATATGTCAAGCTACAAAAAGCAGCAACAAACATTTCACAACCAGTAACTAAGCACAGACTTTTTTCCCCTCTGTAAACAATGAAGAAAAACTTGTTTCCCTTCCTTCAAATATTTAAATGAATTCTGCATGCTAATAGACCTAGTGCATAATGAAGACAAAAAATCCTTCGGGAGCTGACCAACTGATGTCAGCTGGTTAGCGCTGATTGAATTCTATTCACAGAGAGGATTTCTGAAGCATGGGAGTTACAAAATCTGATAGATTGTCTGAAATAAAAACAAATGTGAGGAATTTTCTGTCTTTCCCCATTGGTTTTGATGTGATTTTGTCTCCAGCAGTTGATTTTAATTGATACTTTGTCATCCTGTGTAACACAAGAAACGGAGTTTGGATGTTGTGATATTGAAGAGCTGGACTATGTTAATTACAGCTAACTTACAGATGCAAACATTGATATGCATCTAACACACAAGTGTCTAGGCTGTTATTAAGTTAATAGTTTACAAGAGAGGACTCTGAACCAGTACAGAGTCATGCTTATGTGTTCCTGTATAAGATGAATTATGAAAACATAATACTCTTAGGTCATAAGCCATGGTTCAATCATCAGAACAAGAACATGTCTCTTAAAGATAGGCTGACATAGTGACAACAGAACAAGCTCAAGGCTCTTTCTCCATCTTCTCAATATGTGGCTGTGATGTTCACTAATTTTGAAAAAGAATTCTAACTACCTTTTACATCAATTACAAAGTTATGTTCATCACACGTATTCTATGTAGGGAATTAATTAAAATGGAAGGCTGCACTGAAACCCCATCTAATATTTTTCCTTCAAATGGGATGTGCCAATTGAGAACCTCTGATTTAGCTGAACTTAAACATAGTATTTGGCGCAAATGCATAATCTCAGTGGGAATCCATAATTACAGGGACAAACAGAGGACAATGTTGCAGTGTTGTTTGGGTCTGAGAACCACAGAATTGTGGAATTACCCTATGAAATGCAGGTATATCGCTTTATTACTCATCAACATTCCTTCCTCAGTCAGTGACATGAAAATGTCTCTTTTTTTGTTATTAAACATGAATCGGCTATTTCAACAAGTTTGCTATCTGTCTGCAGTAAAAGGAATTTCTTCTCTTTAATTTCCCTGTAATATGGACTTTCTCTGGCTAAAAAAGCAAAGACTCAGAATGACATTGAAGATCACAGAAATCACAACTTAGTGCACAGGAATGAAACTTGTTTTTAATACCACTTATTTCAATTTGAATACGTACTACCAAGTAGCAGGGCAAATTCATGCTTGTCTGCACAAAATAAGGGTGAGAATAGAGAAAGAGATTTCCTTTTAGTTGCCTACCTAAGCATTCTGGTGAAAAATAACAATTGAACTTCGAGGAAACATCATGAAGCATCTTGAGAGCCCAGTCAGACTTTCTTCATCTTGGAAGAATGAAGGTGGTTTTTGTTTTTATTTCCCCCAATCTGCTAATTTTTAAATCTGATGTCTATTTACATTCATAACTTTTGTCATCCTGATCATAAGGATGTGAACACACTGGTTCACTGTGTTTGTATGTTCATGGTTCTGCGATTCTGACAAAGCATTAGGGAGCCAGTTATAACAATGGAAGTGTAAGGAGCTAATCAGGGGATATTGCCCTCCCAAGGGTCTCCCCTAATTCACTTACACTTAACAATTCTACAGTTCGAAGATTTTTCTGTGGGAAGAAGAGAACCAATTGTAACAATGCCACTGCAAGGAACCAACAGATGGATAGATATTGCTCTCCCACAGTCCAGAGTAGTTGAAATATAAATGTAAATCTTTGAGTGATTGAGTTACCCAGTGCATTGAAAATCCTACATTTTGTCCAATGGGGCATATTTTTGAGCATGTGGATGTTCCCTAGAATTTTTCACAGCACTAGTTTCTAATCTCAACAAAATATTTTGCCCTAATTGAAGAAAATGTTTTCACTTATGAGCTCAGACAGAATCATTCCAATAGTACTTCCTAGTGCTTCCTGGTAGCCAACTATTAGTAGCAGAGGCACAGCAGCTGGCTCTTTTGCTCACTCTCCTAGCCAGACAAAGAGAAAAGACAAAAAAAAGGTAAAACATTGAGCAGTTAACTAAACAAGGAAAAATGCAAGCTGAATGCAATTTTAACTAGCTCAGGTTGACAGAAATGCATTTCTTTTCAAAATCAATAGACCCCGTTATCTAACAAGTGCCCTTTGGGAACACTTTGGCTGGGATGACCAATCAAGCACTTGTCAGACAGGTTCACTTACCATCAAAATCTATGCTTATTAGGTTTGACAAGGAGGAGAATGATCCTGGGCACTTTTGCCAGACTTTAAGGGGGAGCAGGAGTCCTGTATAAATTATGCAATGAATACCATTTTAATCTGCAAAAATCACAACAACTTAAATTGAATCATTAAAGAAAAAAAAAATCAAATGAAGTGTTAGAACAGTAAAACACAGGCAATCTGAAAGTGGTGTTGCATACTAATAGGCAACGCAGTAACCTTGACATAATACTTTCTCAATATCTCGTGACCTCTTCATTCATTAAAGGTTCTGCTTTAGGATTATAATTTGATTCAGTTACTTATGATCCTGTTTTAAAATATGCAACTTCATTTTTGCTGCAGTAGGGAAATCAGAAGTACAATTCTGAAATATTTTGTGCACAGAAAGTCTATGCGTCATTTTATATCATTCAATTTAAAACATTAAAATCATTGGTGCATAATCCTTTTATTTAGGCCCCATCCTTCAAAATTCTGGCAATAAATACAAATTCCGTAGTTCATTTATTCAAAAATGTAAATATAGTTGAGAAGGGAAAAAAACGTTTTTAATTTAATCTTGGAGACCTACGTTCTGGTTATGTGGGAAAGCAAATTCACCATAGGCTCTGTGAATGGAGCTTCTTAATTCAACACTTTCTTCCACTCTTGTTTCACTCAATTTAAATCCTCCGTCATCTGATTCTGGCTAATGTTATATTGCCCACTGCTTCCACTGTTCCACGTATGAGTTGCATTCTGCAGTGCATTTCTTAAACCTCTCAGCATTACATTTCTCCCCCTTTTCAAAAACACTTTTGAAAGTTGCGATAATGTTTTCAGTCATCTATCCAAATGCTTCTGCTTGCTGTGTGTTCTCTCCTGCCCCTCTCTGCTCCCTGGGCCTTCAGAGTTTCAAGAACTTCAGGATGTGTTAAAAGCAAATGTGATGACTGAGTTATTCTGCGAGGAAACACTGAAGCAAGCTAGAAAGATCGCATTTTCTAGTTTCTGAAAAAGCTATCCTTAGCCATTGGGGTTTCAGCAGGGATTTTGATGCAGTTAATTCTTAAACGTAATCGGTTTCCCATTTCACTTCTTTATTTTATAGGAGAAATTTTAAGACCAGGTGCACTGAGGATGGAAGTTGGCAGGAGGCAGTGTGTGTCCCTGTTATGTGTGAGGCAGTCCCAGCAAAATTTCACGGGGTTTACCAGTGTACAAATGGCTTCCAGTTCAACAGTGCTTGCTGGATAAACTGCAGTGATGCCAACAATGAGAGCGTAAGTAATGAGGATTCCAAACGCTTTATGTGCAGAAAGTTAGAAAATGAGCTTTCAAGTAGGAAAGCTGTAAAGGAGAAACGTTGCTGCCTGTTTTGGAGTAAGAAACATTTAGTTGCTAATTTTAGCTCACAAAAATCTTTACAAGGATTTTTTTTTCCCCTGTTTTATGAGGGTTTCTCTCAGCAGACGGACTCACATCATTGTCTGAAACTTTATAATGTGCAGTGTAAACAGTTTTCAGTACAGATGGACACCAGTTAATAGAGATGTGGTTAATGAGGGCTTTCCTATATCGGGAGCTTCCAGCTCCCTTTAGGAATCCCTTGATTTCCAATATGTTTCTCAACATGATGAATAATAAAAGGGCTGATTTTATGTTTAGTGGGGATATTTTTGACGATACCAAGAGCTGAACTTTATAATTTAGCACTGCCTCTGTAGAATGCTACCCTTGGAATACTTATTAGAAATTCAGACACCTAAATTTCTCTGTGTGCCACCTTTTCACTGAGTTCAAGATTTAAAGTGATGAATCACAAAATTTTAAGAAATAAGACCAAAGACAAATAAGTTTGAAAATTGCATCTGCAGGATTACATGTCATGCTTTGTTAAGATGCAGAACAGTCTTTTAAAAATAAGAAAAAAAACAGTCCCTTAACACCCCCAGCCTTGTTTACATCTGGAAAATGAGTTGCAGACACCAAGTACCAGACAACCCACTGGATTGAGGGCCTCAGGATCAGCTGGAGTGAAGGGTGCATACAGTGTGAAAGTCTTGGGTTGGCACTGGCACTGTTTAGTTTCGTAAACCATAGAAAGCTTGTGGTCCCCAAACATTAACTCACCAGTAAACTCTTGTGGGACACTTCATTTCCATCATCCGAAAAACTGGTAGACAGGTTTCCCCAAGTTCATGGCCAAGATGGTGATCAGGCCATGACTTACATCATTGAATCTCAATTATCACATCATAAAGGACAACTTCCCAATTTCCTGAAGCAGGGAGCTTGAACCCCATAGTCCTTTTTTTCAAGGCTTTTTAAAGTATCTTAGATTGTGGACTGAATTGCAAAATGGACTGTTTTCAAAACCAAAGATTGTGGAAGGGATTACTGAACATTTTAGAAGCAAGTTGAACTGACGCTCATTCTAAGTGCTCTTCAAGCAGTAGGGGAAGGTTACTAGAGATAGGCCAGAGGCAGGGGGCATGTGTGAGGGAGATTTGACTGGCAACAAGCAGCTGATTAGTCTTTGGATTGGTGACTAATTATCAGTGACAAAGGCCTTCTGCCTGTCAAGACTATATGATTGGTTCTCAAATAGCTGAACAGCTTGTGGAGATGAATGGTAGGCTCAGAAGCCTTTGGACCTCTGGAAAAGGAGGTCCGATCTGTGTTCTTGCCGTAAAAAGTATCTAAAGCCTGAAGAAAGCTAATTTATTTTCAGTCACCTGTTGCTGAAAGCTATTGCACTTAAGCAATAAGTCAGAGACTTTATAAATTGTGAACCAGTGCTCTGTATCTCCTGAAAGCAAGTGAAAGTACTTGGAGAAGAGAGATCAAAGATTAGCAAGGCCTGGCAAAAAAAAAAGATCAACTCAGTGAATTCTGGACAGGGCCACTGAGCTGCCTTATCAGTTTTTCCTCCACCCATAACTGTATTTTCTTTTGCATCTACCTCTTTGTATGTGTAAGGAGGCGTTTATAAGTGGATTAAAGTTTTAACTTTTGGAGATGTTATATGTTGTTGACCTGTAGCCAGAATCTATTTATTTGAAATAAATAGTAAATCTTGTTTAATACAGGAACATGATCTGTTCTTTTCGGTAAACCAAATAGTCGGACTTGATTTCCAGCACATTACCCCAATGCAGCATGACACAGGAAAAGAAAACATGAACACCTTTACACCAAGTTCAGTCAAACAGAAACCTCAAACCTGTACAATAACGAAAGCTGTTTAAGTGCAGAACGACATGATTACTGTTGGTTTGTTGTTGATTGCTGTTTTGCTCGGTTGCAATTTAAAAGTCATTGGATTTTTGTGTCACTTGATCGTGTCCATGTAATGTTTTCTAGGAACCTATCAACAACTTGATTCGCTGTAGGAAGGATGGAACGTGGAATGGCTCACTTCAGATCTGCAGCTCAATGAAGGGAGACTGCCCACAACCTCATCGCATCAACAGTCAAATTAGACTTAACTGCAAGGACGGCTATGGCATAGGTAATATGGCGATGGAATGGTGTTAAGAAAATTTTCAGATTCAGGTGTTGGTTAGGGTTATATAGATTTACATAGGAGCAAATCATTTCATCCAACTAATCCATGTTAGCATTTTTGTTTTACTCCTCATACCCTTCATCTATCCCTCTTAGTGTAACCTTCTATACTTTTCTCTTTATGTTTACCTAGATTCTTAGTGAAAGCAATACATTTCTTTGATTGGAATAGAATTCTTTTTGTGGCCATTGAGGAATCAGAATTGCAAGACTTCCCAATGTCCTTTTAAATTAGCACTTGTGTATCGCTCAGTTTTGCAGTACAGTTATTCAAGTTGAGAAATGCACATGATTGCCTAAACAAGGTAACTAGCTGAGACTTATCAGCAGTTATGTTGGGTTCAACCCAATTGTGAACTCTGTTTGTGATCAATAAACTTGACACCCAGCGAGGGAAGGAGACAGTGGTATGGGGCTGCATTAGTGAACTTTTAGTTGTTTGGAACACATCTTTAGCATTATTTGAAGATCCCAGAAATGTAGAGGGTTGTTGGTTACTTGATGTTTGGGAGGGAGGTTTAGAGAAGATTTGCGAACTGCCGCAACGTTCCTTCTTAGAAATGGAGAGATCTTAGGGGCCCTGACCCCAATCTGTGCCTGAATCTCCAGCTGATGCCTGCTTCGATCAGGCTGGGGCAGGCACACATGTTGGCACCAGATCTTCTTCTGCTAATCATACCTAAAACTTACCTGAGAACGAAGGAGTAGGACTCAGTGAGTCCCTGTTGTCTGATCCACAATGGCCCACATGTCTGTGGCCCTATAGGAATGGACAAAGTCTCTGTTCTAAGAGAAAACATCTCAAAGTGCACCAGCACACGACTCTCCCAACTTTGCAAGTGTTCCAAAGGACACATTTGAGTCCACCAGAACAATCATCAATTTTGCATGTCCACAGGTTTGGCTTACATAGTCCCAACAGAGACTGCTTAATCCTGAAGGGCTGTTACTGATTGAGAGACAACACAGGATGGGAGAAGTTGTTAAGAAAGCAACAGTATCTTAGTTGTTTTGATGTTTAAATATTTTGAGCTCTAATGTACTGCTAATTTATGGTATTAAGTAAAGTCACAATTTATGAGTTTGCGACATTAAAGATCACCGAGGTGGTACAATGGCAAAACATATCAGTGTTGCCCTCCACTACAACATAGACAATAGTGATTATAACAAGAGTTTGTGTTCTGAAATGCTCACATAGCAGATTCAACCCCACCGAACCTCACTACATCATCAAACAGAGATTAGCTGCTGGAGGTCAAACACTTTCCACTGGGAAAAAGAGGGGAAACAACAAAAAAACCCCACAAATCATGTTGGACAATTCCTGTCCATCATGGTTTAGGTAGAGCAGAGGACACTAACCTACCTAGATCAGCCAGGGAGGAAGGAAGACATAGTGGATTGAAGGAATAAGAAGGTTTGTTACCTGTCGTGAATTTAACTGCAGTCTCATATTAAAGAGTGCACTATTCAATTATTCTTATAACTTTTGCCATTTTTCATGTTGCGCTATGCAGATAATATTTTGTGTGTCATAATATCTTATCCTACCTGAATCTGGGCAAGTAAACGTTAGAAGTTGCTGAAATTCTACTCCTAATTTTTTTTTTATATTTGAGTTGATTTCAAAAATAATCTCCAGAAGTTTTTCATAATTACAGACTTCACTGTTAAAGTAAAATCAACTCTTGGTAAACAAAAATTTTCAGTCAAGTTTTGTTGTTCTGTGCCACGCAGTAAAGTTAAAGAATTCCTTTCCAAACAAACCTTTGACCCAATTTTAAGAAAACTGAAAACCTGTCAACCAGTAATTTTCTGATGAAACATTATTTTAGAGAAAAAGGCCTGAGTACATAGAGGTCAGGGTGGCGTTTGAAGTTTTAAGCATAACACAAATGACCAGAAATACCATTGAGTTTAAAGTCAAGTTGTATAAAATTTAAAAACAAAAGGTAAATTGAAACAAAACTTGAGGAATTCCAGGCATCATAAGCAGGGCTTAATCTCAGTGCTTGTATAATATTACTGAGTGGCAGTGAATACCAATCTAGCTTATTGGCACTTTATTATCATGAACCTCCAAAACATTACCTCCTGGTAAGAGTATATAAGAACTCGAGTACAAAGATACTCTGCTGACCTTTGACCAGTTCATAACATGACCTTCCACATCCTAACCTTTCATTATAGATCAAAAACATAGTTTGAAAAGAAGTTGGCTTCAGTACATAAAGTCTACTATTCTCCCTGGGATGTGACTGTAAATGTGATCTACTGCTGCAAATGCAGCTTTCAGATTCTGTAAGCTCTCAAGCAGGTGAATCCTGCCATTGATTTCTTGCTATTCAACTGTGTTTGCACTCTGGGTACCTTTTTTTTTTAAAAGTGTCCTCAACAGACCTTCACTTGTTTAAGTGGAAAGCTATGTGCAACCTATAAATTCTGAACTAAGTGGCACCCTGCCTGGTTAAACACTGAGCCCCGATGGAGATGCCTTGATCATTTGACGCTCAACTTAGTGGAGTCCATTCTCTCCAGAAATTTAAATTAATTAATATAAAATATACTGGTAGATTTGAGGGTAACTCTGTCTCTGTTGTTTATTCAGGCATGACTGATGCCTGATTAGGTAAGGAGAAAGGAGGAGGGAGTAAGATAGAGAGGCAGGCAGATTAGTATGTGTGTTTGGAATTGTGGAGCTATCCATAGTGCTTAAATATCCTTGTCCCATCAATTATGGGACTGTTGAGCTCCATGGAATGCAGTGTGTTGTCAGTATAGGAAGGAATTTCAACAGTCTGACTTGCAGAAATTTATTACAGATGCTGCTTTAGGAAGAAAATAATGAATGCATCCAAAATGTATGTTTTTGTATAATTATTTTTATATCAAATTATGCATAATACACAAAAACTAATATTGTGTGCAAGCATTGCTTGAGGAAGAAGTCCTCATTTTAGCATTAAGATGTTTCTTTTTCTCATTTTGTGTTTTGTTAAGTTTCATGTTATACCAATTACATCTTTGTGGGACAAGATTGCATGGTGTAGATGAGTAGGGTTAACAGATACAATAGTAAGAAAAGTTCACTAACACACTGAGTTCAATTGTCATGTGTAATTGAACTCTGCAATTCCTACAAAGTAGTCATGCCAGTTAAGGTGCAAAGTTTTAAACAAGGAGCAATTTCATCAGAAGAAGCCTGGTATATACTGCACTTGAGTTACAGTTCGCCCATCTTAAAGCTATAGCCTACAAAGTCAACTGTTACTTGTTCCATATAATGGAATGCAGCCTCCTTTCCAGCATGATCACCTCATTACACTTTAACTAGAAATATACCATCTGTTAATGAAAGTATTATGGTGTTCCAGCTGCAATTCTTCCTGCTTGAAGAAGTCTTTCAACGTGTTGACTCAAATAAGACTTTGGGTGAACATTCTGTTCTTAAGGGAAAAAAAAACCTCTTGCTAAAATTTTCACAAGTACTTGAGATTGCTATAAATACATAAGTTCGAATCTTTGTCAAAATAGCAGTCAGATGTTAACCCAATGGTATGCTCATCTAGGAAAGCACAACCTTCCACAACTTAAATCATACTTCAAGGAAAGATACTCCCATTTTCCAGATCTGTGTTTGAAATATGTGCAGAATTACTGAATAAAAAGTCAGAAGTCAGGAGAGCACAGAGATAAATATATTTTCACAAAAAAACACTGTTTGGTTCCTTTCAGGTGCGGAATGTACACCTTCCTGTTTGTCACATCAAAATGATGCAGTCATTTTACCAAGCAACATGACCTCTGAAGATGTAAAATACTGGATGAGTCCTCCAAAGGCAAAGGTTGGTTTAAAATAATGCTCATGAAACTTCTTTCAGTTCAATGATTTTGCCTAATTTCAGGCAGCGCAATTACTGTCTAACGAGACAGTGTCCACATTGTAGAAAATGACGTTTTTATTACAACTTTTAGTCCAAATTTTATCAATGCAGTTCTTAGTGTTTGATGTTTTGATATTGCTGTCTTACAATTTTAGAATTTGAGACCTTAATTGGATTATATATAAGAGTGAGATCTAGACAGGTGTATGTATAAGTAAACACAAACATTCTATATGCAGACGTGTATAAGCTGTAACATGGTCTTTGTTGCGTTGGTAGACATCAGAGTTGAGGTTTCTGAACCAGCTGCATAAGACAACAAGTCATAGCAGCAGAAGTAGGTCATTCAGCCCATCCCGTCTGCTCTGCCATGTAATGACATCATTGCTGATCTGGTCATTCTCAACTTTCTTGTCTTTTCCCCCATAAGCCTTAATTTCGTGAGTTAAAAATCAATATGTCTCAGCCTTGACTATACTTAATTACCCAACATGAATATACATAATGATCTAGCCTCAACATCCCTCTATGGTAAAGAATTCCATACATTCACTACCGTCAGGGATGAAATTCCTCCTGATCTGTCTTAAATGAGCAACCCTTTATTGTGAGATTATGCCATCTTGCCTGAGACTCTCCCAGCAGGGGAAACAACCTTTCCACATCTACCCTGTCGGGTCGTCTTAGAATCTTGTATGTTTCAATAAGCTCACCTTTCATTCTTTTATGGTCCAGTGAGGGCTGGTCCAATCTATTCAACTTCTCCTTCTAAGACAGCCCCTCCATACCTGATATCAGCCTCGTGAACCTCCTCTGGATTCTGATGTAGCAAGTTTTTTGCTCCCTCCGACATTTTATGCAAGATTCCTCAGGCAGAATGTGCGTTAGGGTAATAATTTAGGAATGGATGCACTGCACCAAATCACTTTGCCCAGAAAACCACAAGATACAAGCAATTCCAGAAATGATCTTTCATTAAATATTTGGCAACAAATGTTGACAAAGTATCAACACTGATGTAGCAGGCTGCAGTTCAAGCCATTTTCCTGTTTCCCTATTATGTTGACATGCCATGACATTAAAACCCCCAAAGTGAACTTATTCTGTGTAAGTATGTTCGTTGTGAACAGATGGCAGAACAAAAGTGTCCACTAGCTCATGACCATACTCTGAACGTGTTTACATTCAGGAACAGTAAAGTAATTGTGTGTTGCTGGATCTGTTTGCTACAAAGTATGATTTTCTTGTTGACACACAGGAAATAAAATATACCAAGTCTCATCATGGCAACTGTAAATTTCAAAATCTTCTCATTAGATAAATGGAAAATAAAAGAAAGTTAGCTCTGTCGCCACTCTGACTGATATTATCAAATTCTTGTGAAAACACAACTAGTTCACTAATACCCTTTAAAGAAGGAAATCTGCTATCCCCTCCCAATCTGACCTGTACCCGACTACAGACCCAGACCAACCTGGCTAACTCTTAATGACCCTCTGAAATGACAGAGCAGGTTAGTCATCATATCTGGGAATGAGGCTTAGAAGGACAATTAGGAATCATCAATAAATGATGGCCTTGCCAGTGTCATCCACATCACACTTTTAAAAATTATACACAGAAATAAGTTTATAAGACTTCAGTCCATGCATGTGTCACACAACCTCAGTTTTAGAGACGTGTCAGTTTGGACTTGAAGGGATTTGATGAGTAGTTTATCATGATTGAATCTGATGACAGGAACCAGTCTTGTCATGTTAGGCTCCCTTTGTTTGCATCACTAAATTACGCACAGATTTCTGGATTTCTATGCTATGTTAATGACTAATGCTGCCAATAATCCCTCTTTTAAAGTGCACGGGCCAGTGAGTTTATAGAATGCAAGTATCCAGCATTCGCCTCATTGGGCAGGGCAGTAATTCTACAATAGAGATGGAACTGAAAATCCTTTGCTTCTGTCACTATGCTATGAAGCTCCATTTCAAGCATGTACTACAGGATAGAAGATAACAAACTTGATTGACAAGGTCTCTTTTTCTGGTCCAGGTCTGCCCTGGATTGTTTTGCAACCCATACCTTAAATATCTCAAGAAATATACAGATTTTCTACTAATCTCTAATTATGCCAACTCTTGACGAAAAAGAAAGAAATTGAAAAAAAAGCATAATTTAAATAAGAAACGAGTGTTTGCAAATACAGATAATTACAATCGCGGATGATTGCCAAGATTTTTTTTAATTTCAACAGACAGAGCCTTTAAGAAAAACAATTCTGGAAGAGCACATTGGGTTTCAAATGGGAGCACTTGAAATCAGGAGTGAAGGAATTTGATCAGTCATTGAAATTACAATAAGGAGCAGGATTCTGCAGTCAAACCCCTTATAATTCAAGCAACTTTTCAAATTTTAGTCATAAAGTGGAGATTTGAAGGAACTAAATATTTAATTGCACAGCATCAATAGCCAACCTTGCAGTCAGGGTTTCTATGCAGAGTTACATCAACTCAACTTATTGCATAATAAGAAACAATTAGGATCAGTTGTATCATGGACACTGGAAGGAATGAAAGCCTATTTATTTAAAATAAAAGACTTTCATGTATACATTATATAAGATGAATTTAAAAAGTAACAATCTGCAAAAAACAAAGGCATAACAATTAAGCTTTGTAGCACTGGTACACAGAAGCACAGAACTCAAAATGCTGGAACGTTCCCAGCAAAATCTGTGCAATGCATCTGTACCTTAAGAGTGCTGGTGTAGACATGTCACATATGCCTTAGAAGCAGGCAATTTCAGGGGGTTGATGGTATCAGACAGCTTCTATCATTGATTTGATTCCAGGTCTGTTATTTTGGTCTTCCAGGTTCCCACTAATGTGCTTTTTAAACACTCCAAGCTGTCCATGATGTTCAGCGATAACTATTAACTATCTAAAAGGATCGCCTTTCAAATTTTGGCAAGAATGGTTTTGATTTTTCTTCTTCGTTGCTGCTGCACAGTGATGGGAAATATGTATTCTGTGTCATTGGCAGAGTGGTTCCAAGTGGGAAAATGTGGAGTTGTCCATTTTGACAGGAAGAATAGAAAAACAGTGGACTATTTTAATGGAGAAAGATTGCAGAATTCTGCAGTATAGAAGGAATCTGGGTTCCTGGGAAATTCACAAAAAAGTTAACGTGCAGGTATCACAAATATGTCAAAAGGCAAATTGAATGTTGTTCTTTATTGAAAGAGGAATGGAACAAAAAAATTAGGGAAGTTCATCTACAGGTGTACAGAATGTCGGTGATGCTACCTCCAGAGTGTTGTGTACAATTTTGGTTGCCTTGCTTAAGAAAGCTAATAATTACATTAGAAGCAGTTCAGACAAGGTTTGTTCATCAGATATGAAGAAATGTTGAACCTGTATCCACTGGAATTCAGAAGGTTAAGGGAGCTCTTATTGAAATATCTAAGATCCTGAGGGGACTTGACAGAGTGGATGCTGAGAGCATCTTTCCCTTTTGAGGGGACCAGAACTAAAAGTGACAGTTTCAAAAGAAGAGGTTTCCCATTTTAGATGATATAAGCAAGAAGAAAAAAATTATCTGTCTTAAAGGACTGTTAATGTGTGGAACTCCCTTTCCCAGCGAGCAGTGAAGGTTGATTTGTAGAGAAGCAGCAGAATCCCAAAGAGCTAAAACTTGTACAAAAGCATGGCAAATATGTTTTGTGTGCAAAGGGAATGGGATAAAACACTGAACCTTTTGTTTCTGTAAACGGAGGGAGCACGATTGTCCGTGAAACAGTAAAAGGGATATGTCATGGAGACAGTGCTCCCTTAAGGCCACCTGAATGAAGGTCAGACATTATTGCCCATTGGATAAATCATGTAAAATTTTCCAAGCCATTTTATAGCAACAAATTTAAAAGCAAGAGTCAATTAAGACAGTTAAATAAGCAGATAAAATTCTAGAGTGGCAGTATATATCTGAATATAATTACAGGTTGTCTCCACTAACTGCAGACCCCAAACTGATAAAACCTATAAAAACATGCATTAAAGATTACAAAATAGGGATTAATCAGTCTAATTTCAGGAGCTCAGAGAATAAATATGTGTACAGCATTGTTTATGGAATAAAGAATTACTGCCTTACCACTGATTGCTGCCTTATAATCATTCCTTGCCATCCTCCCTTATAAATATGGAGTTCATTCCACCTACTCAATTTTGTTAATGTTAAACCATCTTAAGTCTTGGATTAGATTATTGCATTACAATCAAACCAAATAGTGATAATTCTACATTTAATTCTAACATCCAACGTTTTGACCTGTTGAGATATTGAATGATAACACCTTGCATATCAAGCTATTAAAACACACATTTCAATAATGACTGTCCAGCAAAAGCCAGCAACAGTGTCTTATGTTACAGGAGGACACAAGTGAAAGGCTTTTAACAAATCACCACTTAAACCTTGTTTGGTTGGTGAGTCAACCACGACATTGAGAAATCCATGTGACCTTGTTTTGCTCTGCAGACTGGTACACTAAATCACCATGTATGAAACAATGCGGATAATCGAGGCAGACGCCACGCAGATAGCAAACTTTTTCTGAGTGCACTTATAACAACTCTGATTTTATTTTCTCTTCACAGAATATTGTTTGTACAGCAGGACTAAACTGGTACCCACACCCTGAAATGATTCACTGCATTAAATCGTGTGAGGTAAGATCCTTCACTACATGATTGTAGGTTATCATTGGTAGAAATATAAATTCTTGCCTTGCTAAATGGATTTATTGACCTGAAGAAAGTTTTTTTTTTCAGTTGTTTACAGCTAAACAAATAGAGGGATATCAATGTTTTTGAATTTCCTTCCCTAATCCTTTTGCATTTGCCTGTGGTGACAGACTGTCTGAATCACTCATAATACCCACCTGACAGGTCAGCTGTCTTCAGCAAAAACACATCTAACAGCATGATGGAAAACCAATTGTTTGTTTGAAACCTTTAATAATATTATTGTTACTTCGATTTGTCTCCATAATAAGATACCACAACATGGTGTGCTCTTGTTTATTGTGTTTTATACCTCTGCAATCAATTGTTAGATAAATACTATGACATATAAGAACTGGAGGGTCATTGAAAGTGTATGTTAAAGTACCATGCTTCAACACATGGCGTAGTGGATTGAAGAATGGCTAGGAATGAGTAGAAGGTTATAAATAATTTTCCACATTGTGTTGATTCTTGCAGTTTTACTGGCTAAGTTAAGACCAATCTGATCTGTATTTTCACACAAGAAGAGATTGTTTTATTTTACTTAAACACGGACTACACTTTTAAAAGTCAAGGTTCGTATCAGTGGATGAAAATTCCAAACTAGCAAAACTCTTTTCATGATTAGCCTTGAAGAAGCATATTGTCACATAAAGCATGATCTTCACTCCATTCAGCAGCTCAAACATTCACTCTATCTTCCAGTGAAACATTTTGCCTGTACGTTATTTTTATTTATTCATTCGTGGGATGAGGGCATCACTGGGTAGGCCAGCATTTATTGCCCAGAGGCCTATTAAGAGTCAGCCACATGTAGGCCAGACCAGGTAAGGAAGCAGTTTTCTTCCCTAAAGGGCATTAGTGAACTAGAGGGATTTTTTTTTCCGATAATTGATCTCATAATACAATGGTCATCATTACGCTCTTAATTTCAGATTTTTACTGGACTCAAATTGCACCATCTGCTGTGGCAGGATTCAAACCCAGGTACCCAGCACATTACCTGGATTTCTGTATTAACAGCCCAGTGATAATAGCCACCTTCCTTTAATGTGTGGAGCACAATGCAGAAAGTCACCAAAGCTTCCCGGAAAATGCTAGTCAAACCCATGACCTCCATAACCTGGAAGGTCAATGAGAGCAGGTTAATGGTAATTCACATCCCCAAATGCAGTGGAAATATTGTTTTATATAATTCAGAGATGGGTGAATCCATGTTTCTTCTGTGATTAATAGCATAGCTTAACAAGAGCAATAGTTGTGCCAAGTGTTAAGGAAGTTCGATAAAGGTGACCAAAGGCTGAATAAGATGTACATTTTTAGGAAGTTGCTGAAGCCCAATGTTATTAACTTATCTCCTTCATACTGAATCCTCTGAGAAGTAGGCCTCAGTTAGCAGCTCTTCAGCCCCAAAGCTGCCAGCCTCCAATTGGCAAACAGCTCCTGGTAACCCATGATGCCAATGTTGAGGCCTATAACCCAAATATGCTCTGCCAGTCTTAAACGGAATGGTGCACGATTGGTTACATTTTCTCAGGAGTTGGGGAAGCAAGTTAATCATTACCTAATACACTGACCACCTGCAATAATTTTCTTTAATGGGAAAATCACATGCAGTGCATCAGGATAAATAAAAACGGGAAATGCTGGAGAAACTCAACAGGTCTGGCATCATTTGTGGAGAGAGAAACAGAACTAACATTTCAAGTCCAACATCGATTCTTCTTTGGAATTGATGCTGCCATTCCTGCTGAGTTTCTCCAGTACTTTCTGTTTTAACTTCAGATCTCTGACATCCACATTATGTTGCTTTTAATTGAGATAAATTGGCCATTTTCAGATTGGCAAATTTTAAATAGTGGATTGGCACATAGTTCAGTGCTGGGATTTCAATGACTGTATTTACATAGATGAAAGGCTTGGTGCTAGGCCCACTTTTGTTTGTCATTTATATAAATGTTTTAGATGAGAGTATAGAAAGTATGGTTAGTAAGTTTGCAGATGACACCAACATTGGTGGTATAGTAGACAGTGAAGAAGGTTATCTAAGATTACAAAGAGATCTTGTTCAATTGGATCAATGGGCTGAAGAGTGGCATAAACACGAGGGATTGCATTTGGTAAAAAACAAAGGCAAGACATATACAATTAAAAGTAAGGCTTTGGTAGTATTGCAGAACAGAGAGACCTAAGTGCTCAGTTACATAATTCTTTGAAGTTTGCATGATGTGTAGCTAGGGTGGTTAAGGTGTTTAGCATGCTTGTATTCGTTGCTCAAACCTTAGAGTATAGGAATTGGGACGTCATGTTGAGGTCATACAGGACATTGGTGAGGCTTCTTCTGGAGTACTGCATCCATTTCTGGTCTCTCTGTTATAGGAAGGATATTATTAAGCTGGAGAGAGTTCAGAAGAGAATTACCAGGAAATTGCCAGGAATGGAAGGTTGAGGAATGAGGGGAGCCTGGATAGGCTAGGACTTATTTTAGTTGAGTGTCGGAGGTTGGAGGGTGACCTTATAAAATCACAAGGGGTATAGATAATATGAATGGCAGGTGTCTTTTCCCTAGGCTGGGGGATTTCAAGACCAGGGGGCATATTTTTAAGGTGAGTGGAGAAAGATTTTATAAAGGCATAAGGGGTAATTTTTTTACACAGATGTGGAATGAACATCCATAGAAAGTAGTGGATGTGGGTACAGTTACAATGTTTAAAAGACATTTAAATAAGTTCATGAATAAGAAATTGTTGGAGGAATAAAGGCCAAATGCAAGCAGGTGGGACTAGTATATTTTGGGGACATAGTTGACATGGATTGATTGGACCGAAGGGTCTGTTTCCGAGCTGTATGACTGTATGTCAAGTCCTGTAGAGGTTAAACATAACTTTTCCCTGTGCTACTGCAAAAAAGAGGAGCAAATAAGCAAAAAATCCCAAGTCAGAGGAATGGACTGTGCAGTTTAGGATGGAAGATTGGAGAATATTACTCAATTGGGTGTTATCCTCTGATAAAATAGAGAGAGAGCAGATTTGAATGATCAAGCTTGCTCTTTCAGAAGAACGTATACAATAACCTCATCACACCTAACAGAATTTAATTTTTGGAAAATCTCATAGATCTTCTAAAGTTGTCAAGTATAGCTCCAGATTTTCCATTAATATTTTACTCCTGCATTGGTTTGCACTAATGTCCTGAGAAATTCTTATGCTATGATGAATATTTGTCAGAAATGCCATGGCGATGTATCATTTTGTCATTATTGGACATACTTGTGTTCATAGCTTTGAATCCATTCTTAACCAGCTGTCAGTTCTGTCCTTTTGAACACTTCTTACGATGACTCTTGCTTCGGGTATCCACAACAAGGAGAGGTTTTTGGGGAAAAAGAAATAACTACTTTATTTTTTTTTTAAATAACATATTGCTAGAGGTTTCTTAATTCTGTGCTAGTTCTACATTAGCAGGTAAATAAATATAGTTACTAGCACCTTTATTACTTGTGGCTTGCAGCAGCTTAAAAGTACAGACCGGTTTTCATCAATTTTCTTTCTGACAGTGAAAAAATGTTCAACTGCAAGTCTCCTCTCATAAATTAGAGCACTAAGCAAGCAGAAACATCCCTGTTGTTTTTCTGTGAACCCTTTCCAAAGCATAAATATTACTTTGACAGTAGGGTATCTACTATTTCCTCTTGCTCCCTGTGAGAAAACTTAGCCTTTTCTTGTCCTCTGCTCAAGTTCAGATCTCCATGTGGAACGTTGTTGTGACAAATATGAATTACTGCACTAGTAATTGCAGCAATCAATTGCCAGAATAACCGCTACCCAACACCTCACCTCCTTTTCGTCATGTTGTCCAAGTCTGCAGGCCATGTGCTAAGAATCCGAGAGCACTGTCACACAATTTCCAGCCACAGTTTCTGCCAACTGTTCTCTTAACTCAGCCACAGTGAGACACACAGCAATAGCTCAACAATAACTCATCCACTTTTCCTTCCATTCCCCACAATATAGAGGTTCCTAACTTCTATACCCTAATCCTCTCACAGTCTCTCCACCAAATAGCACAATCTTATGGTCTGTTGTGGCACACATGGAACAGGAAAGGTTTGTGCTTAGGCAGACGGTGACGTGCCTGAACCTTGCTGTGTGCCCACCTCTGTTCGAATTAAGTCGGGCCGGGAAGGTGCTAAGCTGGATTTGTTGCCCTTCCACCAACTACAGCCCTTAATTGGATAATCCCTGATCACATGAGCCTCATTCCAACACAGCTGGTATTTACCCAGCTGCAGATGGATAATCAACATGTGCCCGCCATGAGAGCTAAAACAGTGCATCCACCTTGACGTCTCATTGATGGTTGGGGAGTTGTTTCTCATTCAAAGGCATTCAGTCCATCATTGAAGAGTACAGCAGAGGGAAGGGACAATCCTGACAATCCACAGAATGCTCCTCTGACTCGTCCACCCTTGTCCTTACTGCTAGGCCCTGCCTACATCTCTACTCCTGCATCCTCCACCCTTTGAAAGCCATACCTCCATAATCCTACCTGTGGTACAGCTCATTGACCTTGGGTGTCCAGTACACATCATCCTGGCAAAGGCCAGAGCCTCCTCAGTGGCACTGCCACTCAGAAGAGTAGCCAATTAGCCAACAGGTCCAGGTAGGCAAGATTTCTATTACCAGGGTCCTGAGAAAGACACAAGGGTGGCCGTTTAACTGCCGGAGTAGCACCTGATGCAGACAGGCCTTCTGTAATAAGATCAAGCCCAATATGACTAAGATCAAGGGCTCTGTGAAAAGCAATGATTGAAGGATGAAGAGAAAGCAAGAACTCTCCACTACATCATGCCCGATATGCCATATCTCCACATGTTAGTATGCTCCTATTGACAGGAATTGGAGGAAAAATATTTCAAGACAGCTAGGGCTAATCTCCTGTTTAATCAGGAACTTTTTTTCACTATATGTCTAGAACTTTGTACATCGATTTAAAGTGGGTGACAAGTCTGTAGCCTATTTCACATCACTTGTGATTTTTATTTGCTTTGGCTTCAAATGAAGTGGAATAAGTAGAGATATAAAATGAACTGCCCACTCACTATCGTCCAAGGCAAAATTCTCCTGGAGGTTTCTAAAAGATTATCACAAGGAAGTTATGATTTGTGATATCATATGAACTTTACATATGTCTGTATCAGATTTCTGAGTCAACAATTCTAATAGGCTTAACCTATTTACTTAAGTCAGAAGTCACATGACACGAGGTTATGCTCGAACAGGTTTATTTGAAATCAAAAGCTTTCGGAGTGCTGCTCCTTCATCAGACCTGCCAAAGGAGCAGAGTTCTGAAAGCTTGCGATTTCAAATAAACCTGTTGGACGATAACAATGTTCTGACATTGTCCATCACAGTCCAACACCAGCGCCTCCACATCATGGCTATTTATTTAAATTTATTGATAACACAGTCAGCTTCAGAGATGAGAAAGCTCTACCTAAATATGTTAACTGGTGTTACGTTAATGGGAAAAAAAATCCCTCAATACTTTGGGGATTTCTTTGTATTCGAGTGCAAACCGAAAATGATGTATAGATAACATTCTTTCAATGAATCGTTGCTTATTAAGATCTAATCTATCTCATTTGATTCTTTCCCAAGTCTGTACATGTAAAGGATATTTCTCCACCTTCCTAGTACTTCTTTCTCTATTTACACTCCACTGGTCAAAAATGAAGTCTAGACCTGAGAGAGTTAACACCACAATTTCGGATCTGAATCCTTATTAATGCCATACTTATGACATGTGTTGTTCCAGTGCATAGGTTCCACTTATAGAGACCTCATACAAAGCATTCTATCACACTCCCACTTTACTGTGAAATGTTTTGTACAATTGCCAAAGAAAGCCTTATGGAAGGGATTTAAGGTAATGTGATGATTTACAATGTAGGGTCATAAATTAAATTCAACCTTTTTGCCTGCAGTATGGATTAGTCCATTAATTTTGTATTCAAATTTGAATTCAATAATTTGAATATGTAAGGCATCATTCTTAGTCATACTCTGCTTTTCTTAATTGCTCTGAGACTCAAGATATTCAGTACCTTCGGCATAAATTTTACTGAGTCTCTTCAGTTCATTTGTGATTAATGTAGTGAGGTGACTGGTAATCATTAACAGACAGTTTGTGCAGACTATATATTTATATTTTTATCCAGTCAGTGGACATTGGTGTCTCTGCCTCGACAAACATTTATTGCTTGTCCCCATTCGCCCTTGAGAAGCTGGTGTGTCTTGAATTGCTGTGTGCTGTGGGTAGACCCACAATGACCTCAGGGAGAGAATTCCAGAATTTTGGCCCATAATGGTGAAAGAAAGGCAATGTATTTCCAAGTCACCATGGTGAGTGGTTTGGAGGGGAACTTGCAGGTGGTAGTGTTTCCATATATCTGCTGCCCTTGTCCTTCTAGATGGAAGTGATCATGCACTTGGATAGCGCTGCCTGAGGATCTTGCGTATTTCTATTGGGCATCTGATCGATAGTACGCACTGGTACTGCTGAATGTCAGTGGTGCGGGGAGTTGATGCTTATGGATGTGGTGCCTATCAAGCAAATAGAAGGATAAGGCAGATGATTATGTGATGGAGTTCCTCACAGTTTTATTAATGTTCACAGGAGGCTTTTCCCTCGCTTTGCTTGTCACTGCAAAAAACATTAATTCCACACTGAGGTACGTTTCTGTAGGTTTATAATGCACCCTGGTGCCTTGTCAACATAGCAATTGTTCATGTGAGTTTTAACAGGATGGGCTGGGAAATAATTTGAATATGTAAGGCATCATTTTCAAAGCTGATCTATACATTGCCTTGCTCACACACATACTTCCAGGAGTCAGTGCATTTTAAGTAGCAACATTGGAGAGGGTTACCATTCCTAATCTGAGTAGTCAAGATCAAATGCAGTGTACAAACCACTGGCCTAATGAAATCAATGAACTTGATACAGATCAGCATTTACATCAAGGACATTCCTAGCTCAGCTACTCACTGGATACACTTACTTTGCCTCCGACGCAACCCCACACAAATATTGCCTTCAACACTTCTATTTTCTTCTCTAATTTGGCAACACAACAAACACCAGGAACATCGAAGATTCAGGAAGTCAAGGAAAGGTTCTATGGCAGGGCAAAGGTCAGTCTGTAATTGTGCAACTTGCACTTGCATGTACACTCAATGTTCTTTCTAAATAGGAACCAGCAGCTTTTCCCAGTTTAGACATTTGAATTGGCCAGTGAATTCTCTAAAAATGCAGGACATGTATTCAACACAGGAATGATTCAACATATCCATTGGGACACCTCAGGTAGTAATAAAATCCTTCACGAATGTAAGTAATGATCAGCTATAAATAGCACGTGAGACAAGGTTATGTATTCTCAAGGCGATAAGAGGCTAATTTTGCTTTAAATTTTAATGACAAAAGTAATGAAATCCATTAGCTTTCAGCATTCAATGAACACATTTAAACCAAGCTGGGAAACGCATTAGATCTTATTCAACCTTAGTGACCCGATGTGGAGAGACCAAAAATCTTACCATTGATCCCCTTAGGAGAGAACGGAAACATGCAGGATTTTCTGGTGAAGAATTAAAGCATCTGCAGGAATATTATCCTAACTATGAAAGAGAGAAAACAAAATGCACACAACATTTTGTTTTTCTTTCTGGAAGCAGCATTAAAAAGGGAGCTAATAAAAATTATTGAGACAGCATAATTGACAATCAAATGACATGGCAAAAATTGATGAACCTACTCAATTACAGATTGTAGCGGCAGACCTCTGAAGAACGTCGCTGTCCATCATCAAGTGTGACAGTTTGTCACGATTTCTGGGTGAGCCCTGTCAGACATCATCTGCCAGACTGGGGCCTATAACTGATAATGAGAGTGGGTGGCACGGTGGCTCAGTGGTTCGCACTGCTGCCTCACAGCACCAGGGACCTGGCTTTGATTCGAGCCCTGAGTGACTGTGTGGAGTTTGCACGTTCTCCCTGTGTCTGCGTGGATTTCCTCTGGGTACTCCAGTTTCCTCCCACAGTCCAAAGATGTGCAGGTTCAGTGGACTAGCCAAGGTAAATGTGGAGTTACGGGGATGGGGTGGCATGCTGTTCGGATGGTCGATGCAGAGTCAATGGGCTGAATGGCCTCTTTCCACACTGTCGGGATTCTATGAGAGAAACAAGAGGGGAAATCCAACTTTGTTCTCATTAATCTACCTGTCACAGATGCAGCTGATCATGACACTATTTGTAAATGTTACCACTCCATTGTGGAGTCCATGTCTTGTCTTCATATTGATGCTGTCCTCTATCCTGTTGTTTGGCACTACCAACCGACTGAATGGCATAGATTGGGAACTGATTCTGTCATTCAAAGCTGGGAATCTTAACAGCAGCAGAATTTGTTCAATCACACTGTAACCTCATGACTTGCATTTTCTTCATCCCAGTATTTTTCTGAATCCCACATGAGGGCAAAAGGCAAGTCTGAGTTGTTTACAGCTATCTTCAGCCAGACATTGCTCATCCATCTTGGCATCATCTTGAAGTTCACACTAACACACCAGACAGCCTTCAACTAATTAGATTCACCACCCTACCATCCAACCGCTGGATGGTATAGAGGATAGGCAACGGTCCCAACAAAAGCTGGCTGCAGTTTTGAAAATATGTGCTCCAAACTAGCCGCGTTCAATGTTCCCTCTACATTTGTATGAGATTCCATGCACACAGATTGGTGTGATCACCGAGTCAACACATTGACTTCTGGTTTCGAAATCTCAGTGATCTCACACTAGAGAAAAAAAATTGAGGGCACGTTGGCTACATCCCTAGACAAGATATTTCAGTTTTCACATTTCACTGCAGATGCAACGTGGGACATTGCTCAAGTATATCTTGTTCACAAAAGGCAAGGCAAATCCAATCTCAGCAGTAAAATTCTTTGTTTTTTTTTTCAGTAATACTGATGTTCTGTACTGACAAACAAGTAAATCTGCTAAAATCATTTGGCGTTTTTGCAGCGAGTTGACTGTAATTCTTTATAAAGCTCAATTTGTGGCTGAACTTTAACAACACATAACCAAACTTTTAAAAAGTTAACAAACATCAGGAAAGGCAACTACATTAGGAATGACTGTCAGGGGAGACAACCATCTTCCTATGTGCCAGCTATGATTCCATCCATCGGAGAGTTTTTCCCTCGATTTCCATTATCTCCAATTTTACTAGAGTGCACTGATGTCACACTCAGTCAAATGCAGCCTTGATGTCAAGAGCTGTCACCAGATACATGGGAACACCACCAACTGCAAAATTCACCTCTGAGCCACCCACCAGGCTTATTTGGAAATATATCATCATTCCTTCACTGTTCTGGAAACCCTTCCCAAATAACACTGTAAGTTTACTTACAGAACATGGACTGCAACAGTTCAAGACAACAGCTCTCCACCACCTTCTCAAGGGCAACGAGGGACAGACAATAAATGCTGGCCGGCCAATGATGCTTATGTCCCTTGACCACATAACAAAAACAAAACTATTGCCCTGTCAGTCTACTTTTAGCCAGCAGCAAAATGATGGAAGGTGTTGTCAACAGAGTTTTCAAGCAGCACTCACTCATTACCTGTTCTCTAATGTACAGCTTGGGTGCACCAGGAACGTAAGTGTTCCAGACCTCATTGAAGCCTTGATCCACGCATGGACAAAAGAGCTGAATTCCAAAAGTGACTTGAAGTGAGAGTAATTGCCTAAGTTCCCTCTTTATTTTGCTGCTTTCTGAGGCCCTTACACGGCAATGGTTTCTGGAAGCGGACATCAGTGCATTGGCGTGCCAAATCGGCAAGTGCAGAACTTACCAACAGCTGCGGCTTAAAGTTGCTGATCGTATTTGTTATCAATGCAGCATTTTATCGAGTGTGGCATCAAGCAGCCCCAGAAAAATTGAAGTCAATAGACATTCAGGAAGAGTCTCTACATGGCATGAGTTACATTTCAAACAATGGCAGATGGTCAAGGTTGTTGGAGGCCAGTTATTTTAAGCCAATGGACATTCCTCCAGGCACTCCTGAGGGCAGTATCATAAGATCATAAAATATCAGAGCAAATTACACCATTCAACTGATCAAGCCTGCTCTACTGTTCGATCATGGCTGATTTGTTTCTCAACTACATGCTCCTACCTTCTTCCCATAATCCTTTAAACCTCTTCCTGATAAAGAACCTACCTATCTCTGTCTTAAAGACAGTCAATGGCTTGTCTTCCACAGTTTTCTGTGAGGCAATGCCCTCATGTCCTAGACTCTCCCACTAGAGGAAACATCTTCTCCATGTCCACTCTATAAAAGTCTTTCAGTGTTCTGCAAGTTTCAATGAGATTCCCCTCATCCTAATAAACTCCATCAAATACAAACCTGGAGTCCTCAACTGCTCCCCCTGTGAAAAGCCCTTCATTCCCAGGATCATTCTTGTAAACCTCCTCTGGACCTTCCAAGGCCAGCACATCCTTTCTTAGATATGGAGCCCAAAACTCTGCTAGCCTCAGCATAACCGTCTTCAGCTGCTTCATCAATGACCTGCACTCCATCATAAGGTCAAAGGTGGGGATGTTTGCTGATTGCACAGTGTTCAGTACTATTTGTAAATTTTAGATGAAGCAGCTCCACATTGCAGCATACATGGAAAATGTTCAGGTTTGGGCTGAGTGCAGAGAAACTTCACACTGCTTAAGAGGTGGTGAAGACCATCTACACTTATCTCCATGCCGTTGACATTCAAATATACTACCATTGCCAAATTTCTCACTATCAACATCCTAGATATCACCATTGACTACAAACATGACAGGACTAACTACATAAATATTATGCCCGCAAAACTAGTTAGAGACTCAGTAGTTTGTGACGAGTGCCTCGCTAACTGACTCCCCAAAACCGTTCCACATCCTAGAATCCATGCAGTGTGGAAACAGGCCCGTCAGCCCAACAAGTTCACACCGACCCTCAGAGCATCCCACCCAGACCCATCCCCCTATAACCCACCTAATCTACACATCCCTGAACACTATGGGCAATTTAGCATGGCCAATCCATCTAGTCTGCACATCTTTGGACTGTGGGAGGAAACTGGAGCACCCGGAGGAAACCCACACAGACACGGGGAGAATGTGCAAACTCCACACAGACAGTGGCCCAAGGGTGGAATTGAACCTAGGCCCCTGGCACTGTGAGGCAGCAGTGCTAACCACTGAGCCACCATGCCACCCCAAAAAGCATAAAGTTAGAAGTGTGATGGAATACTGTCCACTTGCTGGATGAGTCCAACTCCAACAGCGTTTAAGAAATTTTTTTGCATCCCTCTATGAGTTATTTTACCCCATGCAGTTTAACCTGTGCTCTGCCATATTTATTTTGAGTGTGCTTTGTGATTCAGTCTAGGTTTTCTGACTTTACAAATCTGGCTGTGTGGTACTCATATGTTGTGAATCAACATAGTTAACATGCTTCTAAACCCAACACAGCCATAATGAACAACAGAACATACTGAAAATTCTCCATTGTTCTGACAGTGTCTGTGTGGAGAGAAACCCAGTGTCAATGGTCAGAATTCAATAGGGGTCTGAGCATCGTGGCCTATGGTGAGATTTGTGGCAGAATTGCATGAAGTATCTGAAGTATTCCACTGCATTTTTTAGGTATTTGCCAAGTGGCTGGACAGGTTTCTTGCTAGGCAACAGTGACTTGTCAATCAAGGGCAACTATAGATTATTAAATGCCTAATTAAAGGCACAATTCACGTCATTAATATTCAACGTGCGATCTTACCAATCATGTTGAACAAGCTACATGTTGAGAATTACCAATCTGGTTTCCATGGGAGGAATTGGCAATTCTCGCCATGGAAACTAGGGCGGGTAATTGGCAACTTCAGCTCGCTGCTTGATCTAAAGGACCTCCATGTTGGACACCAGTAATTAACATCTTAGACCATGCTCCATGGGCACCAGCCACACACCCACATTGACAGACATTGGCGTCTGACATTTGCCAGTCTCCAGGAACCTTCATGGTCCATCTCTGATCCACTCACAGAACACTTCTTTGTTTTAGTGCTACACCTTGGGCTGCACCAGTAACTATCATTGTAAATGCTGAAGCAAGGATACTGTGCACCCAGAGACACACATCTAGTTCATGATATGCACCAGGCTACATCTGTTCATTTGCTGTCACAGTGCTCGCACACAGAGTCTACCAGTGTTCCTGCCTTGCATTGCCTTGCACTTTGCCGTCTGAACGAGAGATATCTAGCTCAGAGTACTTCTATAATGCTGTGTCATTTAGCAAAGATACAAAGCCACGAAGCTTATTATGGTTGTGAACAGTCCTCAGTCAAGTAAAGGGGATAGCCTTCACTCAGGGGGAGCTGGCATAGTAACTCAAAGGCAGATTTGGATAACAGTCCAGACACTTGGGCACAGTCAGTCAGATGCTGGGGGGCCATCAGAGTCCAAATGCTGACCTCAAAACAGGCGAAGAGTTGAAGGTTGGACAGCCAAACATCTGGTTTGACTCTTTCTGCCCAATTGTGAACTAATTTCCTTCAGGAATGAGAGAAAGGCAGATATTAAGGGAGATGAAAATGGGTGGTGCAGCTGTTATTTTGGTGTAAGTGGGGAGGTGCCCCGAGCAAGTGAGTCAGCAGCACAGAGGGCACACAGTGTTGGTGCTGTTGGGCGTTGAGGTAGGAGAGGGTGAGTGGAGAAATGTTGTGGGCAGTAGTGACAAGATAAAGCATGAGCCTTGTTCGGAGGTGGATACAGGAGCAGAGATGGAGTGAGTGTGAGGTATCAGAGAGAAGATGGCAGCACTTATGTTGGTGGAGTGGAGAGGGTGACCTTCTTCTGACAGGACTAGATATTGCTCCGCGTGTTTCAGACCACACTAATCCAGGTGGCAACCTCAGGCCAGGCTGGCATCCTTTGGTGAAGTTGCCTACTCTGCTGATCCTATGCACCATCCTGCCCACCAGGACTTCTCAGACAGTGCCAGCACAATGGGGCACTAAATTCACCTTGTCTACCATGTTCAGAGCAAATACCAGGAGCTGTTAAGGACACTCTGGACTAATAGTGCTTGTCTGGGTGCACAACGGCCATTTAAAGATGGCAGCAGTGCCAGGGGTATTGTTCAAATCCAGGATATTCCAGCAGTGGCGAGTTGTTGCAGGAACAGTGCATGGTGTAAGTGGGGTAGAATTGGGCACGAGGGATACCATCGGGGTGGGGTAGAAT
>NC_063359.1:13586581-13629980 GCF_021869965.1 Rhincodon typus | reverse complement strand
GTAGAATTGGGCACGAGGGATACCATCGGGGTGGGGTAGAATTGGGCTTCAGGGATACCATCGGGGTGGGGTAGATAGTGATGAGGTGGTTTTGATCAGATACACTCAGAAAACTCACTAGGCCTCGTAATGAAAAACCCTCCGAAAACAAAACTGAACACAGTTGGCACTTTGCCAAAAAACGTAAGATTCAGTCTAATGTTTCAGACCATCATGTGTTCAAGAGAGAGGAGAGGAGAATTTAAGTACTTTACTGATCTCATCTTTTGCCCGTGACAAAGTTTAGCTTTAACTTTCTTTTTTAAAATCTCATTATATTTCTTTTCCCTTTTGAGACAGGCAGAGGTGTATTTCCCTAACCTTGGTTAAGTCCAATTTAAAATTGACCCAAAGCAGACTGTTTCGGGTTAAATCAAAGTCAGGTTAATTAATGTATTTAAAACCAAAGGTGAGGGGTGAGGGGTGATTGTGATCGTACCACACAGGCATATAAGGAACAAAGGAAAACAATTACAGTTATGAATTATATAATTAGGAAATATATTGGCAATAATACACAAGAACGAGAGTTCAGTCAGTCAGTGTGAGTGAGTTCTTGCAGTTGGCTGATCTGACAAAACCCTTTTTTTATAGGAGCTCGTATGCAGTTGAACGACAGCAATATCATTCTTGCACACTCGGAATTTATTCCCTCCTTTGGCAAAATATAGGATTTTTTTCCTGTAAATCAGACTTTGAGAGAGGGTGAGACTGAAAGCAGACTGGTGCTATGCGTAGAGCTAATTTGCAATTAGCTATACCAAAGTTGGAACCAAGGAATGAGGAAAGGAGCCAAAATTTCAATTAAACCAATTCAAAATCCGTGAATTTTACTCACATGTCCGGGATTCTCAAATGTGTAACTTTATTTGATGAGATGGCTTGCTTGCATCTGGTCAAAAAACATTGTATGCTGCAGGAGATAAATTGTGGGGCCATCAGTGCAATGTCAGACATATGGTGGTCAACTTTCCTGTTCCTCTAAGCTGCCTGGCCTGCTGTGCTCCTCCAGCTCCACACTGACTCCAGCATCTGCAGTTCTTGCCATCTCTGTGTCTTGATAGATTTCTTTCACACCAAACCTGCTGTAGAGATGCATTATCTGGGGTTCCTTCATGATGCTTCATCTAGATTGCCAATGTAAAGCCATGATGTGTTAGTCCAGGAGGATAACGCATTCTTTTTGCCCCCAGGAAATTCTTCACATATATTCGGTACGTTATGAACAGCAAGCATCCATTACGAGAATATAAACAAGAAAATATAATTTTAAAAGAGGAATTTCAGATCTCTTCATGCTTTCTGGGCATGAAAATCAAACCAGATAGAAATTAAAGGTGGAACAGACATTAAACAAGTAATGCATCATAAAAAGGGGAAGGGAGAGAACAGAACTTTGAGGATAGACATTGCCACAGCATCTTTCCTTATTGGTGCTGCTGAAACTCAAAGGGAGTTTTGTTTGAAATAAAATGAGGATATGTGTTTGACAGTGCAAAAGAATATAAGCAATTGAATGAGAAACAGACCATACAGCTGTCCTACCATTCAATGACCAAAGCTGATCTTGTGTCTCAACTCCATATTGCTGCCCTAATCCCATAAACCTCAATTCCTTAAGCATTTCACATCCTCTTGCACAGTCAAAACTAATTCCTGTATGTTTTGATCTTGTATCATCTTCAAACAAACATGTTAGATTGACCAAGTGTGACTGCAAGGAAAGCTGAGTCAGAGAAATGAGTTAGTTGGCCTCTCACAATTCACAAGAAGTGTCAAAATCCAGTGGCATTATTAGACCAAGACATCAAAATAAGAGCTGAAGAGACCATACCATTGGGGTGAAATGGCAATTTATACCATAGCCTAAGTCAATAAAAGACAGAAACAAAAACAGAAATTGAAGGAAAATCTCGGCAAGTCTGGCAGCATATGTGGAGAGAAATCAGAGTTAACGTTTCGGGTCCAGTGACCCTTCTTCAGAACAGAAGGATCTGTAGGAATACAGAATCCCCAAAGGTTTTGAGGAGGATGCAGGGAAGGGAGAGAATATTGACGGATTTGAAGATGAGGCTGAGGATTTTATATTGGAGACAATGATAGATCAAGTGTTCAGAAGAAGGGTCACTGGACCTGAAATGTTAACCCTGATTTCTCTCCACAGATACTGCCAGATCGACTGAGATTTTCCAGCAGTTTCCATTTTAGTTTATGATTCCCAGCATTTGCAGTTCTTTCAATGTTTTATTCAGTAAAAGACTGTGTTCAAAGTGATCCTTTATGTTTTACTATATTGTTTTTCCAAAATAATAAAGAAACAGTTCCTCTGCTCCAACAAATTGTATTTATATCACAGGGAAACAGATATTGCTGGAGAAACTCAACAGGTCTGGCTGCATCTATGTAGAGAAGGCAGAGATAACATTTCAGGTCCAGTGACCCTTCTTCAGAAATCCTATTTGGATAGTCTGTTTAAGATGGCAAAATATTCCAAATCGCCTCACAAATCCACAACCAGGAAAACCAATGCCAAAAGCTTGGTCAAATGCACAGGTTTTAGGGAGTACCTTAAAAAGGTGGAGAGAGAGTTGGGGAGGTTTAAAGAGTTTAAGGGCTGAGCAGCTGAATGAGTGACCACAAATTGAGAGGCAAGGAATGTTGGAGATGCACTAGAGGCCGCAATTGGAGGAATAAGAATTCCCAAAGGTTTCAGAGAGGTTGCAGGGAGGGGAGACAATATTGAGAGATTTGAAGCCAAAGTTGAGGATTTTATATTGGAGACATCGATAGATCAAATGTCAATGTAAATCAACTAGCACAGGCATGAGGGTGAAGTGACATGGTGCAAATTAATGGAAAAGTTACCTTTGAATGAGCTTAAGTTTATGGTATGTGAAAGACAGGAAACTGGCTAGCAAAGTATCAAAGTAGTCAATCCCAGCATACATATGGCAAACCAGTTTACAAATGTTCCACACTTTAAAGATCATTGATCACAGAGTCCATCAGTTCCAATTTTCACACCAACATTCTTAAGGACTCTCTAAGATACAATCTATTGCTTTGAACTACATAGAATAATAAATAAGGCTATTTTAGTCACTAATTATTTGAAAAAAAAATTCTTACTTATTCAATATTCATCAATAAAACAGGAAAACAATATTCAACAATAAAATATGGAAATTTATGGGAGTTAAAATCCTGTCTGAATAATCTAAGTGGTCTCATATGATGCTTCTGTACAAACTCAATGGGTATGATACAAAGAAAGATTAATCAGAATTACGGAATGTAAATTATGCTGCCGGGTACAGCAATGGAAGGTGTCATCAACATTGCTATCTAGCAGCACCTGCTCAGCAATAACCTGCTCAGTGATGCTCAGTCTGGGTTCCGCCACTCAGCTCCTGACCTCATTACAGCCTTGGTTCAAACATGGACAAAAGAGCTGAATTCCAGAGGTGAGGGAGAGTGACAGCCCTTGATATCAAGGCTGCATTTGACCCAGTGTAGCATCAAGAAACCTGAGCAAAACTGGAGTCAATGGCAATCAGCAGGAAAACTCTCTGCTGTTTAGGTCATACCTGGCACAAAAGTTGTGGTTTCTCGAGGACATCCCTGCAGGAGTTCCTCAGGGTAGAGTCCTAGGCCCAACATTCTTCAGCTGCTTCATCAATGATCTTCCCTCCATCTAAGGTCAGAAGTGGGAAAGTTTGCCAATGATTGCACAGAGGGTCTGAATGGCGAACTGTAACAAGTAGTTACAGTGTGCTGCAGGCTACAGTTCTTGGACTTCAACTTCTTACAATCTATATAAATGATCTGCAAGTAGGGACAAGATATAACATAGCAAAATTTATGGATGATATTAAAATAAGTGGGAAAGCAGGCTATGATGAGGAGATAGACTAGAAAAATGGGCCAGAATTTGGCAAATGAAGTTTAATGTGCGTAAGTGTGAGGTTATCTGACTTGGCCAGAAAAATACTTTAAAAAAGGCAAATTATTGTTTCAATGGGAAGCAGATTCAAAATGTGTCAGTGCAGAGGGATCTGGGTGTCCTTGTGCATGAGTCACAGAAAGTAGGTATTCTAGTGCAGCATTTAATGAGAAAGGCAAATGGAGCCCTGGCATTTGTTGCAAAACGACTGGATTCTCAAAGTAATGTGTTGTTATGGTTATTAAAGGCATTGATGAGACAAGACCTGGAATATTGTGCCCAGTTATAGTCTTACTTGATGAAGGGTGTAATGGCTCTGCAGGCAGTTCAGAGGGGGTTCACCAGGCTGATTCCAGGGATGAAAGGGCTATTGTACGAAGAGCCAGTGAATAACTTGGGCTTGTATTTGCTGGAGTTCAAAAGAATGGGGGGGATCTAATTGAGGCTTATAAAATGCTAAAGGGGATTGATGAGTTGAATGTCAAACAGATGTTCCCTCTTGTAGGACAGTCTCGAACAAGAGGTCATAGATGTAGCGTGAGAGGGGGTAGGTTCAAAACTGAGATGAGGAGAAACTACTTCTGTCAGAAGGGTGTGAATCTGTGGAACTCTCTGTTCCAGAGAGCAGTGGACACAAAATCAAAAGATTCAAGAAAGAAATAGATATGTTTCTGATGGAAAGTGGGATAAAGGGCGATGGGGAGCAGACAGAAAAGTGGAGCTGAGACCAGGATAAGGTCAGCCATGATCATGTAAAATGGCAGAGCGGGCTCAAAGGGCTGAATTGCCTACTCTGGCCCCTAATTCCTATGTTCAATGTTCGGCACCATTCGTGACACCTCAAATACTGAAGAAATGCATGTTCAAATGCAACAAGAGCTGGACAATATCCAGGCTTGGGCTGAAAAATGGCAAGTCACATTGATGCCACCCAAATGCAAGGCAATGGCCACCTTCGATAAGAAACAATCTAACCATTGCCCCTTGCATTGAATGATATTACCATCACTGTTCAACATCCTGAGGGTTACCATTGACAAGAAACTGAACTGGAATAGTAACATAAACACCATGGCTACAAAAGCAGATCAGAAGCTAGGAATATTGAAGCAAGTAACCTCATGACCACCCAATGCCTGACCACCATCTACAAGGCATAAGTCAGGAGTATCATGGGAATACTCCCCACTTCCTTGGATGACTGAAACACCAAAAACACTCAAAAAGCGTGACACCATTCCAGGAAAAAGCAGCCCACTTGATTGGCACAATATCCATAAACATCTACTCCCTCCACCAATGGATGCTCAGCAGCAGCAGTGTGTGCCACCTGCAATATGCAGTGCAAAAATTCAACAAAGATTCTTCGACAGCACCTTCCAAACCTATGATCACTTCCAACTAAAGACCAGGGCAGCAGTTACATGGGAGCTGCACACGTACAAGTTCCCCTCCAAGCCACAGAGCATCCTGACTTGGAAATACATTGCGGATCCTTCAGTGTCACTGAGTCAAAATCGTGGTGTTTCCTTTCTCAAGGCGTTGTGCGTCGACCTACAGCGTATGGTCTGCAGCTCACCAGCACTTTCTAAAGGGCAACTAGAAATGGGAAAGAAATACTGGCACAGCCAGCAACACCTACATCACATGAGTGAATAAAATGAATAAATAAAAAATGCTTAACTGAAACAGGAAGCAGCACTTCTGTCGTAAATGTGAAATTTTGGGTTTGAATCACCACACCATCACGATTCTTAAAGCAAAAGAAGTCATAAATTTGGACAGGCTAGTCTGATGCAACTGTAACTGCACCTAATTTAACACAAAAATTGGCATGAACTGTCTCTTGCTGAACTGTATCTGAATTGGTAGCACTCTACACTGTAAGGCTTGAGGTTCTGAGTTAACTCCAGGTCTGAAGTACAAAAGTCAATGCTGATAGCCTTGTGCAGTACTGTAAAACTGTTGCACTGTTGGAGGAGCCATCTTTCAGATGGAATGTTGAGCCAAGTTCCTGTCTTCATCCTCTGGTGGATGTAAAAGATCTCATGACACTATTTCAAAACGGAAGTGGGGAATTTTCCCCAGTGTCTAGGTATCGATCAACAATCACAAAAAAAAACAGATTATTTGGTCATTACTATCATTTGCTCTTGTGGGGGTTTACAGAATGCAAAGTGGCCGCGTTTCCTGCACAGCAGCGTTCACATTTGAGAAGTAGGTCATTAGTCGTAAAACCCTTTGAGTCATCAGGTGGACATGAAAGGAGCTACATAAAAACGTGTTTATTTTCATGTCTATCCTTCTTCAGTATAGTGGGGGTGGGGGAAATGGGGATGAGGTTTGGGGGGAGAAGGTAAAAGAAAGTATCATCAGCAAAAGTTCTCCCTCACGTTTAGAAGTGCAAAATTCTGAAAACAGACTAGAGTTAGTTTCTTTGAGACTCTACAGATTTTAATTCCTATTGTTTTTATTGCCATAGCAGCCTTTCGTGGGGGACAACTATTGCGATGGAAATAACAACAGAGCCTACTGCAGTTATGATGGCGGTGACTGCTGTGCTTCAACTGTCATTACTAAAAAGGTTAGAATCCTTCAAACTGCTTGATAAAACATATTTTTGGCCATGTTTGTACTTATGCGCTGTGTCCCATGACCCTTTCTATCAAGTATTTAGACAAACAATATTAATGAGTCACCAATGGCTGTATTTCACCACATTGCCAAATGTCCTCATTAAATTTTATAGATACAGGTACGAAATTGATGGATGCATCATTAGGACAAACCTTTGTGGTTTGAACAGAACCTTTAAGCAATTATAAGGATATATAGCAACTTAAAGCGGGAAGAAAGAGTGGACTTATATGATGTTTTGTCTAGCTCCCAAGAGATAAGTGGGCCATTATATTTTATGAATACCATAGAACCGAAAAGCCATAAATCTTTCCACTCAGGATTTAGAGTTTTACTTCCCCCTCAGTCACTTCACTCCCCACCCCACCATCTTTCATCTTTCAGTTGTTCAACTATAAACCTGATTCATTACAAGAGAATTGTGTGTGACGGGGTCAAAACTTGCATCAGCAGAAACAAACAAGCAGTGCTTCTTGTTCTGCGAGGCACAAAATTAGAAAAATGGGGTAATATAAGTAGCTTTGATGAACAAACTTTAATCTTGTTTCTAACCGAGGCTGGCAGGTATGAACTGCGATCTGGATGAAGTCAATGGAGCCAAAAATTATGTGAAATAAACATGTAATCCATTGTCAGAAATGCTGGATAAAAATTGGTATTTTGTTTTCATGAAGCACAATTTCCTTATTCGACTAATTTTGCAAATTCAATCAGTTACAATAAATGATTGGACAATGCAAATGCACGTTCTCATGTTGGTAAACAGAAACCATTTTGAGTTCTTTCAAACAACAATTGGATAATTTACCAGATTGTCAATTATTCATTTTATGATGTTTTGGGTTTGTCCAAAACACTAAGTGAATTTCTTATTCTAATTCACAGAGCACAAATAGATCTTTTACTTGTGTATGACCTGAGAAAGAGGACTTTACTTTAATTCTGTATCTGAAAAAGTAGACTTTTGTTATGCATCTTTTCTCATCGTACTGCATTCGTAAGCCTGAGGTCCTGCAGTGGAGGTTACACAACTTCAGAATTGGAGCTGACAGTGGTACCACTGATAACAAAAACAGAAGTTGCTGGAAAAGTTCAGCAGGTCTGGCAGCATCTGTGAAGAAAAGAAAATCAGAGTTAACGTTTCGGGTCTGGTGCCAGACCCGAAACGTTAACTCTGATTTTTCTTCACAGATGCTGCCAGACCTGCTGAGCTTTTCCAGCAACTGCTGTTTTTGTTCCTGATTTACAGCATCTGCAGTTCTTCCAGTTTTTATTTCATGGTACCACTGAGTCAAGCGAACACTGAGCCTTAAATATTGGGAAATCCAATTTCAAAGCAAAATGTGGTTTATGCGTATCTTAGGAGAGCCTATCATTTCCTTGTGGGATTACAAGAAAGGCAATGAATTCCTTGTTTAAAGCCTAATTGGTTAAGGAATCCACTTTAAACAAATTACACATTTAGCAGCTTAGTAAAGAGCCACAATTAATTTTGAAGGAAAGGTCAGTCAGGATTCTTCCCTGCACAAGAACAGGAAAGAGGAAAAAACGGATTAGAATCAACAGGAGTCAAATATGTACAAATCATCCCCCTTTCTAATCCTTCCTGCTCTCATTGAATGCCTGATCAATTAACGACTTGCATTCTCTCCTGGCACAGGCCTCTTACGGGATCTGGAGAGATTCAGTCTCTGTGTCATCTCAGCTTGGCATTTAGGATAGAGCTGCATGACCTTCCACTTCAATGATTCTTCCTTGCCACGTTGAAAAACATAATGATTGGGTGTAGTGGTTACCGGAAGAAATTTTGTGAAAGAAACAAGGAATGCCTAGGGCCAGTACTACAAACAGAAGTTATTTTGGCTTCACACCAGAATTAAATTTGTTGCAATGTAAATCAATTAATAACCCCAAAATGAATGCTGAAATGAGGCAGAGTGAGGAATGCTTCTCAAAAGTCTCTCCACTTTGCTACCACAAATCAGGTCAGACCCTTACTGAGAATTTGGGAGGCAGTTCACACTCTTGCTAGAACACTGCTGTGAAGTGGAACTGGTTTCCACCAAAGCTACATGTGCAACCTCAGTGCGACTTGAGTCTTCATGAATAGCCTCCCAACAGGAGTGGAGTCCTTATATGTAAATTTATTGGTGTTATGATTGACACAGTGCATACAAAAGAAGGGTGGCTAGAACAGCTGCTGGTGAAGTCGTGGTGTCTCTGCCTTTGGATCAAAAGTTTTAAGTCTTACTTGTCCTAGATATGTCACATCGACAGAACAGGTTGATTAAAAATATTGACAGATCTCCTTTAAGGTGGTGGGAAGAGAGTGAAGCACATTAAAATATTGCTAAGCTTGTACCTATTGGTGTGTGTGACTGATCACAGATTCTGTGATAGGAGCCTGTCTGCTTTTAAATTAGCCAGTCAAGTTATTCCACAGGATGCCTGTAAACTTGTAAACTAATATCCTACAGTGCCTAGAGTCTGAACTTTTAAAGAAAGGTCAGTTTGAGAAATACTTTTGATATAAAAATGTAATTGTAATTATTAAGGACTTCAATGACTGTTTATTGACAAGAAAGCAAAACCTCACATTTTACACCTTAATCCCATGCCAGTCCTCAATCCTATTCCAGCAGGTATCTAGTTTAATCTATGTAAAAAGTGGCAACACTATTTAGAAATGACCCATCAAGCAAACAGAATGTAGAGAAATTTATGAGGCTGAGACTGGACAGAAGCCCTGTCTGTATCTGGTGGCTTCTAGGATTGATATTAAACCTTGCGTGTTCTGAGAAAGGTAGAGATTTCTCCTTTTGTCACTGACAATGCTGCTCTATTGATCAACACCTCCAACAAATTGACATTTTCTCACTTTGCTGTTTGGTGGATCCTACTAAACATAAATTGGTGTTGTGTCAGTGAGAGAGAATTCAATTTTTAAGGCAAGGATAGACACATTTTTGAACAGTAAAGGAATTAAGGGTTATGGTGAGTGGGCAGGTAAGTGGAGCTGAGTACATGAAAGATCAGCCATGATCTTATTGAATGGTGGAGTAGGCTCAACAGGCCAGATGGTCTACTGCTTCTATTTCTTATATTCTTATGAATTAATTAATTGTGCATGAACATGTTTGGAGAAGCTTCAGAAACATGCAATAAGATAATCTATCAATGCAAATCATTCATTATGTGATGACACGTGCCCAGTTTCCACTGCTTTGAATATAATGGCTGGTGTAACGTGACAGTGAAATGTATCAACAATATTATCATTGCTCAATCATGTCTGCAGCTCTGTGAGTAATCCTCCTTACTACCAGGGTCAGACCCCATCAGTTTCACCCCAGCTGTGGTCACCAGGACAGGGGAGAAACAGGAGTAGAACCTGACCTCCCAAAGCAAAACATGACAAGCAGAGCATCTGCAGCAAGCTTACAAGGAGGAGGGCAAAATAGACACAAATTGTAGCGTCTTCAGGCAATAACCAGTAAACATCCCAGGCACTTTGTTATTTCTTTCGCAAGCATTGGTTTTTTTTCCTTATATTACATGCAGTATTACAGGGATTCATCGGAAATGGGTTCAATAGAACATTAATGAGGTGACATTTATTTATACTTGTTCTTTCTGTGCACCTTAATGAGGTGCAAACTAATGAGGAATCCCAGCTGTTTCTGCCTACAGTAAGTGGTGCATTTACAACACTGCAATCTGCGACTTTGAGATGGGTCTTAGTGTCATTGGCTAATGGCTATCATTTTTCAACCAATTGCAAGTTTTCAGTGTTGTATGTAAGTGGAAGGGTTTGTGTTTGTGGCCGAAATTGAGGGGATCTCATGTTTCTCAAGCAGCCCTGCTAATTTTAAGCTCCTAATTATCCGACAATCCTGATCGTCTAACTCTGACGTTGGAGAGCGTGGAGGAAGAAACGAAAACAAGAGAGAATTTTGTTTCTGCATTGTATCGAAGACCAAAATTAATTGTTGTGGATATTCACAACCAGCCGGTATGGATTGTAGATCTTCAGAAAAAGAGAAACTTTTATTCTTGCTTTAAGCATTTTTCAAGAGTAAACACTTTTTCTACTGACTTTGCCTGAAAGACTCCCTTATGTCTTTCAGAGTGTCGGCTCTGACTAGCTGTTTATAAACGCCTTTGAATTACAGGAGCGGAGCACAGCTGTGGCCCATTGGAGCAGAATAGTCTCAAACACATGTTTACACAGCTATCGGAACCAAATGCAAACTCCGTGCAATACGTGCGTGAGGCTACAGCCCAGCAGCAAATGAAGGAACAGAGCATGAATATGAAAGAAGGATTTTTATCACTATAGTAACATGCTAATAGTCTAAGCAGAAGGGGATTATTATTTCATCCAGCCCGCCCTGCAAAGCCAAAATACATCTTTCTTTTCAAATAATAGACATGCACCTTCGTCCAAACACAAATGAATCCAGAATTTTTGAAAGATAAATGTTTGTCATATTCCAATTGATCTCTCATTTCCTATTGTGTTTTGACATTTGTAACACTAGGCCACCTCTCTCCATCCTAAACTCTGTCCCCAGACTGAAGATTTTTCCTGGATCTAAATTTTCCATGCCAATTAAAAGCTGATAAAGCTCTATTGAATCCCTCTCATCACCTGAGAAGGGTATAGGAAAAAAGTGAAAGAGTTCAGATACAGGGTGAACAATACATACTCTTAACTGAGCTCTCACAGCACATCTAATTAACCCCATAGTTTTCTTCTGGAGTCCCTTCTTCATGTATCGGGAGCAAAAACTGAACAAAAAAACTGTACCCCTAAGGTGGCATGACTGACAATAGATAGAACTTCAACATCATCTTAAAAATTATTAATCACACCCTCAGCTCTACCTCCTTACACCTTAGTTGATTTCTGTTACGTTTGTGCATGGTAAATCAAGTTTTAAAGACATCTCCACCAAAACATTTGAATCTCTTTAATTGAAAAGCAGAATACTGATGTTGCTGGAAACGAAGTAAAATCAACCTGAAACATAAATTCTGTTGCCTTTCCACAGATGTTGCCTGACCTGCTGAGTCTTTCCGAAACTTTCTGATTTCATTTCAGATCTCTTTCAAGGTCTTGGGAGAAGAGTAGTAGTTCCCCTGCCTCTGAGCCAGAAAATTGGGTTTGAATCTCATTCCAGGACTTGTTGAGCATGGAAGATGTATTCAGGATCTGTTTAGCTCAGTTGGGTGGACAGCTGCTTTGCGATGCAGAGTGATGCCAGCAGCATGGGTTCAATTCCTGCACTGGCTGAGGTTACCGTGAGGGATTCTACTTCTCAACCTCTCCCATCACCTGAGCTGTGGTGACTCTCAGGTTAAGGCACCACCAGTCCCCTCTCTGTCTCTCCAATGAGACAGCAGCCCAATGATCAGGTAGGACTATGGCAACTTCATTCATAAAGTGTCCAAACAGGTTGATTGCCAGTCTATAAATTAGCCCAACAAGGAAGGTACAGATGATCTGATTAGCAAGTTTGCAGATGACACTAAGATTAGTGGAGTAGCAGATAGTGAAGGGGACTGTCGGAGAATGCAGCAGAATATAGATAGATTGGAGAGTTGGGCAGAGAAATGGCAGATGGAGTTCAATCCAGGCAAATGCGAGGTGATGCATTTTGGAAGATCCAATTCAAGAGCGAACTATACGGTAAATGGAAAAGCCCTGGGGAAAATTGATGCACAGAGAGATCTGGGTGTTCAGGTCCATTGTACCCTGAAGGTGGCAATGCAGGTGGATAGAGTTGTCAAGAAGGCTTTCATTCATTGGACGGGGTATTGAGTACAAGAGTTGGCAGGTCATGTTACAGTTGTATAGGACTTTGGTTCGACCACATTTGGAATATTGCGTACAGTTCTGTTGCCACAGTACCAAAAGGATGTGGATGCTTTGGAGAGGCTGCAGAGGAGGTTCACCACGACGTTGCCTGGAATGGAGGGCGCTAGCTATGAAGAGAGGTTGAGTAGATTAGGATTATTTACATTAGAAAGACGGAGGTTAAGGGGGGACCTGATTGAGGTCTACAAAATCATGAGAGGTGTAGACAGGGTGAATAGCAAGAAGCTTTTCCCCCCCAGAGTGGGGAACTCAATTACTAGGGGTCACGATTTCAAGGTGAGAGGGGAAAAGTTTAAGGGAGATATGCGTGGAAAGTTCTTTACGCAGAGGGTGGTGGGTGCCTGGAATGCGTTGCCAGAGGTGGTAGAGGCGGGCATGATAGCGTAATTTAAGATGTATCTAGACAGATACATGAATAGGCAGGGAGCAGAGGGATACAGATCCTTGGAAAATAGGCGACAGGTTTAGATAGAGGATCTGGATCGGCGCAGGCTTGAAGGGCCGAAGGGCCTGTTCCTGTGCTGTAATTTTCTTTGTTCTTTGTTCTTTGAGAGTTTCCTGGTCAGCCAAGCTATGCTTCCCAGCAACAGACAGGAAGGGCGTTTGGCTGTAAAACCAGCTGCCTAAGCAAAATTAATGGGGATACAGAGGTGACATGGCATTGTGGCAACCCCACATGAGATGGGAAAGCTGAAAAATAAAATAATACAGGCCTTTTTAATGATATTTTGTAAAAACATCATGCCATTTAATATGTAATATTCTATCACATACATGACTGTACACCTTTCTGTGTTGAATGCCACTCCCACTTCTCTTCTATGGATTCAGTCTCTTCAGATCCCTTGGGATTGTTGTGGATAAATATCATCAGTCAAACGGTATCATCTACACAAAAGCAAATCTTCAACAATCTTTTGTCTGCATAAGTCAATGATAAATCGTCTACCTCCGCAGGACTCTACTGCCACCTCTACCATCTTTCCACACGTTGCCCTTTTTGATTTCCTACTTCTCAATAACACATCAAACCAACTTAATGCTATAACATTTGGTCCAGAGCTCTGCACCTGTGAATTAGCCTGAAGGATGGTGTTAAATTCCGTGTTAAAATCCAGATAAATAGTAGCACTGCTTCATCTGTAGCCACCTGATTTCTACATTCTTGAAAGATGCTGCAGTCTCTTTTCAATCCATGCTAGTTTTTTCTCTAACCAGCTCCCAGTTTTTGAAATAATCCTTTAACATTTGCTTTATCAAAGGAGCAAACACTATCAAGATATGGCTGTTCTTTATTTCGAAAATAATTTAGTCATTGAATAAGTGATTCACAAATCAATTGTCAAGGAAGACAGGTACTGGGACAGAAAATCTTTGAAAGAATGGTCTTCATCCTTATACGAGCCCATTCCCAGCCTCAAACACAGGATCACTGCTTGTTCCATGTTATGTGTGCTTTACTAAAGGGCCTTCCTTCAGTCAATCTGACTCTCTCCTAAAACCAGTTTCACTCTCGATAAGTTGTGTGTGTGGGCAAATATCTGGCAGATGAGTTCAATTTGGGAAAATGTGAAGTTGTTTACTTTCGGAGGAAGAATAAAGAAGCAGAGTGTTAATATAAAAGGAGAATGACTTCAGATTTCTGAGATGCAGCGGGATTTGAGTGTTATACTACACGAATCACAAAAAGTTAGTATGGAGGTGCAACAAGTAATCAAGAAGGCTCAGGGACTGCTATCCTTTACTACAAGAGGAATTGAACATAAAAGTGAGGATTTTATGTTTCAGTTTGTATAGAAGAGTGAGGGATGGCTTGTTTGAAATGTGTAAGGTCTTGAATGGTCTTGACAAGGTGGATGTGGAAAAGATGTTTCCTCTTGCAGGAAAGTCTGAAACTAGAAGATACAGTTTTAAAATTAGGGCTGTCCTTTTCAGAACTGATATGAGATGAGGAGGAGCCTTTCTCTCAGAAGATTGCGCAGCTTTGGAACTGTGCCTCAGAACGTGACGGAGGTGGGGACATGGAATATTTTTAAGACGTAGTTGGATAGTGGATCCTTGGTTGGGGAATTGAAAATTATTTGGAGTAAGTGAGAATGCGGAATTTGAAACACAAACAGATCCACTATGATCTTATTGAATAGCAGTGCAGGCTCAAGGGACCAGTTGGTCTACTTCTGTTTCCATTTTGTACGTTTGTATGCATTTAGGTCAAGAAGACCATGTTGAAACATTTCTCTTCAATCCCTCCCTTGCTTGACATCCTTTTAACTCTTGATTCAGTTCTCCAGGATGTTGAGCTGGAGTGGGGCTATAAACATGCAAATTGCCTTAATATTATGGGACATGGCAAATGTGCCTCAGTTTAATGATCCATTGAAAAGAAGAGCATGTCAAAGTGAAGCACTTTCCTCAGTACAGGTCGAAAGTGTCAGTTTAGATTGTGTGTTCCAATGTTCAAGCCGAGACAATTGACTCATTACTGCAAAAATTTTATTTTAATGTTTTGAATGAACTAAAGCACATTAAAGCAGTACAAATAGGGTTGCTGTGTTCTTATTGACTTCATAATGTGACTGAACAGAAACACATCAATGGACACAATAAGTGACAAGCAAAATTCATTAGGAGGACACATATCAGTGAATACTCCTCAATGGAGTCAAAGTCTGACACAAAGTAGCAATTACTTGTTTTATTAATCAAACATTGAACAAGTTATTTTAAATCTTCTGTGATAAATGCAGTCACATGACAATTTATGGACTGTGTTAGAACTGTCACATGCTTCAAGCAGAAAAAGAAATTTATAATGCCATGTGATAAAAAAAAATTGAAATGTCAACTGGGGCAGAAAAGCCAATGTCTGTCCAGGACATTTGACAGTTTCAAAGGTTCTGACTTCCATCCAGGTGCGCAGGATCTGTCTGCTTTTCATGCTTCAACCACAGCCCTTATTAATCAAATGGCAGAGACAGTAAAAGACTACTGTCTTGCTGTTTAAAACCTGGGGCAAATTTGTTCAACATTTTATTTTCACATTTGAAGAGATTAACTAAACCTAGTCAAACAAATTAATTTTAACTGCACCATTTTATATCAGAATCTTCTTCCTTTAATATAATTCTAAAATACCTGTTCGCCTCTGTACCAGTTACATTCAGATCATGTCATGGTGCTGCAAGTTACGCATCACAGGTATTACCAGGTTTTAACTCACTCAACCAGCATAACAAAAGAAAACTTGGAACGCACTTAACTCTTCACAATAAGCACAACATATGTTGTTCTTGACATTTTAGCATTGACATGACCTAGCCTGACCTGGTTATTAGGCTTATTGCTACTTCTGTTGACATATGAACAGCAAGTAGCCCTTAGCTTTATATTAATCCAATTCAAATAATCCATTCAAATTTATTATGCAGTACTTACACAACTATTTTCTTTATATGGCATGTTCTTCCAAAACGTGGCCATGCCCTCTGTTAACCTCTTTATGTTGCTCAAACCTAATAAACCATGAAGTTTTGTTCACCCTTGAGCATTCATAGGTAGTCTCCATAAATTTTTGAGATGTCGTATCCTTCTTGGAAAATTAAAATGAATTTCTTTCATCACTAGCTGGTGTCTTCCCTCCCCATTAATGAGCACCAAGTACCACTTCGATATCAATCCAGTTATCATCCTCATTACAAAGTAATGCATGGCAATAAGGTAGGTCTCAACAGGATTTGTGGACTAATTGTGAATGAATGGCTACCTCCAAGAATGTTCCATTGGATTAAGTAAAATTAAGACACTGCATTTCTTTTGACCTGTCCCTTAACCTTATTTGCCAGTTCCCTTTACCTAACTCTGCCTTTAAACCCGTATAATTGACTTCATTTGAGCTTGAAATATTAGTCTTGGACCTCCCTCCTCTCCCACAAACTGAACGTAAAATTCAATCATATTATGATCACTGCGACCTAGGGTGCTTTCTCAAAGTATTTATTAATAAAGCCAATCTTATTGTACATTACCAGGTCTAGTGTCTGCATTCTGGTTGGCTCCAGAACATGTTGTTCCAAGAAACTGTCCCAAAAATGTTCTATAAATTCCTCACCTAGACTCCTTTTGCTGATCTAATTCCTACATTGTTAATGTAGATTAAAATCCGTCATGATTACCAGGGTTCCTTTCTGATAGAATACTAGCCCTACTAGTGTGGAGCGGTCCATTAGTCACCCTCACATTGACTTTTTGCATTTCTTTTCTCATTTCCAACCATACTGCTTCCTGAGCTTTGCTAATCCCTCTACAATATGTTAATACCCCAAACAGCTTAGCACTCCCTCAGTAATGCACTGCAGTATTAGACTGAACTTTTTGCTCAAGTATCTGGATTCATAGAATCCACAAAGTGTGGGAGAAGGCCATTCGGCCCATCAAGTTCATACCGACCCTTCAAAGAGCATCCCACCCAGACCCATCCCCATACCTGCAGCCCTGCATTTCCCATGGCTAATCCAACTATCCTACACATCCCCTGGACATTATGGGCAATTTAGCATGGCCAATCCATTCAACCTGCACATCTTTGGACTGTGGGAAGAAACCAGAGCACCCAGAGGAAACCCACACAGACTCAGGGAGAGTGTGCAAACTCCACACAGACAGTCACCCAAGGGCAGAATTGAACCCAGATCCCTGGTGCTATGAGACAGCAGTGCTAACTACTCAGTCAGTGTGCCACCCTTGAAGCTGGGTTTGAACTCCACCACAGTCTTCTTGTTCAGAGACTAGAGTGCGACCAACTGAGCCACAGTCAGCACGAAAATGTCCTGGCTCAGCTGCTTACTGTTTGTGGTTTTCTGGACTTAAGAATGTGAAAAAAAAAGACAGAATTTAAAATTTTAGTTTCCACAAAAATCATCATTTTCAGTTTATTCCGAATAGCAGATAGAGAAACCTTTCTGGCAGGGCACATTTTTGTAATTCTACCAGAAATGTAACAGAAAGTCATTTTTCCAGATGTTGTACTAAAGTAAACATGTAACGTTTGAAAGTTGCAAAGCGTATTTAGTGCTTGGCAGCAGCTACACACTCCCCTAAGATCCTTCGGCTTGCTGAAAAGTTGCATATAAAGGATTTGACGATAAAGATTGCCAAACCACAAATGATTGTGTTTGAATTACTATTCTTCTAACCAAAGTATAATTGACCTGTAACTGATTTTTTTTTCAAATCTTCTGGCTCAAAGTAAAAAGCAAGGAATGCAAAAGCAGATAGTTGGCTTGGTGGTAAAATTGCTTTCTTGTCTAATATTTCTCACTTACCCAGAATGACTGTCTTCAGCTCATTGAGGGATGTGTAAAGAATGATTAGGAATCATTAGGAATTACTAGGTCTGTGTATGTGTGTTCACAAGCTTATATCTATAGTAGGTTCAAGCAGGGAATCTCTCACTGTTGACTGAACTCTACAAATGTGAAGTGTCTAGGATCCTATTGCAAACAGGATCATACACCCATGAAACCATGGGGCTCTGAATTTTCAGTCAGATTAAAAGAAGGCATGTGTCCTTAACATCGCAAAGCCACATGTTGTGACCCCATGACATAATCCGAACCCAAACTGCACATTTAAAGAACGACATTGTAAGTTACTTGCATGAAACTGGATTGATGGACAAAATACAAAAACTAAAGTATCTTATGCATGAGAGAAAAGGGAGACACAGCTGATCTTACACAGGGACTCAGTACACCTTTCTTCCTCATCTTCAACCTTCCGTTACTGCATTGTGAATCTCGTCAGAGATTTCCCAGTTCAAGCCATTGACATTATAAACTGTCACTGCTCTGCATAATTCTTAAATGCACAGGTACTGACTGGTAGTGATTGGATCAAGACAAAAGCTAAAATAAAGATAAAGAAAGAAGATACTTCTAAAAATATATTTTAAAGAACACTTTTAAAAATCCTTTTTATCATTAAGAAGAAACTTGACATTTTACAAGTGTAACATTTAGCTGTTAGAGTGCATTTAAAATTGCTAAGGAATAATTACATAGTTAGGACACCATTAATAAGCCAGTTACACTTCATTCAATAAATGAAACCTTTTCAGACAGACATCATCAAGATGGTGGCGGAGTAGGCCTCCTGAGCAGAGGCTTGTCCACTCCAACCACTTTTCTTTCTTTTTCTTTCCTTTTACTTACCTCTTGTCCTAAGCTTGCATGACATCGGCAAGGAACCTCAACACAGTCTCGAGGGAGCCCAGTGCGGACTAGAGAGAGTACAGGACGGACTAGAGGGAGCACAGGACGGATGAGGGGGAGCCCAGCACCGACTCGAGAGAGCCCAGTGCGGACGAGAGAGAGCAAAGCACGGACTAGAGAGAGCACAGGACGGACTAGAGAGAGCGCAGCACGGACTAGAGAGAGCGCAGCACGGACTAGAGAGAGCACAGCACGGACTAGAGAGAGCACAGCACAGACTAGAGGGAGCACAGGACGGACTAGAGAGAGCACAGCACAGACTAGAGAGAGCGCAGCACGGACTAGAGAGAGCACAGCACGGTCTAGAGAGAGCACAGCACATTCTAGGGAAAGCTCACCACGGACTAGAGAGAGCACAGTACAGACTAGAGAGAGCACAGCACAGACTAGAGACAGCACAGCACAGACTTGAGGGAGCCTAGCACCACCCCTCCTCTCTATTTATTTCAGAGCCTCCTACCCCTCCCCCATTTCTGAAGAAGGGTCCCAACCTGAAACGTCAGCCTTCCTGCTCCTCTGATGCTGTCTGGCCTGCTGTGTTCATCCAGCTCTACACTGTGTTATCTCAGACTCCAGCATCGGCAGTTTCTACTATACCTGAAGTGTACTGACTTCGATGTTGGTTGGACCCAGTGTAGATGATGGTGAGACAGTGGAGGAGGGATGGTAGCGCAGGCATTGTTAATGATGAGCTGGCTGAGGATCAATGAACTCTCTTTAAGCTATATCTTTTCTTATTCTTAAAACGATTCAAAATGGTGCCAGATCATGGTGACAGTGGAAAAGCTTTTTCACTGTATTTTACTGTATTTTCATTGTAAAATACATGTGAGAATAAATTTATTCATTCGTATTAAAGGTTTTTTTTTTACAGCAAGACTAACTGCTGATGAACACTAATAATTTTGTTTATAATCACCATAAAATCAGACCATAGGATGAATGGTCAAGCATTTTAGATTTTTTACTAAATTGTTTAGCTAGGAGCTTAACCCAGGATCAGTGAGGTGAACTGGGAATATCATTTATTGCTGTAACTGAATAATGAAAAAATAAGCTAGCTGCTAGAGAATTAGGGGATGCTAAAAGACACCAGCACATGCATCTTAATACTCAACTTGACAGTGGCAAGTAGTTATCAACCTTGATGCTATAAAAAAATCTCAAACTTTGTATGAAAAGCATTTCAAGCTACCTTAGCTGCTGTACAATCAAACAATGCTTTCTGTTTTTGAAAAGCCTTCACCAGCATTAGTTTGAGTGATCTTATCAATGTCAAAGATAACATATGCCTTGAGATATGCTTCAGAGAGACCATTCTCAGTTTAAGATTGGTTATACAGTAATACTGTGAAGCCTTCTGCACTGTTCAGTGTCCAACGCAACAAGTTGTTAACTTTAGACTTCACCAGAAAGAACAGGTAAAGAGAATTTGGTTTCTTTGCAACCCAAATTTCACCAGATTTGTGGGAAACCTGCCAGACTTTTAAAAATGTATTTTAGTCTACACGAACAAAAACAAAATCTTTCACACATGGCTGACACAGTACATACAGAACCATGACTGAGCATTCTTTAAAATAAAATAAATTTTCTAAAAGCTTCCATGGCTTGAGGTGACCGGGTAGATGGAGAAACAATCCGGAAATAATTTCAACAATGATAGCATTGTTTTGTTTGGCTTCAGTGTATACTTTGGCAGTGGATTTCCCCGTAGGACACCTGTCCAATAGTGTTAAAAGGTACAGGACAAGTGAACAACCAAGGTGCAAGACTTTAAAGACCTAATCCCCTCAAGAAAAGATCAGAGTTAACGTTTCGTGTCCGGTGATCTTCCTCAGAATACCAGACTTGAAACGTTAACTCTGATCTTTTCTTCACAGCTGCTTCCAGACCTGCTGAGCCTTACCAGCAATTTCTGTTTTTGTTCCTGATTTACAACAGCCGCAGTTCTTTCGGTTTTTAATCCCCTCGAGCTCAATTCAAATTTTGGAAAGTTGCTGTAAGGATGAAGGCACCACATTCTGGAATGCGGAATCTGGAAATATACGTTGTTTTTATAGAGATATCACAAATGGTTCACAGGCACAACAATTGTTGATGCTATCCTGATAGAGGTTATAAACAATATTGAGATCCTGGAACATGTTAATTTTGAATATCCGTTTTACTGGAGCCCTCAATATATTTCGCTCTTTGACACTGAAAACCTTTTGCAGGCAGATGGTCAGTGTTCACAGAGCCTGAGAAGGTTAGATAGGAAATGTTGAGCAAGTCTCGAACATGTAGTCACTCAGTGAAGTGTAAAAACTATCAAGATGAACACTTTTTTTTCTGTCCCGTCTCAAAGTGGTTTCCAGCAGCTGTGGTGAAACTATAGATTATTAGAGAACCCTGAACCTGATCTTTTCTGAATTCTATCCCCCACAGCAAATTGCCTCTTCTGGGAAGAATAACTGATGTTACTTTACTGTAGCTGCTCTATTAATGTTTTAATTATAAGCATGCAAATGAATGATGACTTTGTCAGGAATTTATAGAGTACAAGCTGGAGGTCTGTGGCTTCCTGGAAATATCCCACAGAAACCTTGAATGGTCAGGCTCACAGACACAGGCAAAGTACTTACTTAGTTCAAAGTCTCCTCCACCCAACCCCCAGCAAACCCCATTATGTCTCCCATTCTATTCCTACGATATGTTGAAATCAAATCATGTTACAAAAGCTATTTTTCTGCTCCCAAAATAAAATAGGACATATGTTTCATTTTCAGCTGCTCATTTGCTCTTACACCCAAAAATTCTGAAGGCAAGTATGAAAAGAGTGTCATGGGAGGGCAGTGGAATCTAATAAACAGATTCAGTTCTTCAGAGGCTACATTATCCATATACAAAATGTGCTGTGGAAAACCAAATCCGATCAAATTGAAGATAACAAAGGATGATACTGGAATCATTTCACTGGTAGCTAATGTTACACCAAGCTTTATGTTGTGAACAGGTTTGTTAAAATCTGTAGCATGCATAACAATCAAAAGAGAAGTGAAACAATACTTCAAGGGCAATAATCTACAGTGCTAAGGGAAAAAACAGGAGATCAGAAATAATTTGATAGCTTTACCAAAAAAAACCAAAAAAAGATCCAATGAGCTCCCTTACTGTGTTTATCATTCCACAATTCTATGAAAATAACCTGCATTTACATAACTTCTTTGATATATTTACAACTTTAAAAAAAGTTGGCGGTAAATAATGTATGTTTCATAAAGGTTCAGTCACCGTTCTCAGCCATTTTATAGACAGCAAGGTTACATGACGATATTCTGTCTATGATGTCAGCTGAGAAATACATATTAGCAAGAACACTGGGAGGAACATTTCTACTCTTCACCAAATAGTGCAACCAGATTCTTGTCATGACTTGAGAGGTTCTGTAGAGTCTCATTTTAGCATCTCATCTAAAAGACAACATTTCTAATAGTGCAGCAGTCATTCAGTACTACATTGGAATGTCAACCTTGTTTTGAGGCTCACGTCTCTGGAATGGAACTTAAACCCACAGTGCCCTGATTTAGAGATGAGAATGCCGCAATTATGCAGCTCAGTGCTGAAAAGTTGCCACAGTTTAGTTTTAATTTAGAATGGGGTCCACATTTGATCTGATCAATAATGATATACAATACAGTCAAATTCAGAGTACTACATTCCAGAAACAGGAGTGATGTGTACTCCTGAGGAGGACATAGTTTATTACCTGCTGGGAAAAGGGAACATAGACAGATGCAAGTAAGGAATGTTTGTTGACTCCATGAGCATTACACTCAAACAATGTGAGACAGTACTAAACAAAAAAATATGCAATGCTTGTTTTAAATTGAACTCAAACTCCCTCATCATGCAAAATGTGAATTGTGACCAGGATAAGAATACCCGAGGTCCACACACACTTTTGATTAAAAAAATTGAGTGTAGACCTTAGAAGTGACACAAGAAAGAGCAACAAATCTGACCTTAAACTGTCCGAATGAAACCATTATAAGAGAAACAACTTGAAATAGAGTGCTTCAGCCTTAGAAAGAAACAAAGAGTGGATGTTGCAGGGAGATAGTTAACAAATTGATGAAAGGAATCTGAACAATGCAGCAAAGCAGAAAACTAGAAACTTAAGATGGAAATATCGCTTCATGTGGAAAGTGATCAGCTGCAGGTTTCCAAGAGGGTTAGTTGAGGCTAGAGCATTTGACTGATTCAAGAAACAGCACAGTGTTGTCACACATATGAAAAAAGGCTGGCTATTTTGGGAGGATAGGATCAAGCAAGCTGACTCTTTTCATCCTAACCTATCTTATGATCTTATAAGATCAAAAGCCTTTTCTTTGATCCTTAAAAAAAATCATAATTGCATTTTGTTTTAACACCAAATAAAGCACAACCAACTATTCCTTACCAGGAACTAACTAGCTTTTGCAGTTTGTTGAGAAATTCTCTGTCCTTGCTAAACAAACAATTCATCCCATTGTGTAAATTCATAGAATTATTCATTAAAGCAAGAAAATTACCAACTTGGTCAGAGCGAGTGAGGAATATTGCTTCTCCTAAGTATCAAAACAGCTTGAAGCCCCTTCCTGGAGGCCCATGCAAGACCCCTCACAAATTCCAGAAATACTGCTCAAGCTTTGCAACTTAAAATCACCACATGTGCGTTAAATGCTCTAGCAAATAGCTAGTCTGTTCCACATTTCCCGAAAGAATTGTGCAACTCCTTCTTGAGCATTTAAAGACTTGCTTTAATGTGCATTTGTGTAATTTATAAATTCAGAAACATACAGCAACATTTATACATTGACTAAATATTTCATACGTTGGACTTCATACATCTGTGAATGTTAATCAATACGTAAACGTTTCATTACAACTAATTTAACTCAAATTAGTTGACCATATATCACAGCTTTGGAGCAAAAATAAATTACAAAATGAAATGTTTTGTTCCAGAGTGAAGGAAAATATGCAAATCCTTCACAGGGACTATTTATGTACAAGGTCACACTTTAGGTACCATGGGTGCAACAGTTTTGAAAAAAAAAGTCAGAGTCAATTTCTGCAGACCAGGTTTCTGTGGTACTTAAAGTTGTGATTTAGGTGCTTTTCTTAAAGTTTAGGAATTCACATGATCCCTGAATAGTTGGGGTCACATTATTGCATGAACCGAGCTTGTATTGTGAGCTGAACACCAATCCCGTGACATTCACTTGCCGTCAGGGGCCGCATATGTCAAAGGCCTGGCATTCTCTCGGCATGCAATTTAAGCCGGTCTGTTTTTTGTTCTGATACAGTCAGTAACATAAGAGGGCAGCAGCCATTAAAGTTGCTGACACTTGGAGTGTTTCTCCAATGTGGATCTTAAAGGAACCTATCAGGATGGATGAGCTAAAGGCTACAATGAATGAGTTGAGAGAGACATAGGAGTTAGTGATGCCAAATTTATAGGCTGGAATAGGAAAACAAGGGAAAATTAGAAAAGTGAAGCCTGGTACAACTCAAAAAGAAACTCATTATTGCCAAAGACTGCCCACAGTTTTTCCAGGAGGTTACAGATATAAAACAATGTTGGATTTAATAGAGGTCTGACAAAATACCAAGCAAAATTTCTTATTGATACCTGTGATGCCGCAACTTGCTTTTCACAAGTTTCATTAGTATTTTTTCCTCCACATATTACCAGTTTTGCTGTTTATTGCTTTTAAAGTAGCCGATGGTCTTACAGCACAGGAGCAGATATCTTTTAAATCCTGGTAGAGAGAAAACTGAATTTGCAGTAAGTCTAGTTTGTCAATCTTACATCACCAGGAAGTATAGGTTGAAGGAGATGTATAATGCTGAATTCAAAGTTAAGTAGCAATAATAACAATTGGGAGGTGTTTATTTATCAGACAGTGTGGTTCATCTGCAGCCACTGTTTCGAGGTGAGGTAAAACAGATTGCTAAACAGTGGCCATTACTGGATGAGAATTGTTAATTAATTTCCTCTTCACTGGCTTGGAAGAGCTATTCTTACTCAATGCTTCCAAGATGAATCCACTGGAGCACAGCGAAGAACTGGAACACTCCTACATCCAGTGGCTATTTGCAGCTAGCAGCAATTTGCTAACCAAAGGCAAAAAACTCCGAGCAGACAAGAAAGCTGGGAGCTGTCACATCTCTCTGATTTAGGGCCACAATGGGCAATGCAGCTTTCCAACCGGGCTATTGCATGAGTTAAACATGTATATGCACCTTTGAAAATCAAAACACAACATAACATATTTATCAATCAACTCTTAAACTTATTTCGAAGTAAAACTGTTTTATGAGATCAGTACCCTCCACCAATCTCTGGATTGTTGGAGACCTGATGCACGAACACGGATGTGCATTGGCTCCCTGCAGAAGTACACTTACATAGGAATTGCCCTGGAAGTTGAAACATCCAATAGGCAGTTTCCCTTTAACTGGGACCCATCAAAAGACTCTGTCAGAGACTTGGGAGACTCCTGCAGAATTTACATGAACAGCTACCCAGGAAATGTTGTGCCTAACACCTGAACACCTCCACAGCAGACATTCCACAATCACCCACCACAGAGTGTTTTTCTCCCCTTCGACCACTCCTCTCCTTGATCAGACGTAATCCTACCCCCAATCTGACTAGCCCCCACACCTCATTTCTCCACTGATGTGACCTAAACACATCCAAAACATTTCACCCCTGACTTCAACTAGACCCTAAACACTTATTCACCCTCCTCATACATTCACAAACCCATACTCAAAACATTGGCTCTTTTAAACTTACCAGACAGAATATGCCAGCTAGGGAAACACTGTATGGTGTATTTATGTTACAGCCAGAATCATGCAGTGTTGGATCAGGTAAATCTTCACATGAAATGACAATGCTTGCAGCATTGCTGCTGTAGAGAAGATTCAGGTCAAGATTACAAGTAGCAAACTACATTTTCACTGATTGCTTAGTCAATTGCTGTTGCAAACAAACTTACACTTGTGAAAACATTAACTGATGTTGATTCAAAACCGAGTGCCCAGAAGTCAAATGAGATATCAAATCTGTAATTCAGGAGGTCTATCCATTAGTAGGAAGGAGGTGAATGTACTATGATCAAATTTTCAGATGACATAAAAATTGGTGGAAAGGCAGATTGTGAAAGGGATTTAACAGTTTATGGAGAAATACTGATTGGTTAAGTAAGCGGGCAAAAAGTTGACAAATGGAGCATGAGGTGGGGAGAATGCAAAGTTGTTCACTTTGGAAGGGAGAACAAAAGAATAAATGGAGAACTGCAAAAAGCTGCAATACAAAGGAACTTGGGCGTACCTGTGCACGAAACACAGAAAGGTAGCACACAGAGGCAGCGGGTAATCAGGAAGGCTAACGGAATGTTAGCTCCTATTAGAAGGGAGTTGGAGTATAAGAAGAGTTACTGCAACTATACTAGGCACTTGTGAGACCACATCTGGAGTACGTGAGCAGTTTTGGTCCCCATATTTAAGAAAATGTATCATTTCATTGGAAGCAGTTCAGAAAAGGTTCACTAGGATGATCCCTTGCATGGAGAAATTGTCTTAGGTGCAAAGGCTAAACAGGTTGGGACTCTACTCTCTGAAACATAGAAGAAAGAGAGGTGATTTCATTGAGGCATATAGGACAGGGTAAATGCTGAGAGAATGTTTCCCCTCATGGGAGAGTCTGGGACCAGAGGGCATAGTCTCAGAATAAAGGGGCACCAATTTAAGACTGAGATGTCAAGGAATTTCTTCTATCAGAGAGTTGTGAGTCTTTGGAACTCCTTGCCACAGAGGGCTGTGGGGGCAGAGTCCTTGTGTATATTTAAGGTTGAGATAGATTCTTGATCAGTAGGGGGATCAAGGGTTACAGGGAAAGGGCAGGAAAGTGGACGTGAGAAATGTCGGACGAGTCATGATCTTATTGAATGGCAGAGCAGGCTTGAGGGGTCAAGAGGCCTAGCACTGCTCTAATTTATTATGGTCTTATGGTCTAGTAGCAGGAGCAGAAATTTGTTAAACAATAATAGGTAGAGTACCATCAATTTCAACCAGAGAAAATGCTGTTCTCTTGCGATTTCTACTTGTGTTTTATGGCTTGGTAACAGTTAGAGATGACACCCATTTCTATGCCTGAACAGGAGTTTAATCAATGCTTTAATCTGTCTGCACTTTGATACTTAGAGCTGCTTCTTTCGGTTTAGAATCAGCTTCTCAGTAACTACCCAAACTTCACTAACTGCATGTAGAACAGAGAACAGTCAACAGATGCACATCACCAAACAACAGACAACTGAAAATGACAGATTTAGCTCTCCAAAGGTGGGTCAGCTTGACAATAAGCCACGCAAACTAGAAATTTTATTCCTCTGAGTGTGCTGGATTAGGTGGAGTTATCTCAATAATTGATGTCAGTAAACTATGGCCAAGGAGGGAGAAAAGCTATCAACCAATAAAAAACAAAAAAAAACATTGTCAATACTCAACAGGCCAGTCAGTACCTGTGGAGAGAAACAGTTAAAGTTTCACATCATCATCCTGACTCTGCCTGACCTATTGAATATTTTCAAAATTTTGGGTTTGTAATTTAGTATTAGGGCTAAAGTCAGTCCTGGTTTCTGCTTCAGCTCTCTGTGCAGTAACACTTGCTGGAAAGTGCACTCATGAATGGCTATCTGCACTAGGACCAGATTTGTAACTCCGTGTAAGTACTGGTAGTTCTCCCATAATAGTTGCGTTCTTGTGTGACCTCATGTTGTAGAAAATTACTCTATAGAAAATCACCATAGAATATCGCTGTAGAAAATCGCTATTCTGCACAATAGAAAGTTCGCATTATCCAAACAGCATCCACTATTCATCACAGACAACAAGGTGCAGGGCTGGATGAACACAGCAGGCCAAGCAGCATCATAGGAGCAGAGAGGCTGACGTTTCGGGCCTAGACCCTTCATCTGATGAAGGGATTCTCCAGCATCTGCAGTTCCTACTATCTCTGATTCGATTTTAACTCCACTATTCATCAATTGTGTTGCAGCCAATTTGCGTTAACAAAATACATTTTAGCAGAAATACCTGTAAATGGCCTGTTTTTAAACTCAGTCACAGCCCCTCCATGTCAAGATCAACATTTGCAAAAAGAAGTTTCATAGAATCCCTACAGTGTGGAAACAGGCCCTTTGGCCCAACAAGTCCACACTGACTGTCAGAGCATCCCACCCAGACCTGGCCCCCTATAACCTACCCAATCTACACATCCCTGAACCCTACAGGCAATTTAGCACGGCCAATCCACCTAACTCGCACATCCTTGGACTGTGGGAAGAAACCGGAGCACCTGGATGAAACCCACGCAGACACAGGGAGAATGTGCAAACTCCACACAGACAGTCACCTGAAGGTGGAATCAAATCCGGGTCCCTGGCGCTGTGAGGCAGCAGTGCTAACCACTGAGGCACCATGCCGCTATAATGCTATGCCATTAATGCTATAAAACCATATTGCATGAAGCAAACTGAAACAAAAGCTTAAATGATGTTACATAATTCAAAAATTGGATGTAGATAAAATAGAGTGGGAGGTGGCTTGTGTGGAACAAAAATACTACCATGAGCTAATTGGGACAAATGACATGTGCCACGTAATACTATGTACAAAAAAGTAATTTTAGAGAATTCTTCTTGAGTCCATCTCAACATGGAATGGACTTGAATGATTTATTGTGCTGCAGACTATGTTGTCTTTAGCACTGGGCACAAATACTTGTCTGGATAACTGCTGTTATTTAGCATCTTTATTAAAAATTTCTCAACTTATTTTAGGATCGTATAAAACACATTGAGAGGATTGGTATTGCTGATTAAAGCTGATGCACTCCTACTCCACATGTGGTGTCCCTATCGAGTGCTAGAGTAAATATTTAGTCCAGAATCATTCAAAATATTCCTGTAAACCCATTAAAATGCCCGTTATTCTGGTTTGTCCCATTTTCAACAAGTGTCGCACGTATAACAACACCTTTCAATGTAAACAGTTACTCCAAGAAACATGTCTGGGATTAAAGTGATAAATTTTTCAGGGAGGCTGTCACAATTTCTCACTTCACCTGATTAAAAAAAAGAGCGTTCTGGGGTTTTCTCTCTGCAAATCTGCAATGTTGTGCATTTTATGTTCGATGTGTAATTATACTTATACTTTTACTTAACCCATTAGGCGTATGGTAAAAAAGCCACAAAGACTGAAAGAACAGAAGGGTCAAGGGGTAGCGCTCAGCACACTTTTCTGATACAAGCTGAGTGACAGTAGATCAACCATAATTGGCCTCAAGCACCCTTGGGTTAGGACAAGGCTCTCAGTTCTGAATACTATCCAGTGACACTTGCTAAAAGGCAAGCCTGGTGAGAACAAGAGCTGAGGATAAGACTGGGCTGTGGCATGCTTCGTTGTCAAATAACATGGCAATGCTGTATAGCCTCACAGATGTAGGATGGCCACAAGAAAGGCTTCTGCAGCTGTCTCCACGCAATGTCGTCGCCTTTCGGGCAAGATCAGGGATGAAAGTGGGAAAAGTATAAAAGGAAGTTATGCTGGTGGAGGAGGGAAGAAGCAGTTAAAGAAACGGTAACAATTTGCAATTATGTCACTCCTCAGTTAGGAGATTCAGGACCCAAAATCTTGATTTTATAAAAAATACATCTATTGCTCTTCATCTGAATGCATCATTTTGACACCTCATCATCCATAAACTATGCAGCAGAATGTTTGTAAGTTGCTCTGTGTTACATTATGTACAGTAGAAGTTGCTTCAAATCAAACAACATTAATTTTGGGAAGAAAATAATTCAGTGGGAAAGAGAAAGGATTGTTTGGCACATTGATCAAAAGCTTTGGTTAAATGCTTTGATCTTTCTTTTGGTCATTTGCCACCATGAAGTTTGAAAATATATTTGAAAAAAAAACAACAAAAAAGACACCGATGAACTTTGGCACTGCCCTAAGCTGCGGAGGACCTTTAATTGACAGTCAGGATGAAGAGATGGATTAGATGGATGAATGCTTGTATGAGTCACAACTGAGATAAGAAAAAGGTGCTGAGCAGAAGTAGCAAGAATTTATTTTGGGTCAGAACATCAGATCTTAGTCTTTTAAACTTGAGGTCCAAGGTTATCTGCTCAGGCATGAAAACATTTTTTTTGCCTGTGAGAAGTTAGATCATTGGGCATGTCATGATCAAGCCTGAAAGTATTTATTGTGAGGCAACACCATATCACGGATTGCTGCTCTTTTAAAACAGTCAAATACTAACATACTCCCATTAAATAAATTGATAGCTGTGCCCTGTACAATACATATTTTCATACACATAACTTAAGTGTTATTGTTAAAGATGCAGCTGAATGGAGTTTCCCTAGACTTCAATAGATGAATGCATTTCATGACCTGGCCCAGAGACTTCATTGAAGATAACCTCTGATTTAATATCAAGACTACATGCAGTATAATGTTGATAAGTGTGAGGTTATCCACTTCAGTAGCAAATAAGGAAAGCAGATTTATTATTTGAATGGCTGTAAATTGAGAGAGGGCAATGTTCATTGAGACCTGGGTGTCCTCACGTACTAGTTGCTGAAAGTAAGCATGCAGGTGCAGCAGGCAGTAAAGCAAGCAAACTGTATATTGGCCTTCATAGCGAGAGGATTCAAGTACAGGAACAAGGCACAGTGCATTGGTGAGAGCATATCTGGAATATTGTGTGCAGTTTTGTTCTCCTTGTGTGAGGAAAGATGCTCTTGCTGTAGAGGGAGTACAGCGAAGATTTACCAAATTGATTCGTGGCAGGGCAAGATTGACAGTTGAGGAGAAATTAAGTGGGTTAGAGGTTTTATTCACAGGAGTTTAGAAAGTTAGGAAGAGGGGAGATTCACAGAAACCTATAAAATTCAAACAGATGTAGGAAGGATATTGGGAGTCCAGAACCAGGGCTCATAACTTAAGGATAAGAGGGTAAACCTTTTATGACTGAGGTGAGAGGATATTTCTTCACCCAGAGAGTGATAAGCCTGTGGAATTCAGTACCACAGAAAGTAACTGAGGACAAAGCATTGTTTTCAAGAAGGAGGTAGATATAACTCTTGTGGCGAAAGGGAACAAGGGACAAGGGCAAGGCAATATTGAACTCAATAATCAGCCATGATCCTCTTGCACGGCAGAGCAGACTTGAGGGGTCTACTCCTGCTCCTATCTTCAATGTGTTTATGTTAGTTGAGCAGTAATGAGAAGTGATCGCAAGCTTGAAATGGTGAATATTAAGTGGGCTAGGAGAGAATTGAGTTCAGCCAGAAAATTACCTTTCAGCTCTCAATCTCTGTTTCTGGCTCAGTGTGGGTATAGTATGGGCAGCTCAAAGGTAAATCATTAAGAGTGTCAGCAACTCAGATGTTTTCAATATCCTACCCAAACCTCAAAGCAAGCGGTAGTGGGCTGACAGGCAGGAGCAGGATGTTAGGCAATAGGAGGCTAGTTTCCTTTTTGGCGATGGCCTTTAGAAATTACAGGAGGTTGTCCCAAGGGGAGGCAGATGCTTGTTTTGTATCAGACACAAGTCGGACAGTCTCAGTGAGGCCTCCAGCCTCCAACCAGTGCAAGCAAAGTAAGAAGTAAAGAAAACTCACTGACCTCTCCAACCTCATCTTGACCCCAGAACAGCAAGTGAATCACAAAAAGGGTAATTGTGTTGTCCTCTAATGCTGTCAACAGGACAACATGTATACATTTCAATGAGGATTCTGCTGAGTTTTATTAGGTATCCATCCTCAATGGCTGAGAAGAGCAAGCTAAATTTGGACAAGGGCATAATTTTAAGGTGAGAGAAGATAGATTTTAAAGGGACAACTTTTTCACACAGAAGGCAGGTCGTATGTGGATTGAACTGCCAGAGGAAGTGGTAGATGCGAGTACAGTTGCATCATTTAAAAGACATTTGGACAAGTACATGGACAGTAAAGGTGTGGAGGGATATGGGCCAAACACGGGCAAATGCAACTAGTTTAATTTGGGAAACCTGGCCGGCATGGACAAGTTGGACCGAAGGGCCTGTTTCTGTGCTATATGACTCTATGACTCCAAGTGTGCACAAGTACCATAGGCCACCTTAATGCTGACCTTATTTCTGCAGGGTAGGCACTGTTTATTTTTTTAAAAATCAACCCGTTCATGTCCAACCTACTGAATTAAAAACAGCAACTCAAAGTGACCAGTGCCTGAGAAACTTTAGCAAACCGTCGATTACTTTTATATTCGAACCTCATTGACTCAACTCATTCAGAATTTAAGCACCTAACCCTGAGCTATCCGTTATTCAGATTTATTGACTTCACTTGAAAGAATTGTATGAACGCTGAACTGAACTGCTCAATAAGAACTTTGCCTGCGGTTAGGAATAAAAGAAGTCAAATAGTAAAGTTCAAGTGTTTACAACAAGCATCTGAACCACAATGAGCAATGCCCTCAGCTTTAAAGTTAAATGAATAAGTTGCAGGTACATACCTTAACAAATCAATTATATGTTTTTTCTGTTTACATTTGGTTTAAAAATTCGTAGAATTTTATTGCAGTATGCCTATTAATATAACTGTGTTTAGCTAATACATAGTGGACAGTTCTGCTTTGGTCAATGCACTTCAATTCTCCATATACAGAGGGCAGCGGAGGTTGTGAGGCAAGAGTCTCAGGTCACATTTACCGAGGGGCTTAACGAGAATGTCATTCAAATGTTGGGAAAACTGTGAGGGGCTTAGAATGCACAACATGCCTACTTGAATAGGAAAGCAGTTAGGAACAGTAACATACTTTGATGCATATATAGATTTATGTTGTTTACTGAGCGATAATCCACGCGTTTGTCCTTTAAAATGGAAAGTACATCAGCAAAATTTCATATGTTTTGTATTAGGAGAAAGGTTAGCCCCTTATCAAGAGTCGCATGAGATTACATGATTTGGGAAGTCTTATATTCCTTGAACAGCAAAGAGGTAGTACCAATTCCACGGCTGCCTGAATGGTCTCACCACCTCATACGAAAGGCATGGAAAGCATCACCATGTTTGCAATTGAAAGCACTTTCACTTGCTGATGGGGAGGATGCAATTTGTGCAGCTCCATACAGCCTTCACTATCTACAGCGTATTTTCAGTTGTCAGAAAGGACATGTTCCAAGCAGACTCCATGCACATCACGAATGCACGTCTCAGTGCACAGTGATTCATTGAAGCTTTGACAATAAACAAGTTTGACGATTGCCACATACATGAATCCTACATTCTCTGGCTTCCAAGCAAACATTTCTAAACTTCCATTAGGCAGAAGCAGTCAATATCAGACACTATTGTGCGTAAATTTTAGATTCAGTTGACAAACTATCCCAATGACCAGAGGAACATTTGAGCCACGCACACCGGAGGTGTGCATGGAAATCGTTTGGGATTCTTGATGCAGCAGATTCCGAGAGAAGTGCCCAGGAAGGGAAAATTTCTGACAGGCAGTTCCGCTGCATTTGGTCCCTCCCTTAAAAAGTCCTTAAAGTTAGAAAATTTGGAGGGTTCCAACTCACTTAAGCTTAATAGTTATCCAGGAGAAGTGAGAGGATTAGAAATATACTCCAACTCTCAGGTAACTAGTAAAATGACCCCATGATTGACCACTAACCCACCTCTACCAGACGTGACAAACTGAACTCACACTCAGGCTGATTCCGGGGATGACGGGTCTGATGTATGAGGAGAGATTGATTAGATTGGGATTGTTTTGGCCAGAGTTCAGATGAATGAGGGGGGATCTCATAGAGACGTATAAAATTCTAACAGGACCGGATAGGGTAGATGCAGGGAGGATGTTCCCAATAGTTCTATGTCCAGAACCAGGGGTCACAGTATGAGGATTCGGGACAGAGATGAGGAGATATTTCATCACCCAAAGAGTGGTGAGCCTGTGGAATTCATTACCACAGGAAGTAGTTGTTGCCAAAACATTGAATGTATTCAAGAGGCAACAAGATATAGCACTTGGGGTGAATGGGATCAAAGGTTATGGGGAGAAAGCAGGATTAGGCTATTGATTGGACGATCAGCCATGATTGTGGAGAATGGCAGAACAGGCTCGAAGGGCCGAATATCCTCCTCCTGCTCCTATCTTCTATGTTTCTGTGTGTCATCCTGCTCGACTTGACAAAGTTCTTCAAATCTTTGAAGGGATATCTCTCCCCATTCACAATTTTCCTCATTTTGCCCGTTTCCTGACAACAGAAAGGATCCCTTTTGAAGAAGGTCCGTAACTTTTTTGGATTAAAATAAAAACAACACAAAAAGAAAACTGCAGTCACTAGAAAATACAGTCATAGATTCATAAAGCATGGAAACAGGCCTTTTGGTCCAACCAGTCCATGCTGACCATAATCCCAATCTAAAATTTGACAGAAAAATACACAGAAAGTACTGGAAATCCTTAGCAGGTCAGTCAACGTCTGTGGAGAAAATAAGAAATGTACTGCTTTGTATGTGAATGCTATACGTATAAAATGTCTACTGCCTCCACCAATGTGCCTGATTTATGGCTATTTTCAGCAATTTCCACAGTTTGTTTTTTAAGTCTAACTTTTTTAAACTAATATTTTCATAATGGTTGGCTTCACAATGCCACAACGTCACTTCAATACCACACTTAGCTTGCCAAATTAAGAAAGTTAAGTGGAAACCATCTATATCCATTGAGTAGACAATAAATACGTTCAAAAGTAGAACAGATAATGGGGGTGGGGGGGGGGGGGGGGGGGGGGGGAGAAAAGGGGTGAACTAAGAAAGTTGAAATTGGATAATTTAAAACTAGGTTCAGTGGATGGTATGAGGAAGAGAAAGTATAAGTTTAAAGTTCTAGAATAAACTGATGGTACCATCATCTTCAATATCAATATTGTGAGGAATGGGGTGGGGAGGGGGGGAGGGTGCATGGATGTGCAGGACAAAATATTTGAAGCCCAGAGGCCAAACAGGGCAAAGTTCACATGATCATTAATCATTTAAACAGTTAAAATAGTACAAACTTGTTTTTTTTTAAGTTGAGCTAAAAGAGTAAAGAACCACCCTGCTAGAGTTTGACTATTCCAAGGCTATGAATTAGAACTCTCTCTCTTGACTGATGGGTTTGTCAGGCATTTGAAAATTTTGTGGGTAAACCATCAAATCAAACAGAATGATTTACCCTCATCAGAGGAAAGAAGGCACAACATTGATTCACTTTATTTGAAATAGATTAGCAGAGGTATGTTTTAAATTAAACACATACAGGCAATGAAAAAGCTTGATAAAATTTCAGTGCCTTAGTCCTGAGTGAATCCCCCAGTGACAGGTTCTGATCTTCAGTTGTGGAAATTCTCCCGTTTTATCCAGGGAGTGCTGGACGCAGCAAAGCTGAGAGAATTCCATTAGATCTATCCATTAGTCAGTGTTGTGTTTTTACAGCATACTTGCTGTTGAAAGATAGCAGCCTATTACATGTGGAATGTGTACTTACTATTTAACACCACAGTTCTTCACAGCGAAATTATGAGATGCATACAATTATATTTTATTTGCACCTTGCATAAACTATAAATAACTGTGAATACTACTCTCAGCAAACTAGTAAAACCATAATGAATTTAACCTCATTTGCTAAATGTGCAAAACATCCTCCTGGCATTATCCTCAAATTCAGAATATTTAAAGTCTTGGATGAATACTTTGTGCTTCCTAGCACAAAATCTATTTGTATTTAATTAAATCCCTTTTTTATCCCTTGATTTTTGAATAGCTATGTGTTGTTCAAGAACCTTGACTGTGCTTACACCCTGTTTGTATCTGTATAGAGGAAATCACAAAATAAGACTTCATAAACCACCCATTGGTTATGAAGGTGCTATGAATGTCTTTGAATTACTTTGTTCATTTCCATGAACAACTGCATCCCATTCGCTATCTTCTTAACACCACATACAGATTAATCCATAAACAGTTTATTGCAGCTTGTATCAGGAAACCAAAGTGAGACAATGGGTTTATTCTGTTGGTTTAGTGTTACACAGAATTACATATCTTGCTTTAGACTCCCTGTGTTGTTATCTGGTCATATGTTGAGTTGCGCATTTGATTTGAGATCTGTTGATACTGTTGTACGATAAATTTTCACCACTGCTCAACATTTTGCATGAGCCAGCTAAAGCTTTGGTCACCACAAGGAACATTTTCAGATACCATTCTCTATTTAGTTTGGGATGTTCAAGGCCTGTTTTTTTTCTGGTATGATAGAGATAAACCACTGGGTAGATTAACAAGAAGAGGCTTTTGTCTTAAACATGATGTATTGTTACATGCTTATTGCATGATAAAAATCGAGTACAAGTCATATTGGTATGACATACATGTCACTGAGACAATGAGGAGATCTATGAGGATGACAAACACATGGGCACCTGAACTGTGGGGTATCTTCAGTTTTCCGCATTGAGATTATAAATTACAAGCTCCGAAGATAGTGCAGCCACAAGCTTGGAGTGGTTATCCTGCCTGGTTATGGATGGGCTGCCTCAACACAGTGAAATGACACGCTGAAGGTAGAAAAATATTGGATGTTAATTTGACTGTTCAGCTGCAAATCCATCATTCGGAAAATTGATTGATGGAGCTGAAGATGCGTGGTAATTCCCTGCTATTTCAGACCCCCCGCCCTTATTTTTCCATTCTTCACAGCCTGCCCCCTCACCTCCTTCCCATATCTTCATGGGGATGGGAAATTCCAGCCCTCTAAGTGCATCATTTCAGGAGTCAAGATATAGCAGGTCTATAAACAATCCATCGAAGCTCAGTCAACACATGTGGTATGAAAAAAAGATAACATCTCCTTACATGTCAATCATTTATGTTTAAAGATCTATTTGGACATACCACTACCCACATTCTCCACCACTGCATTCTTTCCATTTCACTTTGGACATTTTGATGGATGTTTAGGAGGTTTTCAGTGCTGTTCAAATCTTCTTAAGAATCAAACTTTGATCAATCCCTGATGAAGGGGCCCTTGTATTTATATTAATAGAGGTGCAAGCTGTTGAAACCAGTTTGATAAATTAACCCCACACTGTCTAAGTGATTGCAAATGTCAGGGGTAAATATCCATCAAATATTTGGCTTCATACAGCATGACTTCATGCAGGATACAAAGATCAAGTCATAGTTAGAAGTGTAACATAAATTTCCTACTAAAATCTGTTTTCTCAAAGATTTTTAATTCCATTTCATTTATTACTTTATTCCCTTCTCTTTGGCATAATGCTTCATTCAGTCATTAAGAGGCTAAGCAGGGGAACTACCAAAGGCTGAGCCATTGACGCATCAACTAGTTATTTGGGAATGCATAGGTTAACTTGCAGAATCTCCTTCATCTTCCCTTTCCCACAGTGAATTATTTCACCCAGTGTGTTGCTATCCAGAAAGTCATGTCCCCATTGATCACCTTATTAACTTGTCTTTAGGATGTTCCAAAACATTTTCCAAACGAATATATTACACGTTGAAGTGCAGTGACTGTCATTGCTCTGTTGATAAAATGCAACAGCCACAGAATGCACAGGGGAGAACCTTGAATTGATGACATTGTTGTGAGTTAACATCACGAGCAAAATTAGAAATTTTAGGAACGGCTCTTATCCCTTGGCATGTGATCACAAATACATTTCTTTCATTCACTTGAATGATGTTGCTAGAATATTAGTAATGCTCAAACACTCTGTAGATCCATCTGAAATTCTTCCCTCGAAACCTTTAGTGGAGGTATCAGTCCATTTACTTTCAACAGACACCTACTGTAAGTCAGCAAAGAGGCAAATTTCAGATAAATACAATGTGTTTATGTTCAGTTGCATAATTTCAAGGCTGTATTCACATGTCTATCCAAGCGGGGATACGACACACAAAAAAAAACACAAGGAGCTTGTTTCTGTCCTGCCAACTATAAATTTTTATGATCCAGCTTTAAAACAAAGCACAACATAAGAAGAAAACTGAATGAAAGCAGGCAGGGTTGGTCAAGCCACAAGTTTGTTTTGATAGGTCTACTGGGGCCGTGATGTAATGATCTTGCTTTTTGTCTTTTCCAGCACTCTGTTTTTGTTTCGAAGTTTCACATCTTCATTTGTCATAGGGTGGGGAATGGGAGGGGGAAGAGCCTTTGCATGACTTGTTAAAAGATGCATTTCAATCACTTTAATTACTCATTTAATTGGCATGACATCTGTACACATAACTGACCACACTCCTGGAACTCCCTGCTCCAGCTGCAAGCTCACTTTCTGCCACCGTGCCTTTGTTTCTACAAAACACATCCAACTGCATTTCCCACTCGCTTCCCTCCTTTCTCCCTGCCCTGTGAATAATCAGGACAGGCTTTAAAATTTCCTTTTTCTCTTCTGTTTAGTAACTTTTTATTCTGTCACAATGTCAAATTTCTGAAGCTCGCACTCAACAATAAATATTGTTTTTTTTTGTCCCAGTTTCTTCCTTTCCTTCTCATAAGGAACAGTGATACATATTCGATTAACACCTCCAGCTCACATTCACCTTGTTTCTTCACCCAATTGGCTATTCCTCGTGTGTTTAATTGGTGAGCATCAGTAGGTATGATCATACAGAGTAAAGGGTACTGGGATGCAGGGGTCAGGAAGACCTCTAAAGCAATCCAAATATTTCCTCACTTGATGTACCTTCACATCTACCTTGCAGCAGGGATCAGTGGAAACAGAGATTCACAACTATTTATTTTCTGTATCCATGTTACGAAGGACAGGTTGTCACAAACCCTCCAACACCCAGAATGGGAAGAGGGGATTGTCAAGTTGAAGCATATTTGTCCTTAGCAACCATTAGACAAATAAAATAGAAATGTGCAGAGGTGGAAACGGAGGGTTTAGCCTATTTGGAAGGAAACCTCCAAACCAGTGTAGATAAAGGCTGTCTGATTGTGGTTAGAACACATCAATAGTTTTGCCACGGGCTATTTTCATTCTGAAAGTGATTGCTGTTTTACCACCAAGATATATAACAAGACACAGGAGTACCCAAGAAGTGAATGTGTTTGGTGCATTTTCAGAGCATCAGCAATAAAATTAATACAAACAACTTAATTAATATCCACTAGTGCTAGACTCAGCCTCTGGTTCACGCCACAGTGACACACCGTCAATTAAGTGCCAAAACACTACTGCTGCTGTTGCTATGGAAGCGTGAAGGGAAATAATGACAACAAGAAAACTATTCTCACCAAGTTCTGGAAATCACCAGTTGTAGAACTACCCAATTTTAGGAGGGATTGTCATAGGTTTACCGGTTAAAGATTACATCTGTTCAGGCCTGGCAGAAGCATCTTGAAAGATTTTGCAAATGATTAACGACCAAAGTGCAGGGGCTAATGAAATTCAATCTGGTACTTCTGGGCAAAAGAAGTATGTTAGTCTGGAGAATTCACAATCGTATGAATAGGTAAATGGGATCTCTATTGTGTTCAACCAGTTGATGTAGAATGGTCAGACATCGCATTTAAAGTATGGTACTTGTGAGTAAAAAGTTACTGTCACCATTCCTGTTGCAATGATTAAGTCAAAGACTTTTTTTGATTCACAGTGGTTGAGAAACAACTATCAGTGAGTTTTAAGAAGGGGCTGTTAATCATATATAGTTTATTGCATGATAGCAATTAGGTGTTAATATTAGCTCATCAGACATTGTTGCTAAGAGAAATGAGAGACATTGCTGACACATCTATATCCTTCGAGATACAGTCATTCTCCTGATTTCCTAGAACTGGATGACATTATCAGATTAGGCGGTTCTTAATGCAGCCTCCAACATTAACCCTTTCAGAACCATTATCTTGGACATTTTTCCCCAAAAGCTTTCTCCCCTCTCAGTCAATACTTATGCAATTACATTTATCACCACTCTTTTTCCTCAAACAAATCTCAGATTTCACAACTTCAGGCTGTCTGAAGTTTAACGTTTCTTCCAGATTGTGTTCTCTCTGATTGGTCGATCTTTACTTTGATGATTGTGGATCTTGATCCTGTGTGGTTTATAAACTGCCTCTCTGCTGGAAGAGAATATATGTTTTGCATGTCATTCACAACAATGTCATTTTCTGCAAAGCCATCGAGGAAGACATTTGCTTGGCGGATAAAAGTACTTTCTTTGTAGAATCTGGATTTCTGATCTTTCTTCTTTTTGACTGTGTTCCAAATCTGTGAATATTGGTCCAACTTGAATAGAATCATGTGTGACTCACCTTCATTTGTGCAAGCAAATGTTTAACCTCAATCTACTGAGAGATCTTTACTCCAACTCTTGATTGGTTTGGACATCTTCATTCACCCTATATGATTGGTATACTGGTGCACTAACATTTAACCATCCTCAGTCATGGGACTGGAGGATTGCTGCTTGCTCAGCATTATCTCTGCCAGCCTCACTGCTTAACCCATCATGGCCAGGGATGTGCTGACTAGGTTGTTAGCCACGGTAAATGTAGGGTTATGGAGAAAGACTGGATCTCAGTGGGATGCTGTTCGGAGGGTCAGCACAGACTCAATGGGCAGGATAGCCTCTTTCCACACTATAAGAATTTGATGATTCAATGATATCAAATTCAAGTCTGTGACAATAATTTGTTCAGATAGTTTTGCTGTCTGAAAGACTTCAGTTAAATATTCCTTCTGTGGGTAATAATCCCATGAGTGGGTTGTATTGCTTATTCTTTGTCATTGGTATTTTCTTCTGCTCACAAACCTCACTGATTTGTCACCTGAAAAATCTTCAGTGATAAAATGAATCAAAAATATTTTCAGTACTCCTGTAAAGTTGTAATTTCCTTCCTGTTGCACTTCTCCGTCCCTTGTGGTGTATGTCTCTAACCCTCTCTCTCTGGGTCTCTGTTTCACATTCACTCTGCTTTGAGTTCTGTCATGAGTCTAGGATGTCCAGCTAAATCTTTTACTAGTTCACTGGTTGGATGATAACAGTTTCTGGACCAGTATTTCTCTGATTGGCTTTCCTGTGAACAGCTTTAGCATGACTTGCTTTCTGCTGACCTATTTGCCGTCTCTTGGAACTAGTTGAACACCCTCTGCTACATCAAGGATTTTGAGATAAAGACATGCATGCAGACTTAACAGTAGGAAGTGTCCATTGTAAATCTCAGATTCATTTTCAACTCTCTTACAATTTTTGTGTTGTGGAGTTGCTTGTACCATAACTTTGGGAGTTACACTACCTAGACCACATTGTTTCATCTCCGTATGCTACCTTGACTATGCTGTTTCATCTCTGTAGGCTATAATTTCTGCTTCTTCAGCAATGATATTCAATCTAGTAGGTGATATTGCCTGTATATCAAGCTTAAAATTAACGAGATACCAATTGACATAAAGCTGTTCTGTCAAATTTGAGTCAGTTTGATCAGCAATTTTCCTTAAAATGCATTGGGTATATACTGTAATGTTGGTGGTTCCATCACATCAACATCTTTGAATAAGTAACCATTTCACTTTTTGTTGCTCTGAAACTGTCTTAATTCTGTCGATTTTCTGGAAGTGATCTATTAATTTACAGATGTAGCCTTATTTTGTCAGAGCTGGACACTGCTTGTGAGGCTATTTTTTAAATTTCACAGTACCGGCACTGACTCTGAAACAGTTGTTTGACTACTGTGTGGTGTTAGCTAGTCACATGTATCTGGAGAGTCTATAGTTTATAAAGTGGAGGTGTTTTGTTGATTTCTTGTGATCCTTCTCTTAGGATTTCTCAGTGATTCTTTCTGGTTTCTGCTTCCAATGCAATATAAATAGCTTTCTACAAATTTAAATCTTCTTCGGACTGTAATAAAACTGAGAAATACCCATCCATAATTCCAACATTTCTGTCTTTTATAAATTCTGATTTCAAAGTTCCATGGAAACAGTTTTCCACAAATCTGTAGATTATTAACATAAATTATTTAACATTAAATTATTAATATAGGATCCCGCAGAAGTTGAATTCTTTTGTTAAGTATTGCACTTGCAAGAATTTTATTTGTTTTCAGTTTAATCACAAAATCTGTACAATTTCTTCAGAAGTATTGTATCTTCGATGTTTTGGTGATTTATAATGTAATCAGCTGTAAGTCAGATTTACTTGTTCAGCTTGTGATTGTATGTTCAAGTTTGAAACAGTTCTATATCTTACGAACATTTTTTTCCAAGGTGAAAAATCTTTTGGTTCTATTAGCCCAGCACAGATAAGAAATCTTACAGCCTGTAATTATTGCTGTTGCTGTGTTTTCCTCATGTGATTAGTTATTCTTCTTAATTTAAGTCTTTTATATTCTGCAGGTTCTTAATATTGCTGCAATCTCTTTTCCTGGAATAACTCCCCTTCAGGAAATAGCAAAGCTGTTTTAGGTTCCTCCTTTTAAAGCTTTTACTTCCGTTACTTAGTAATGTTCCTCTGCCTAACGAGGATTATCACATGTCTTTGCAGTCAAAATGGAGGTTTCCTGCCTTCGTTTTGGAAATATGGATTATTCCTTCACAGACTGATACACAATGTACCTAATTTTCCTGGCTTTACCATATAAGGTTTTGTGCCCGCAACCTTTAATAAATTCTCCCCACCGCAACCTCAATCTAAATTATGGGCATCCCAGAATTAGTGAGGCCACAAAAATCTTATGAACATTTTCTTCTGTTGGACCCTGTCTGCTTTAGCTTTAAAAAAATGCCTCTTCTGCTTCCTTAGTTCTGTGTCACAATGTTCTGCAACCTAGGTATGAAGTACTTCTCTGGTTCTTGGTTTTCTTACTGTAGTCATGCCCACTGTCAACTGCTTACTATTGTCAGCAATGCTCATTGCAAGCTGTAAGCATTTATTGTTTTCACTTCCATTATTCTGCATCTGGTTTTTGCTGTGGAATTTTTAGAATTAGAATTAGGCTTTACAGATGTACAGGAGTATCATGAAAAGCTTACAGTGTCACCTCTCGTGGCACCATCTTAGGAACAATGTACCTTGGTACAAATCTTAGACACAGAAAGAGGAATAAAGAAAATGTTGTATTACCTTACAGTGATTCATAGTTAAAGGATAAACGTTATAGTCAGAGAAACAGATTAGCGTTACATTGTATTAGATCAGCAGAGGGACTACCACACATGGTCTGATTGGCCTCGCAGGTCACTGACCACCTGTGCCAGATCCCAGTCCAACAACCGTCCCCACTCCACTCCAGGCCTCCAGCCCACTCCGCTCCGGCTCTCTGCCACTCTGCACCGCTCCAACCCATTCCGCTCCGGCTCTCTGCCACTCCGCACCGCTCCAGCCCACTCTGCAACGCTCCAACCCACTCCGCACCGCTCCAACCCACTCTGCTCCGGCCCACCCCCCCCCCCACCGCTCCAGCCCACTCTGCTCCGCTCCAGCCCACTCTGCACCGCTCCAGCCCACTCTGCTCTGGCTCTCT
>NC_063359.1:13566235-13581581 GCF_021869965.1 Rhincodon typus | reverse complement strand
CCACTCCGCACCGCTCCAGCCCACTCCGCTCCGGCTCTCTGCCACTCCACACCATTCCAGCCCACTCTGCACTGCTCCAGCCCACTCTGCTCCGGCTCTCTGCCACTCCGCACCGCTCCAGCCCACTCTGCTCCGGCTCTCAGCCACTCAGAACCGCTCCAACCCACTCTGCACCGCTCCAGCCCACTCCGCTCCGGCTCCCTGCCACTCCACACCGTTCCAGCCCACTCTGCACTGCTCCAGCCCACTCTGCTCCGGCTCTCTGCCACTCTGCACCGCTCCAGCCCACTCCGCACCGCTCCAGCCCAATCTGCTCTGGCTCTCAGCTGCTCCAAGATTTTCTTATCAAAGAAACACTTTAAAATCTTAGGAAACAAAAAAAATGTTAGAGGAAGAGAAGGAAAAGGGAAAGAAAAAAAGCAGACAGATGAATGAGCTCCTGGGCTGAGGAGCCCAAACACTGTCTATTCCGCCTCTGCCACCTTGGACTTTCATCCCAGGAATTTTTATGTTTGTTTAAAGAGCATTTTACTGAAGCTGTAACTGAGAATGCTCCCACAGGTTCTCTTTTATGGATGGAATCTGTAGCTTCCAAGTGTCACTAGTCTTTGAAGTCTTTCTATCCCATTATGCATCTTGTATGCTTCTCTCCAAGGCTGAAGTAAAGGTTTTAGGTTGGGCTGCCATTTCTCCCTTGTTGGACCTTCCATGTGTTCCTGCTTATTGCCTTTTTGTTCACATCCTTTCAACTGCTGACTGTCTACATGAGTCATTCTTAATGCAGTAAAAGTCTTTCAAGCCTCAAACTCAGAGTCATTTGGAGTTTTCTTCTACAAGGCCCAATGGATTTTTAATATTGTATTTTGTGATATTAAGAAACAATGCTCACTGATAATTGCCATGTGGTATTTGTAGGTGGAAGGATGTTACTCTTTCCTTAACTGGATCCAAGGACCTATTTAGCTTACAGTGGTTAAGGAACAACCACTAATGATTCTTAACAAGAGGAGGCTTTAACAAGGTACAGTTTATTGTATCCAAGTAATTATGGTCACATTATATTAACTGTTAGTGTTGTTACCAAGACTAGTGGGAGACATAGATGCCACTTCTGTCTCTTTTGAGACACAAAGCCATTCTCCCAATTTCTCCACTCGAGACTGGGTCTCAGTATCAGATTGGGTGCTCCTTAATACAGTCTCCAACATTAAATTTTTCAGAACCATTACCTAATGCAGTCCTTCAATTATTTGTTGCTTCCGCAGCGAATCATAGAATCCCTACATTGTGGAATTCAGCCTGTTGGGTCCACACAGACCCTCCGAAAAATATCCCACTCAGACCAGCCCGCTTACCCTATCCCCATAACCCTTGATTAACCACATCTAACCTACCAAACCCTGGACACTTTGGACAATTTACCATGTCCAATCCACCTCAGCTGCACTTCTTTGGACTGTGGGAGGAAACTGGAGAACTTGGAGGAAACCCATGCAGACGCAGGTGCGTGGAGAATGTGCAAATCCACACAGTCACTGAGGGTGGAATCGAACCCAGGTCACTAGCGCTTTGAGGCAGCAGTGCTAACCACTGATCCACTGTGTCACCCCCAGTGCTGCAGTGAATTGTCAGCTTAAATTATCTAGGGGAGCAGACTGAGTCCAAACATGAGGTAGATAGGGAAAGTGGACATGTTGAGAACAGTGGAATTGAATCTACATTCAGCAACACATCTTCAAAAAAACAAACATAGCTCCCATCTAAATCTTGCAATGAACAAAAAAAATACAAATGTTAGTACAGTTTGCAGCCTCTTCTCTGAGCAAAAACTTTCCTAAAAGTGCCATAATTCCATAAAAATTGCAAGCCAATGATAAAGCAGTGATGAATTGCAAATTTCTGACTCTAAGGCAATAGATAAGTAATTGTGTATATTTAATTTTCAGCTTCAGTCTTTTTATTTGAAATATTGTCGAGATTGAGCAATGACTCCAGATTGTGATTGGGTTACAGCTTCAGGACCAACAGGCAATCTGGTTCATTAACTGTGTCTGGGCAGATTGAAAGCCACATACGGTTACTTTCAATTTGCATTTAATCTATTTAATAAATATATAGCAATCTTATACAGCACAAGGCAACAGTACTTGAGCAACACAGAGCAATAGGGGAGCTGATAAAATCTACTTTCCTGAAACTTTTTTGCCTGTTTTATGCTTTTTATATTTTTGATAATGAGCATATAATTATAAAAGATATATGTGTGTGGCAAGTACACACTTGCCAGTCAGTGACGCACACACTGTACAAACACTAAACTGTAATAATTTCAAGAGCTTATTTTAATGTCAGCATTACATTTAATTTCTGTTAATAACGTGTATAGCCAGATGAAAGAAAAATACATAGTTAAGTGACTGAAGGCTTTCGGAATCTAATAGAACCCTTTGGTGACATCTATCACTTTGGGGACTGTTTTCAGAAAACTTGTTTCGAAGGGTTTGAAAAGTCGGCCATCGTTTTGATGCTTCCACATGAACTTTGTCCTCTTAAAACCTTCAGCAAAAATAAAATATTTTGTTGAAATGAACTTGGCAGCCTTTTAGTCTGCAACTTTATTGAGTAGTGCTGTTGTCACTGGCAACAGCCAACTTTAATCATTCACCTCTCAAAAAGCACGGTAAAGGGATAAACAGTGTTAAGCTTATCAGAATGCACTTATGGAGGTGCTCTACTTTGAAACAGAAACAAATGCCCCTTAATGCCATGCATTCCTGTGCTCAGCAGAAAGATGTAAAAAGAAGTACGGGACATTGGTTAGGCCACTGTTGGAATACTGCAGGCAATTCTGGTTTCCCTACTATAGGAACGATGTTCTGAAATTTGAAAGTGTTCAGGGAAGATTTACAAGGATGTTGCCAGGGTTGGAGGGTTTGAGCTACAGGGAGAGGCTGAATAGACTGGGGCTGTTTTCCCTGGAGCATCGGAGGCTGAGGGGTGACCTGACACAGGTTTTTTAAATCATGAGGGGCAGGGATAGGGTGAATAGACAAGGTCTTCTCCCTGGGGTAGGGAAATCCAAAACTAGAGGGCATAGGTTTAAGGTGAGATGGGAAAGATGTAAAAGGGTCATAAAGGGTAACTTTTTCATGCAGAGGGTGGTGCGTGTATAGAATGAGCTGCCAGAGGAAGTGGTGGAGGCTGTTACAATTACAACATTTAAAAGGCATCTGGGTTGGTATATAAGTAGGAAGGGTTTAGAGGAATACGGGCCAAATGCTGATAAATGGGACTAGAATTATTTAGGATATCTGGTCAGCATGGAAGAGTTGGACCAAAGGGTCTGTTTACTTGCTGTGTGTCTCTATGACTCTAAGAGTCTAGCAAACCCCTAGTTGGCACCAAAATAGGACATGGACTCTCTCTCTCTCTCTCTGGGTCAGTCAGGGTGACCTGTCATTGGATAGCAAATAGGTTGCTGGCAGAGATCAGTCAGCAGAATCAAGGGAAGAAACAGAGGGCATTTATAATTCCTCATGTAAAGATAATTTGTGTGTGATTGTACCAATGCCAATTTAAAGAAGCTCCATTTATGCCATACAGTTAAAAAGAGAACATTTTTATGACCTCATGATGTCCCAAGTCATTGAAGTACTTTTTGATAAATAATAACTTTTCATGTGGATCTGCCTGTTCAGAAAAGTTCAAGCAAGTCCTCACGTTTTCCCTTCAGACCATATTTACATTTTATGCCTGATGATCTTGCAATATATATCTCAGGCTTAAAGTACTGTCATTCCAATCTTCAAGCACAGCTCTTTTATGTTTCTGATGCCACTGTTGGGTCACACTATAAATCAAAGACTCATCTGCATTTTCTTTCAATCCTATTTCGACAGTCACTGCTGTAACGCAGAAAGCACAGCAGCCAATTTATGCACAGTAAATTCTCACAACCAGCAATGAAGTATACCAGACAGCCTGCTTTAGATATTAGTTGGGGCTAAATGGTTAAAAAAAACATTAATGAGAACTCCAATGCCACTCTTCAAATAATGCTTCAGGATCTGCTATGTTTACTGGAGAAGGCAACAGGGGCACCTCAGATTTAATGTATATTTTTCTCTAATTCCTTCTTGAAGGGCACACAGCTGCTGTTGCTCCATACATGTTATTTGGAGAAAGTAAGCATATGCAGCCCTCCCACTGTCACTGTCATCATGACTTAACAGAAATGAATAAGCCATTACATAGACAAATATGGAAGTATAGTGGCTTGAATACTGTACTTTCAAACAGCTGCTTTTACACTGTGGCATTGAACAAAACCATTCCTTTTACTCTTTATTTTAATAGTGGTACCAAATGATTGAGAAGTGAGAAAATAAACCCTTACTTTTACATTACCATTGTCAAGGTACACCTCAGAGGCAATCCTTGATTTAATATGCTTGTTATTCTAGAGTATTACATGTATGTTGTGACACAGACAGACAGACTGGTGCAACTTAGCATAAAGTCTTCTAGGTCTCTCTGAAAAATATTGATTTTACTTTGAATTTGGCCTCGGATAGCAAACAGCAATTCTAATGTCGTATGTTCAGAATGAACTAGCACTTGAGAGTTCATTTGTAACTTACATATTAGACTGCAGAACTACATTGCGAAGGAAAAGTTTTGCCTGTGCAAGCATCTATGAAATGTAACAAAAACATAAAAATTTGAGGTAGGGAACTTGACTGACCTACAAAACCCATGGGTTCACTTGCACAAGTGCTGTAGGTAAGAAAAGGCAGACTCAGACACCAGCCATAGCTGATTAGATACCACCTTCATCTTAGTTTAATTCCCTTCCTGCCCCAGCATTTCACTGACTGTAATCTCCCAGTTGTTTTTTCGTTTTAATGTTAGCCAGAAGTAAAAGCTGAACAATCTGAGACAAGGTCTCCTGTGAGTTGGGGCCACGGTAAAAGGGTAGTGAGGCCTAACAAACATCAGAGCCTTTTGAACTCTTTGGACTGAAGTAGAGCTTATGAGCTCAGAGTATTGGATTCCTCACAGAAGGAAAGCAAAGTCTTTAAGGGGCCATAGTTTAAAATATGCCAAAAAAATATGGAACATACCAATTCTCAGTGGGGGTCAAACCATGCAGACCAAAGAATGATCAGAAATAAAGCTCTTTTATATTTTTAAAGAAAATCTTTCATCACTTGAAGACATTTTTTAAAAAAGAGTAAATTTCTTTTAAAACAACGATTCTTTTTCAGGCAATATTTTAATGAACATTTTACACTACTCTATAGTTTTCTTAAATTAAAGAAGACGCAAGTGTCAAATCTACTTCCACCTCAAAATCAGGGCACAGCAAGCTAGTTATCAAAATCAGGGCCAGGCAGTTTTTAAAGGCAGACTGCATTCCTTCCTCGAGCTTCAAGTAAATAATTCAAGAGAAAATTCCTTTGTGGGAACTGCTCTTGGATAAAATTAGTTTAATTCAGAGTTGCCATCCATTAAGTTGTTGCCATTCTGGTACCATTTATTTACTGCTGTAAATAAATCTTGATTTATTTTCATTGTTTTTTCATTGTTTTTTCATTGTTTTTTTTTGCTTCTGAATTGCCCCTTTCTCCTAATTGCTATTCTGAAAATGGAACTGTCAAAATAATTCAGTCAGTTAAAGGGACCCAGTATTAACTAATTCAAGACAAGTGCAGGAGTCTGACATGCAAAATCCCCTTCTGTCCACATAATAAAGAGCACTTTCTAACCACTTTCAGATCCGAAGAGTCATATCTGATTGGAAAAGATAACTCTGTTCTCTCTCTCCGCAGATGCTGCCACACCTGCTGAGTTTCCCCAGCTATTTCTGTTTCTTTTATTTCAAATTGTCAGCATCCACAGCATTTTGTTTTTATTTAAATCAAGATAGGTTACCTACCAAAATCATGACCATTGCTTCTTCTATCTCAGCTGCTGACTGACTGTTTTACCAGTATACAGCATATTGTGCTGTTGTTTCAGACTTCTGGCATCCTTGTTTTTAGTTTTCACATGGAGACAATCCAACCACACTTTGCTGGAAAACGTGATTACCTAAAGCAAGCTTGTCCAAACGATGTTGCAATGCAGAATATCAAAACACCCTGGCAATTGACCCTTGAAACTGAGGCAATTCAATTCTACCGAAGCTGCTGTGTTTTGCTCCCGAAATTTGAATTTCTTTTTCATGGAGATTGAGCAAATGTGATTCTCTGATTGCACTGGTGGACAAATCCTAAATCAGAAGATCATGTATGGTATTAGTTAGAACTGGTATTTGAGTTAAATGTAGATTTTTTTTATTATTTAACTTATTTTTCTCATCAGCCTGTTCAAAAATGTCACCACACACCTCTGGAATAAATGAAACTTGGACCTGGGTCTCTCAGTCTTATAGTAGGGACACTACCACTGGGCCACAAGAGGGCCCTTAATGTCGAGATTGACTTAAACCATGTATGTGGCCCGTGTAGCACCTGAACAGCTAATTAAGATAAAAAACGGTATAAACAGTCCCGATCTACTGGAGGGATTCCTTTGCTCAACCCTAGTGGGATCTTATGATTCTGATGAATCTGTATGATCCTACACTTTATTTCAGAAAATTGTATCAACTAAAAAAGTATCAAACAGAGAGATATGATGATGTCACAAAGGGGGTAGTAACACAGACACAATGGGCTGAGTGGCCTCAGTGTAAATTATCTCAAATATTATTATCTGCAAATGAAATCTTTGAGAATAGGGACTGAAGGGTTCAACTAATCGCAAAAGAGAGAAAAACATAATAAAACTTATATCTGGAACACATGTCCCACTTGCTAATGCTTTAATGCAGAACTTTGTGTGGAAGAACTCTTAGTCGGAGTGCTTAAGATGGAAGTTAACCAAAACAATTCTTTAAGCTGATCATATTCTATGACTTCAATGCACTCAAGGCTAAAAAGAGGACAAACAAATCAACAGAAAATCAAAAAACATAAAATACAAGACATTAAATGTTCATGCTAGCTAATGTTTTGGTATTTAAAATGTTGTCTGGCCAAGGATGCTATTATATTCTGAACAAATCGACTGTTCAAAAGCATTGTTTCCACTTTGTGGATTGATTTAAGATTCTTGATCTTAGAATTTGACATGATCCAGTCTGTAGGGAAAAGCTAGAGCAAATCGTTGTCCATTAAAGTCTTGTGTTAACTGTGTTGCATTTACAAAGTTACTTTTACAAACCGCTATTAACCTCATTGTTTTCTAGAACAACATGGATTTCATTTGCACAGTTTCTGTGGGTTTCCTAGGCTACAGGCAAAGATTGCCTGAGCTCACACTTTATAATGTCATTATGTTGTTAATAGCAATTAGCACACGAAAACAAATAAAAGGCCCATAACTGAAGTACAGCAATGAGCTGAAAACCAGCACAGATCCTGCAGTGCCTTGAAGTGACAATGGGCTTAACCCTGCAACCAGTAACTGCCTTCAGCAAGTCTTTTGCAAGCTTTCTTGAAGACCCTGGTTTGTTGTGCGCAAAATTGCAAAAGTTCTTTGAGAGTTTCAAATCAATGACTGATTCCAGCTGCAAGGCTCCAAGCTACAGCTGTTTTGCACAGACTCACACACAGAATGAAGGCATTACTTTCAGATATGTTCACTGTTAAAAACAGTGAAAACAAAACAAATATCATCCCACACTGGCGTTATTGAATATTGCTCCACCATCCAAATTTACAAAATTGAAACAGCATTTCGCCAAGTATTCATTTGTAAGGCACAGTCCATGAGAGGTATTCTTATTCAACGCAGCAGTCTCTTCAAACAACAGGCAGGAATGAGATCATGGCCAAACAGTATTGATTGTTGCTCAAGTTAGAGGGGGAAGAGATGGTGTAAGCAATTGGAGAATTTTGATTTCATCTACTGCCACCTTCACCCCACCTATTTTACCTTTCCTTGCTGCCCAGCTAAGAATTTCAAACCAGCTTAAAGTTGAAAAAAAAGCAGAAATTGCTAGAGAAACTCAGCAGCCCTGGCAGCATCTTTGGAGGGAAAGCATAGTTAATATTTCGGGTCCAGTGACACTTATTCAGAACTTAGCAAAATTGGAGGGCCCTTATACATTTGTAGTTGGTGTTGATGTTGTTTTGTTCATTTTTAAACCATCTAATGTCAAAAAGGCATTAAAAAAGTTAGGCTGTCATTGGAGTCAGCATGATGGCCTTCAAGTCATTACCATATTTCATCGTCACAGTGGTGGTGGCACAGTTTCTGCTGGCACCATAATATATCTTCAACGGAGATGGTGTGGCATAACTGCCAGCGTAGATGCTTCGACTTGTTGCTGAGCTGGCAGGAGCAGGCAGCTGTTACTCAATAAGCACTGGCCTGAGTAAGAGACCAAAGAATTGGCTCCAGATTAAAGGAATCCATTAAGTTGATGCAGAAACATTGCTGACTGTCTTTAAATACCAAAGCTACAATTAGAAATAACAAAACAAATTTATTAGCAAGAAAGGGGAGCCAGGTAGAAGCTTTCCATCTAGAAGTTACTAGGGAAGATGATTAAAGGACATGATTAAGATCGATTTAAGAAGCAATTGAAATCTTAAAAAATTGAGTGTTCAATAGCACTGTCTCTACTTTGTAGATTGAGATTAGAATTTGACATGATTCAGTCTCGTGGGGAAGACTGCAGAGGGTAGGAGTTGAGAAATTCAGTAAGAAGTGGACAGATCATTTAGATTGATCAGAAAATATTAGGCTTTTGGGTCTTCCAACCTTATTTGCTTTCCAAAACATGTTATACTTTGCAATAAAGCATACCATAAATCAAAACTTTTCAAAAAGCACTCATCAGGACTCAGGTTTGGTAAAAAGGCCATCAATTTATACAGCAAGAGAAGAGCGTGCTGATTGGTTGGGCTATCATTGGCATGGAGATGCAACAAGAGAAGTTAACTGTCAATCTGTTCTTCAGTGGTAGTATCACTGCCTTTGAATCAGAAAAAAAAAACTGGGTTCAAGTCCCACCTATTCCAGAGATGTACCATGACACATGTGAACAGGTGGATTTTGCAAAAAGAAACATAACTGACAACTCTAGTTCTCAGGCCAGGCACATAACACCAACGATAGCCCAACCAGTCTGCACCCTCTACTCACACTGTTTCAATTGATGCTTTTTGTTTTAAATCAAGCCTGTTTCCTGCATTGCAGTCATAACAAATGCAAGATGAAAAGCTTTAATGTCTTACCTCCTGTTCGCAATGTTTCGCTTCAATACTACCAAGCAATTATTTCAATGTATTATCTGGTTATTGAGTGGTCCTTGCAAGCACTTGAGTGGTTTGCACAAGGGTAGTACCTTTGATAAAGAATGTTACCTTTTGCTTGTGGCTGTAGGGCTAACCGAAGAATCCTGAGTAGGATGGGTCCAATATTTTGCCTGTTAATGAGGTGGCCAATTCATGAATATGTCCTCAGTATGCAAATAAAACTGAGAGAGGTGTTTTCAAAAAGGTGAGCCCAAATAAATTGGTCATTGATCCAATGTCTGCTCAAATAGAACACTGGCTGTCGCATTCATATAGTTGCAAAGCTAACTATTCATTGGGCATAATCTTCCGATTTGGAGAATTTCTGCGTTCAGGACCAAATGCTGGGTCCATATCCTGCAGGAGACCCTCCACTCCTGCCTGTGAGAATTTTCTGGAGGCAGTTAATTAAGACGCTGAATTTTCGCAGATGTTTTGGCCACAGCTCCTCCCATTGGGCCAATGTCCTGTTGCTGCCCTCATTTGAGAGATGGGAACTGCTGCAAAAGGTAAATAAAACACCAGGGCATCTCAAGATAGAGGCACCCATGGAAGGTAAAATGATTGCAACTATTTAGCCTCCAGCCAAAGCTGAAGACCTGTGACAAGTGGGTCTGGGGGCTGCAAGAGGTTGATGTGGTGAGTTATTTGGCTTCACTGCCTCCCAAGGCCTACAACCCACAATGTGGGCCCCATCTTCCACCAATAGGGTCTTGGCAACATGGCCAACCTGACCTCAGATAGTCAGTTAATTGGCACTAGTTGGTTACTTGTTGGTGCTAATCAAGTAGCTTGTTCTGTTGTCTCTCTGCCTCCAGTAAAGATTGCCCAGCTTTCCTTCCCAATCTCTCTCCCAGCTGTACTTCCGCAGATCTCAAAATTCCACCCATTGCATACTTGGGATAGGTTGAAGGCTGTTATGCTGCTAATCATAGAATAGAATCCCTACTGTGCAGAAGAGGCCATTCGGCCCACTGAGTCTGCAGTGACCCTCCGAAAAACATCCTACCCAGACCCTCCCCCAACATCATGTCCCTGTAACCCTGCAATAACCATGGCTAATCCACCTAGCCTGCATATTCCTGGAAACTACACAGCAATTTAGCATAGCCCATCCACCTCATCCACACATCTCTGGACTGCGGGAAGAAACCGGAGTTCCTGGTGGACACCCATGCAGACACAGGGAGAATGTGCAAACTTCCCACATTCATCCAAGGCTGGAAACAACTCAGGTCCCTGGCACTGTGAGGCAGTATACCATAAATCCACTGTAAATCATTTACCCAAAAAAAAACAGGAGTCAATTTGTCTTGCCCACCTCTGGAGCAGGTGGGTCTTGAACTTAAGGCTCCTGGCTCAGAAATAGGGACACTACCGCTGCACCAAAGAAGCCCTTGAAAAAAGTTTGCCTTATTTTTAAAGATATCCAGAAGTGCTCTTACACACAACTGAACAGTTTCATTTTCCATTACTAAATCCCCTGTGATACTTTTCACCCATTATCTGCCATCACTAAATCACCCTCGTTTCCACTTAATGACATTGCGTGCGATGCCTGGCAAAGGTAATGCAGACCACCAAAGTTGAGGGAGAGGTAGGGAGAGAGAGAGCGCAAAACCAGACCTTTTCCCTTGTATCCAGAAGTGCTTTTAAATATAACATTTTTTTTATGCCCCATCACCAAATCACCTGTTTATGTATATTTTTTTTTCATCTATTAAGCCCTTAAACTTATGCTTCAATGAGTATTAGCTGCTCTCTTATCTCTGAAGCATGTGTTGTTTCATTATTTGAATGAATTTCATAGAAACATAGGAATTAGGGGCAGGAGGAGGCAATTCAGCCCTTCGAGCTTGCTCTGCCATTTAACATGATCATGGCCGATCTTATCCTGATCTCAACTCTACTTTCCTGTCTGCTCCCCATAGCCCTTTATCCTGCTTTTCATCAGACACATATCTATTTCTTTGTTGAATCTGTTGATTAATTCTGCCTCCACTTCACTCTGGGGCAGTGAGTTCCACAGATTCACAACCCTCTGAGAGTAGTTTCTCCTCATCTCAGTTTTGAACCTACCCCCTATCATTGTCTATCTATGACCTCATGTTCGAGACTGCCCCACAAAGGGGAATACCTGTTCAACGTTTACCTTATAAATCCCTTTAACACTTTATATATCTCAGTCAGATCCCCCTCATTCTTCTGAACTCCAGCGAGAAGAAGCCCAATCTATTCAACCGCTCGTTGTACAACAGCTCTTTCACCCTTGGAATCAGTCTGGTGAACCTCCTCTGAACTGCCTCTGGAGCCATTGCGTTCTTTCTCAAGTAAGGAAATCAAAACTGGACACAATTCTCCAGGTGTGCTCTCACCAATTTCAAAAACATTACAATTTCTACCCTGAAAAGCTCTGGCAAGCAATGGAATTTAATGCTTGGAATGGAAGATGGAGACATCACAGTTATGCAGTGTTCATGTGTAATTGAAACTGAAGCCAACTTTGAGACAGCGTTAATGCGCATTAAACCACGAAAAGTACCAAGGCAGCACAGCTAGGTTACGCATAACTCCTAACACTTTAGTGGAAATTAATTTCGTGACTGGCAGTGAATGGTCGAGGTCTGGAATTAGCATCTTGTGCAGGATACAAGATGTTACAGTATTTCTCATGTATCATCACAGGGAGCCAGAATTCACTGTAAACCATGTTTTCTTTGGCAATGGCTTTAAGGATAGATTTTTACTCTTTGGGAATTCAAGCCTGTGTGAGTTGTTGTTGTGGTGGAAGACTCACCTCAGGGCTTTCCTGCACTTGATAGTCTTCTGATTGATGCTATCACTTCTGTATTGGTACGCAGCCAAAATGACATTGGTGCAATGATGATGGTGTAAATGGAGCCCAAAACTGACATTTTTATAAATGACTCCTATACTGACAAGTGTAATAAATGGCGTAACATTGTATGTAAGATTGCATTGACACAAATGTTTGGCGATAAAAACCTCTTGGATCGTTTTGTGCAAAAAGTAAACCACACCTTTGAAATTCTGGCCATGGGCTTTCATTTGGGATGTAATATTGGCATAAAACCACATTTGAAGCAAACACTGTACAAAAATATTGCAGCTACAGTCCAGCATTTGAGATAAACTGAGATTGAATGAGTTTATACCATCTAGTGCTGTCAATCTACTTTAGTTGTGAATAGATGCTTAGTCCCCTTGAATAGACAGTGCTGCCGAACTGCAGAAGCATTTGAAGGAGTGTATTTCAAAACCGTGAAGGCCAAGGTTCAAGTCCCATGTATTGCAGAAGTGTGTCACAACATGTCTGAACAGGTCATTTAAAAACATCTTCAAAATCGATTACAATGCATGTTGAAGCTGCAAGTGACATGTGTTAAACCAACAGGCAAACTCCACTTTGAAATGCTTGTTCCGGATCAAGTGTTTTTTTACTTGTGGTACTGCAAGTAGAACGATAGTTTGTATAGCTGGAACAGTTCATAGAATCCCTACAGTGTACAAACAGGCCCTTCAGCCCAACAAATCCACACCAATCCTCAGAGCATCCCACCCCTATTCTACACATCCCTGAACACTATAGGCAATTTAGCATGGCCAATCTACCTAACCTTTGGATTGAGAGAGGAAACCGGAGCACCCGGAGGAAACCCACGCAGACAAGGGGAGAATGTGCAAACTCCACACAGACAGTCGCCCGAGGGTGGAATCAAACCCAGGTCCCTGGCGCTGTGAGGCAGCAGTGCTAACCACTGAGCCACTGTGCCACCCAGACAGAATTAAAAAGAATTAAAAGTTTCCAAAACTTTCAAGGATTACATTCAATCCCTTATTTCAAGTTCCTATAATCCTTAAACAGAATGTGCACCAAATAACATATTGATGCCTTGTTCGCACAGGATCTCCCCACCCCACCCCCCACTTAACTTGATACACATTGTTCTACTGCAGAGTTCCAGCTGGTGAAGAATGAAACTAGTGTCAATGTTCACACACTTCTAGAAGCTTTTTCACACGGACTCATCTTCCAAACAGTCACTTGACCTAGCCAGTTGAGTTTTCATCTGTTCCCATTTATACAGGAGTATATACAAATGAATCCCCAGTTAATGTTCATCACCTGAGTACAATTAAACAATGAATACCCATTGCAATATGACATCCACCTTTAAAAGGGCCGAGCTTAAACTGTTGTCAATCACTACTGCCACTGAAAGGATATAACATGGTACTAAGAGACATATGCTGCAGTGGTACTGCCTCTACCAATAGCCCAAAAGCTCTAGGTTCAAGTCCCACATGCTCCAGAGGTGCGTCATAAGATATGATTCATTTTGTTTTATTTTATCTTAGTGTGCCCTAACAGGCATTCAACAAGGTTCCGCATGGTATACTGGTTAGTAAGGTTACATCACATGGAATCTGGGGGGAGCTAGCCAATTGGATACAAAATTGGCTTGAAGGTGGACGACAGAGGGAGATGGTAGAGGGTTGTTTTTCGGCATGGAGGCCTGTGACCAGCAGTGTGCTGCAGGGCTCAGTACTGGGTCCACTGCTTTTCATCCTTTATATAAATGATTTGGATGTGAATATAGGAGGTATGGTTGGTAAGTTTGCGGATGACACTAAAATAATTGGCATAGTGGACAGTGAAGAAGGTTATCTCAGCATACAACAGGACTTTGATCATTGGACCAATGGGCCGAAGAGTGGCAGATGAAGTTTAATTTAGATAAATGTGAGGTGTCGCATTTTGACAAGGCAAACCAGGGCAAGACCTGGACAATTAGTGTTAGGGCTGTGGGCAGTGTTGATGAACAAAGAGACCTAGAGGTGCAGGTGCATAGTTCCTTGAAAGTGGAGTTGCAGGTAGACAGGGTGATGAAGAAGACAATTGGCATGTTTACTTTCCTTGGTCAGTGTATTGAGTATAGGAGTTGGGACATCATGTTGTGCCTGTACAGGACATGGGTGAGGCCACTTTCAGAACACTGCACTCAAATCTGGTCTCCCTGCTATTGGAAACGTGTTGTGAAACTTGAAAGGGTTCAGAAAAGATTTACAAGGATGTTGCCAGGATTGGAGGGTTTGAGCTGTAGAGAGACACTGAACAGGCTGGAGCTTTTTTCTGTGGAGTGGAGGCTGAGGGGTGCTCTTATGGAAGTATATAAAATCATGAGGGGCATGAATAGGGTGAATAGCCAAGGTTTTTTTTCCCAGAGTAAGGGAGTCTAAAACTAGAGGGCATAGGTTTAAGGTGAGAGGGGTAAGATTTAAAAGGGGCCTGAGGAGTAACTTCCTCATGCAGAGGGTGTTGCATGTATGGAATGAGCTGCCAGACAAAGTGGAGGAGACTGGTACAATTACAAATTTTAAAAGGAATTTGGGTGGGTATATGAACAGGAAGGGTTTAGAAGGACATGGGCCAAATCCTGGCAAATGGGACTAGATCAGTTTAGGATATCTGGTCAGTGCAGACAAGTTGGACCAAAGCGTCTCTTTCTGAGCTGTATTACTCTATGACTCTTTATCTGACCAGATTGATTAGAATAATATCTCTAATGTAGCAGTCCTATTACTTGTAGCTAGTTTGCAAGTCCAGAGTTAAGATCAAATGTACAGTAGTCTCCCAGTTAATTCTATATTTAAAGATATGACTATTTGCCTAAAGAACTCGTCAGTTTTACCAATCCTTGTTTATGACTGGTAAATTTACATTGAATAGAAAAGAACATGATTGTACCTGTTGCGTGGCAAACATTACTACTCCAAATATGTAAAGAATTAAGATTAACTGAACTTCAGTTGTACTGTTTCTGAGAAACTATCTCCCTTGCTGATCGAGAGATAGTAGGAACTGAAAATGCTGGAGAATCTGAGATAACAAGGTGTAGAGCTGGATGAACACAGCAGGCCAAGCAGCATCAGAGGAGCAGGAAAGCTGATGTTTCGGGCCTAGACCCTTCTTC
>NC_063359.1:13542637-13565835 GCF_021869965.1 Rhincodon typus | reverse complement strand
GAGAGATAACAAGGTGTAGAGCTGGATGAACACATCAGCCTTCCTGCTCCTCTGATGCTGCTTGGCCTGCTGTGTTCATCCAGCTCTACACCTTGTTATCTCTGACATTCTGTACATTTGGTTTATTTGAGTTTTGGAGAAGTTGCATACTTTTTTTTCCTGTTGGGAAGTTTTGTAAAGTTATTTAGCTGCCTGTAGGAAGTGATTAAGGACAGTCAGATTATAATCATTCTGCCAGAATTAAGGGCCACCGTAAGAAGACTGTTTTTGCCAACATTTCATTTTCTCTTATACTGCTATGCATTTGGGTCTCTTGTTCCTTTAACCAGCTACAGTACCGTCATAGCTGGATAGGATTTATTTTTTTGATGACTGCATAAAGCATTGATGAGAAATTCATTTGCCCATTAACTTATAGAAATAAAAGAGCCACAACTCTCATGAATATGTTAAATATCAAGCAAACGCAAGGGTCATTTATTGCCTTTTGGGATGAATAGGTTTCAATGCTATATTATAAATTAACTCCAGAAGTCTGAAGCTTTTGGTTTTGAAGTCAAAAGGTCTAAGTAATACTGGCTGACAGCCATTTGACATTATACATAGAGGAATGTTGGCAGCCAACATACTCATGCCAATTTCATCCAGTATTGGTTTCCAAGCATAAATGAACCTACCTAAAGAGCACTATACAATAATCCATATGGTGCTCATAATTTCCTTGCAATAATGTAAAAATTGTAGACTTAATTCATTAGCAAATAAGCTGTCAGATAGAATATATAGAGCAATATGCCTCCAGTATGACTCAAATAAAACTAAGGACCTGAGATTACAATGTGAATATTAGTATAAAAATACTTAAAGACGGCATACAAAATTATTTTAACACCTTTAAGTTGGTTAGAACCTTGTTTAAAACAGTGAACAGAAATTTTGCACGGATGTGTTCAGCTAATATTCGCACAATGTAATTTCAAGACCTGACTCATTAAAGGTGATAGTATAATGTAAATTGAGGAATGTGTACATCATTAAATTCTTGCAGGAGAGCGCCTCGGGAGAATGATGCACTTCTTGATTTTCTTCTGAACATGTGCTTGCCTGTAAGATTACCGACATTGGCTTTATTTTACAAAAAGAGCTTTATGCAAATTCTGTAAAAAAAAAACTTGCACACACCCCGCATCACTAACCCATGTTTTTACACTTTTGCTGGTTTGCATCTAAATTCTCCTAAAAACAGTATTTGCCTATAAAACCCGATGGGAAGCACCTCAGCAAGTGGCTCATACTTTTGGCTGGTTGAAGTATGTTTATATAAAAAAAAGGTGGAACATGCCAATTTCAAAGGAACTTTAAAAGAGGCCAAGCTACCTCCCTTCTCTCTTCCATTTCACCTGGTTGTAACTGTCGGTTCTTATAGGGTTTACCTGTGTTGTTCTACAAGTGATTTCATGCTGCAAACCCCTGACAGACAAGGTTGTGCAAACTGCATGGACCGAGATTGATAAGAAAAACTACCACAATGTTAGTGCTTAGGCAAAATAAAAATCTATAGTTTTCTGTAGATTTCTGTAGGATTTCGGTGTACAGTTGCATTGTAATGTCTTGTTGATTTTTGTGCATAGTATTAGCTCCAGATAGAGAAAAAGAAGAAAAAAAAGGTTTTGACATTCAATTGTTTAAGTGTTTAAATGTGTTTACTTGTACCTCTGTTATAAACTTTTACTTAATTATATTTAATCAGTATTTTATACTGTGCTCAGTAACTGCATTTGGATTTTCTGTACAGTCATATACAAAAGTCTACATCGGTGTTTTTTTTGAAAAGCTGCTAAGGTCAGACAGGTAATTTTTTTTGTTTATGATTCAATTTTTTAAAAAAAATATTGCTTTGCATACATAATATCTCATGCTTTTTAAAAAAAAGAAAAAAGGTGATTAGTTTAGCCATAATAGCAGCCATTAAAAAGGGACAATCAGATGTAGGAATCAAATTTGGAAGAGGTTGCTGAGTTTGGCGTAAAAATAATTAAATCTTACACCTGCATTCAAGCATTTTATATGACAGTGAGGCTTGTTGGGAAGACCCTTGGCTTTCGCTAATTAATCACAATTATTTTGTTTTGTATAATCTACAAAATTTGTATTATGATAGTTAACCAACATTTGCTTTTTTTTGTGTTGTTATTTAACAGCATACCGAAATATTGCTGCTTTTAACGTTGAAATATTTCAGTCATGGGAGGCAGATAAATTCAGTCTAAATACAGAATACCTATCATTTTTTAAAAGTACCAAGTCACATCTATTGATGGGAAGCTGGCTATTTTTCTTTTAAGTGAACTGGCCACAGTAATATATTGTAGAGCAGTTTCCCTCATAGTTAAATGGGGTGAACTCATTTGCAAAGTTTCCACGTTATCTGTTCAGACATTTCTATCTTCCAGAAGAGTGCATGAAGTCCTGGTATCTGATCGAACATTTACCTGTCTGCATATTGCAAGTCAAGCTGTGATTTCTTTGAAAGGGGATTTTTTTTTCATATGGTAACTGCCATTGTGAACAAACCTGGTATTTATTATTCATGCTAGTTATCTGTTGGGCACCTTATGGAAGCCATGAAAACAATAATCAAATGAAGTGCTGAAAAAATGTTATAAATGTAACAGTCTACTGTAATATCATATCTTTTGCTGTACCTCATGCCTGTAAATTAGCTGCTTTTAATTTAGTTTAATTTAAATTTCCTAGCAATATATAAAGATGTAAATAGTAGAGTTATTTATTAAGAATGTCATCCGTTTTTAATTTATATTTACACTTTATCATCTAAGTTATTTTTGCAACTTTACAATTCCGTTGTTACAGCCATTTTATTACCTTAATGGTGTGATAGGATATCAAACCTACATGATATGGACACTGTGCTCATGTAGCTGTCTAATTTTGAAGTACAGAACATCTAACCACATACAGGTATCAAACGTAACACAACAAATGTATCTGTGAAATGAATACCCTTGCCATTGTTGTGACTTCTTTTTGCGTTGGAGCTTCTATTCCTCTAGAAACGCTTCCAGACTAACACCCTCAAAAGGAAAAAGCTCGTAAACACAATTTCACTGCTTAAAAATTACGAACTGATGTTCAGTGGGTATAGCAAAAATGAAAATCCAATCAAAATGCACATCTTAAATATTGATGCTGAGTGGGAAGGAAATATTGATTGTTGTTGAGTTTCCATGCTAACTATCCACGTTGCAGGACTATACGTAAGCCAAAGCTCATATTTATTGTTGATGTAACAAAACTTTCATAATTCTGCAGGAGTCCCGTCTGAAATCAATATTATGTCAGACCCAGAAGTTTGCATATTTGTTGAAACAATTTGTAGCACTTGAAGTGGCCTGATTGGAACATCCTTTCAGTAATGTCTGGCTGGACACACCATTGAGTCCCCAGGTGAAAAAGAAAATTGTGTCTTACTTCAGACTTAATTAAACATTTTTATGAGCTATCAAAATACTATAGAAAATAAAAACAACTCCTCTTGCAGAAAAAAAATTCAAATACAACAGTATTTTGAAAACATTTTACATTCCTTAGTATCAATTGTAGATAATATCATAACTCATGAATAGCTGACCATCTATTTAAGTCAACTGCATTTTACAACATTTCTTTATATCCTGTATCCCGCACAGCAATGGCAAAGTGTATCAAAAGATCCTTGTTGTGAATGTTTTGAAAGAAATGCTAATTCTTTTCATCTGTTGTATGCAGTCACTGTTCCTGACAGACAAACTTTAGCTGCTTTACTCCAGCATCAATTCAGATGCAACAAACCGTTGTCAGGACAAGTGAGCAGAAGCTGACATTGAAACTCAAGAAGTTGCTCTTGTACAACAGGTGGTTAGAGCAAGTGTTAGCAGTTTTACAATGGATCAAAGATGACCATTGGTGCTGTACTTCAATACCATTATGGTGTGCAGAAAGCACTGGTAAATTAGTGGAATCAACTCCACTAACACATACTCACAATGCACTGTGTTGGGCACTTACCACAGACATTTTATGTTTATTTTTTCCGCTGCATATATTATGTTGGTGCTCTGACTTTACACAACAAACATCTGTCTGGTGTACTGTATATTTGTTTCTCTGGAAATAATTATTTCTTATGGATAAATAATGTCTCCTCCCTGTTATGTATTGGTTAGAAATAAACACTGGCTAAATGAAGGAAAGCAAAGGTGTGGTGTACTTCTTTTAAAAAACCTCAATATTGAATTTTGTAATCAATGTCTGCCTCGTCGTTGTACGCCTATCATTATTGCTTTAAAGTGGTAGGTCCATTGCACAAAACAGGCTGTTTCCAAAGTAGACATGCCAATTTAAGGGTAAGCAGGTTTGTACGGTCTCCCTTGGTTAGATCAAAGCTTGTTACACCCATCAAACCTGGAGCCAATACAAAAAAAGCAATGCTTCTCTTCCAAGATACACTGAAGGGAATGGGAAACCTGTGTCACATATATAGATAATTAGGAGTTTCATGAATCATACAGATTAGTTACTGGATACCTTCAGAGGTCTTAACAGTTCAAGTGTAGCCTCAGAAGTGTCATATCCAAAGTGCCATTCACCAGAATACTACCGCAAGATGAAAATCACCAGCTGCTCAGTTCACGCAAAAAGTATCAAGGTGATAAAAATAAGCACCAGTATAAATAAACGCATCAATTTCTCCCTCCCCCTCATGGCACCCAGTCTATTATTCAGAAATGTCACAAAAATAACAAATTGTTAAAATGATTTCACCATCTCATCTTCTTAACACCAGTTAGGACAGTAATAATGAATCAAGGCATCGCACAATGCAAAGCTCTGAGGAAAATACATCAACTACCTTACCTTCGGTGACTTAATGTTGAAATTGTCTGTAAGTTGTCCTCCAGAACAATTTGCATTTTTGCCTTAAATGCTTTTATTTTCATCTTTTGTGCAAAAGGTTTTGCTGAGAAAGGCACCATGGGACTTGTAGTTTTTGCCTTGTTCAATGGAATAACAATACCCATAATACACCAGGACAACCAAGGTCACATGACAACCAGTTTTGCAGATTGGGCTGTTTCTATTCCTGGTTTTAAGTTGTGCATTTAGTAATAGGTTGTATTAATCAAATCATCCATACAGAATGACCAATGTCCAGAATACACTTAAACAAATTAGCCTGATAACATCTATATAAGATGTTTTCAGGGGAGGTGGTGGCCTAGTGGTATTATTGCTGGACTGTTAATCCAGAGACCCAGATAATGTTCTGGGGACCTGGGTTTGAATCCCGCCTGGGCAGATGGTGGAATTTGAATTCAATAAAATATCTGGAATTAAGAATCTAATGATGACCATGAATCCATTGTCAATTGTTGGAAAAATCCATCTGGTTCACTAATGTCCTTACCTGGTCTGGCCTACATGTGACTCCACACCCACAGCAATGTGGTTGACTCTTTATTGCCCTCTGGGCAATTAGGCATAGGCAATAAATGCTGTCTAGCAGCAATGCCCTCATCCAGTGAATGAGTAAAAGAAGGAGCTTTATATCTAAATTGACAAATTACAGGAGGTCTTTTGCCCCAGCATGTCTGTGCAACTCTTGATTGGCCATCTTATTCAATGCCATTCTCTGACTCCTCATCATAATCTTGCATTCTGCTTCTATTCAAATAACTGTTCTCGTCATTTTTGAGTACCTCAATTCCATCTGCCTCAACCACATTCTCAGACAGTGCATTCCAGATTTTAACCACTCATTGCATGAAAAAGTTGTTCCTCTATCACTTTTGCTTCTTTGATTGATTGTTTTAAATCTGTGCCCTCTCGTTCTTGACTCATTCACAAATGGGAACAATTTCTCCCTCATTACTCTGCCCATACCTCACATGATTTCACACACTTTGATCAGGTCTTTTCTTACCCTTGTCTTCTCTGAGGAAAACTGTTCCAATTTCTACTGCATTCCTCAACCCAAGAACTATTGTAAAATTCTTTTGCACTGTGTCTAGTCCCTTCCTTCCTGAAATATGGTTCCCAGAATTGGATGCAACGTTCTAGCTGATGCCAATTTGATGTGTATCATTTCAAACTAACCTCCTTGCTCCCACACCTAATACCTCTATTATATATGCAGTATGTTTGTGCAGTTTAATCCATGAGAAAATTGGGAATTGTTTAAATTGAGTTTCCTCTTCTGTGGCTCACGGTGGGACACAGTCATTACCTTAATTTTTTTGCTGAGTTCCAACACCACCATGGGAGTTAATGAGTCAAGCTCAGAAGATGACTGAATGATCCTTTGCTTAAATTCACATGATGTGTACGCACATTGGAAAGTACTGAACGATAGAGTATTTTATCATTTCTTGAAATTGTACCCTGCATTTCATCAGATTCCCTGGCTAAACATTGTGGCTGCTCCCTTTACCTTAAAAATCCTTGTTCCTTTTTCAAATTTCTTAATGGCCTCTTCTTTCCCAACCTCTGGAAGCTCATTTAGCCTCACACTCCTTCTCAAGTGCAACTGGGGAAGGGGAATAAATTCTGGACCAGCCAGCAACCCCCATGCCCCACTAGTCAATAAAAAAAAGTCTTCCACTGGCTAGTTTTGTCTTGTCTTGGTTTTTAGGTTTCCAACCCTCTGTAATCATCTTTGAGTCTGTAGGAATGTAAAATGCCATTAAAAAAATCATGCTGTTCCATTTTCTTTGAACAGTTTAACATATAAGTTGTAAAATAAGTTGGAGATAAAAGGATTTGGGGATTCCCAAGATTGAATATAGTGGCTGCAAACTACCTCACTCAAGAGCTTCAAACCTAGAGGATTCCAGTACAAGAGTGAGATACCGTGCAATTGTATAGGGCATTAGTGAGACCACAACCTGGAATATGGTATTCAGTTTTGGATTCCTTATCTGAGGATGGATGTTTTGGCTATGGAGGGAGTGCAACAAAGTTTTACCAGACTGATTCCTGGAATGCTAGGGCTATGTATGAAGAGAGATTGGGCCGGTTAGAACTATATTCACTGAAGTTTAGAAGACTGAGGGGGGAATCTCATTGAAAGCTGTAAAATTTGAACAGGACCAGACAGGGTAAATGCAGGTAGGTTGGATGTTCCTGGTGATCAGAGAGTCCAGACCAGAGGTCACAATCTAAAGATCGAGATAAGTTATTTAGAACTGAGATGAGGAGAAGATTCAGTACCCAGATAGTGGTGAGCCTATGGAATTCAGTGTCACAGAAAGTATTTGAGGCCAAAACATTAAATATTTTGAAGGAGTTAGATATAGTACTTTTAGCTAAAAGGATCAGGATCAGCTCAAGGGAAAGTGGGATTAAGTTGGATGATTAGCCATGATCTCTTTGAATTGTAAAGCAAGATCGAAGGGCTGAATAGCTGACTTCTGTTCCTATTTTCTATTTTTCTACATCAATGTTTCTGCAACCTAGTACACACACTGGGAGAGATATTAAATACCATATGGTACCGGGGTGATCATCTGGGAAAAACCATAGCTAATGATAGATCCCGATGATGCAGTCTGGTGTGAAATGTAAAGAACAGCAAAAACCAATTGGGCCAAATTGCCTCTTTCTGTGCTGTAAACTTGGTGTATAATTTATTAACTCAGATCTTGCGGTGCAGTGGCATTGTTCCTATATCTGAGCCTAAAGGCCTGGGTTCGCATCCAGGGGTGTGTCACTACTCATTTGAATAAGTTGATTTAAAATACCAGTAACTAATGAGCTTTTGTGATGTGGATGATATCGTAACAATTTATCTGCAAGTCACTTCTTGCTTCACTGTCCGTAAGGTGTGTGATATGTTAAACTTAAGTCCATAATGTGTAATATTGGCAAGAAAAAGCCCTTCACCTTTTAACAACACAATGGCCCTGATATTGCAATGGCCTGATATTCATTAGAGCCGTGTTGATGAGAGTTGTATGTCAGTACCATTTGGAAATCACTGTCCAGCTGACTCCAAGGAAAGTGACCAGAAAATGGAAACTTCTATTGGACAATTCCCCTGGGTCAGGAACCCTCAGAAAAAGCTCCCGAAAGTCAGAGAATTCAGAGGGTTCTGACTCACTGAAAGCTTACTAGTTACCCAGGAACCATCAGAAGATAAAAACCTGTTCAGTAATCTGAATAACTATTAAACCTCTGGATAATCACTGATCCCCTCAAACCTATCCTCCCCCACAGTCAACATGAACCAACCACCACTCATAAAGCCATAGAGTCATACAGCAGGGAAACAGACACTCCGGTCCAACTCGTCCCATGCCAACCATGTTTTCCAAACTAAATTAGTCCAACTTGGCGCTTTTGGTCCATATCCTCCTGAACCTTTCCTATTCACGTACCTGTCCGAATGACTTTTAAATGTTGTAACTATATGTGCAGCTACCACTTCCTTTGGCAGTTCATTCCACATTTGAACAACCCTCTGTGTAATAAAGTTGTCCCTTTTAAATCTTTCTCCTCTCGCCTCAAAAATAATGCCCCTAGTTTTGAACTCCCCTACCCTAGGAAAAGACCTTTGCTATTCACCTTATCTATACCCCCATGATTATATAAACCACTTTAAGGTCACCCCTGAACCTCCTATGCTCCAGTGAATAAAGTCCCAGCCATTCTTGCCTCTGTCTAAAGCTCAAACCCTTCCATTCCGTCAACATGCAGTAAATCTTTTCTGAACCCTCTTCAGTTTAATAATAACCTTCCTAAAATAGGGCAACCAGAACTGTAAACAGTACTGCAAAAGTGGTCTCACCAATGTCCTGTTCAACCTCAACACGACATCTCAACCCCTGTACCCAATTGTCTGTGCAATGAAGACAAGCATGCTAAATGCCTTCAAAACCACCCTGTCTACCTGTAATGCAGCTTTCAAAGAATTATGCACCTGAAGCCCTAGATCTCTCAATTCGACATCAGTACCCAGGGCTCTACCATGAACTGTCCTTGGACCTGACATCTCCATGCCTCCCGACTTAGCCTGACCACCAGCCCCTCCCACCTCCAACCTCCAACCAGGTCCAAAGACACTTACATAAACCAGGCTGAACCCCTGGAGTGGACACTCCCATCCACACCACCAACCTCGCCTCCATCACCCTTCCTCCCCCGCCCGACCTGGAACCAAGCTGACAATCCCCCTGTCACTCCTCCTGACCGAACTGGAACTTACACCCTTGACCTGACACACCCTCCCAATCCAATCCTTCACCCAAATCTACCCGAAGCACCCATCCACCCACCTGCCACCCTTCCAACCTACCATCCTGAGATGCTACATCCACTCACCTAACTGACTCTCTTCTCTCATCACCCACTTGGCACTTTACTGCCTCATTCTGCTGATACCGTAATCCAACCACCCCACCATATCCCAACCCCAAATCCATCCATCCTACGTCCTCACTCACATACTTTGCCTCCACAGGATCTGCTGGATGTTGAAAGCTCACACAGCTGGAAAAACAAGGGGTAATATCTACAATGATTTTCTGCACTGCAGGATTCAAAGACATCTGGAGAGGTTGGTAAAGTAAAGCTCCCATATAGGACCCTCCAGTCTAGAAGTCATTGAAAGGTAAGTGAGTACTTTCTTTTAATCTGAACATCGTTGATGCAGGGTTTCTGACCTTGATTGGAATCTCAGGACCTTCAAATGCTCTGTGGGCTCCACAAGAGGTCCAGAGAATGGATGTATACCTCTGACCTGAGCCGTGTGACATACCGTATTTTTTTGAAGGTGTTAATGCAAATAAGTATATGAATCAGATTCTTGTGACATAAATCATTTGACATTCCTGCTGCAGGGTGGCACTGAGTGGTTCAGTGGCTCCATGGTTAGCAGTGCTGCCTCACAGTGCCAGGGACCCAGGTTTGATTCCTGCCTTGGGTGGAGTTTGCACATTCTCCCTGTGTCTGTGTGGGTTTCCTCCAGGTGCTCTGGTTTCCTCCCACAGTCCAAAGATGTGCAGGTTAGGTGGATTGGCCATGCTGAAATTGCTCATAGTGCCAGGGATGTGCAGGCTAGGTGGATTAGCCATCGTAAATGCAAGATTACAGGTCAGGGCCTGGATGGGAAGCTCTTCAGAGGGTTGGTGCAGACTTGATGGGCTGAATGGCCGCGTTCGACACTGTAAAGATTCTATGCAATTTTGGAGCTCAATGCAACAACCAATGCCATTATATCTGGCTAAAATACAGTCAGCCCCCAGCCAACACACTTTAAAGGGATTATATCATACGTTCAGGTTAGATGCTGGCTGTTCTGTTTTTAATCAGTTCTTTTTGTGATTGTAAAAGTGTTCGATGGCTTCTAGTATTCTTTTAAGATCATACAATCCCTACAGCGCTTCGGCCCAACAAGTCCACACTGACCCTCAGAGCATCCCACCCAGACCCATCCCCCTAATCTACACATCCCTGAACACCACAGGCAATTTAACATGGCCAATCCACCTAGCCTGCACATCTTTGGACTATGGGAGGGAACCGGAGCACCCAGAGGAAACACATGCAGACACGGGGAGAATGTGCAAACTCCACACAGACAGTCGCCCAAGGGTGAAATCGAACCCGGGTTTCTGGCCCTAATAGGCAGCAGTGCTAACCACTAAGCCACCATGCCACCCCAAACTCGACTCTCGGGGGACTCGAACCCACAACCTTTGAATAGTACTCTCAATACCTCCATAGAAGTCCAACCTGCTCTCCATTGTGCCACAGAGCAGTTACTAAATTCTACAAACGTTGGAGATACAGAAGGATTTTGTCCTGATTTCAAGAATCCTGCACAATCCACTTGCTCTCATTATGGCTGCAGAAGTATGGAATATGGCACGGCCAAGTGAATGAATGGAGGCAACATGGAGCAGGAGCAGTTGCTGGATGTTAGAGGAGGAGGAGGAAGGAAGACACTGTCAGCAGGAAACCATCTTAACTCAGGCTATTCAAGAAGCCATCTATCTGAAACTCAGTGCGTCAGACATCTACAGTGCAATAAGGATTTCCTCACTGAAATCAGCCAGTTATTGCAGCCATAAGTATAAACTAAAAGCAGGGTAAGGGCAACATTTTCAACAATCATGAAGGCAAGTGAGACCATAACTCTGAATGCAACCAGCTCAAAGAAGGTAATACTTGAAACATGCTTGTTGTGTTTGGCTTCATAGAATGGAGGTATCTGTGGCTCTGTTTTTCAAATTAACTAAAAGCACTGCATTCTCTATTGCCAGAGAAAACATGGCTTTATGAGCATTGCAGAATTCCTATGGTCTGGGGTACTATTGACTGCATACATATGGCTTTATGGGCATCACATGTCAACTCAAAAATGTAATAGAAATGAAAGGAAATCTATTATCCCAAGACACAGTCATATGCAAGTTACATGTCCATCAATGCATGATACCTTGACATCTTCATTCTAATACAGTTCACTGTTTAATCTGTATTTGAGCCATCAAAATAATCTGAAAATAGGCAACAAGGTCTATCCACAGACTGTGTTGATGATTTTGTAGGAGGCCTGTATATAAGAAAAGGCACACCATTAGATGAAGCATGATAGGACAGCTAGTATCATGCTGAAGCAAGGCTCCAAATGCCCAGATACACCTAATGGTGTCCTCTAGTGCTTGACAGAGCATCAAATTTTTCAGTGATCTGCATTCTGTACAACTTCTTCATCATGAGGGCACAGCCCTTGTCAATAGGTATATACCAACAAGATAAGCTGGAGGGGGTGGAAGTTGAGGAGGTGGAGGAAGCAGTGGAGGGTGAATGACAACCAAAATAACCTCTTGCTGTCGAGGCAGTCCTTATGTAACATCAGCCAAATGTAACATCAGTAAATACCAGCCAATCGTCGATGATCCCATTTCATTTTTCCTTCTGTTCTTGACCATCACAGTGTCCACTTGAGCACCATGAAAAAAACAAAAACAAAAACAAACTTTAGAATAAAATTCCCAAATCAAACCACATCATCTTATAGACAGACAGATCAGTTCATCAGTTCGAATTCGAGCAAAATACTGCAGCAGTTGGAAGTCTGAAATAGTTCTGAGGAAGAATCATATTGAATTCAAAATATTTCATGGAATCTGAGGATGGTGCATTGTGCTCTCTGGGTGAGTGGCTAGGTGGAATACTTGAAAACCATAGTGATGTTGTGGGTTGGTATGGTAATATGAGGGAGCATTGAGAATGCATGACTACATAAGAGTGGGATGGGGTGGCTAGCTGGGGTATTGGCTGACTTGGGGGTGGGTGGAGAGGAATGTAAGAGAGGTGAAGAATGATTTCAAATACTGATGGGACCTTGACTGCTGTGTTGTAGAACCAAGAAGGGATTTCTAAACAGGTCGTCTCTGTTTTCACACTTGCCACACACAGCTCACAAACTGAACCTGGTCCGTCAGTGAAAAGACAAAACTGGTATGTGGCATGACAAGTGGATTGGGTGTGCAGTTAGTAAACTGTTAAAGTACACAGCTCAGGTTTTTGCAAGCCCAGAGGGAGATACAACACTTGACATCAAATCCGTGCTTTTTAGGCACAGTCGCAAATCTACCTTGCTGTCCTAAGGAAAGATCTTTGTGCTGGGAGAACATGCACACACACACACACACACACACACATACACACACACGCACACTTGACTGGAGAAACTGAACCTTTGGAAAAATTTTACAGGATGAATTAAGAAGAGCATTGTCAACCATCTTTATAAAAGAAATAACTTGCAAGGTTTTCCACAACATCAGGAGGACCCAAAACAGTTTACAACAAATGAAAACCTTCTGAAATGTAGTCACTGTTGAAGTGTAGGAAACACAGCTGGCAATTTGCCCACAGTAAGGTCCCACAAACAGCGGTGTGACAATGACAGATAATCTGTTTTCAGGCATTTTAACAACCAGAGATTCATAAAAGCAAAATAAGCACAGTTGAACATGTCTATTCCTGTAATTACTCTTTTTCCTCCAATTTATTTGATGGAGCATTGAGAAGAGATAGCACAATGTTCAAATTGCATTCTCAGCAAAACCTAGAGACAAAATGTATTCATTTGCATATCAATTTATTCCAGTCAGGTGAGATATAAGGTATAAGGCTAGAAGTTCCCAACTATATTAAAAATAAATCACACAATGTAGCTTTAGTAATGTGATCCTTGGGAGCATTTAATAACTGCAAGACTGGAACTAGCAATCTATCAATAAGTTTTCACTTGAGAATTTCCTCATTTTAGACTAAGATTGTATATCCTTAAAGCATTGTTTTTTTTTTAAACCAGCTCAGTGTGTTTTGGATTTAAAAACTATTTGAAAGGAAACACAAGTGATGAAAATATGTCCAAGAAAGCAATTCCAAACCAACAAGTATGCATTTTACAGCAGGGACTGAGATTTAAATCCTGTGCACAGAAGTTATATCCTTCTTAATTTATGATTTTCATTGAGGGTTTGGATGCGCAGTGGATTCTTGGATCTGGGGTCAAATATTGCCCCATAGAGATTGGATAAAAGCCTTTTCTTGAGCAGAGTTTCAGTGTTTACAAGTGACATGAGTTTACCCTGTGCCAATCCTGTTCCCTGTGGGCGCATGTCTGCAGCGTAAAATGCTCCATAATTCAGCACCATTTGACACAAGCTGGCAATCTGGCTGAACTTGAACTTTGAGGTAATGGACCCTCTTCATATTCACAGAGATACCTGGCTACTTAGAAGGCTCTCTGGTGGGCAGAAGAGTACATTCAATGTCCCCTCACACCAGGGAAAATCCAGCCTTGACCCCTAATGCTAATTGGCCTCACACAGTATGTTGTGAAGTTGCTATATCGGCTAGCCTGATGGGAAGTGACATCTATGATTTCCTTTGTGCAATGATTGGCAATTGATTGAGAGATACATCTTATATAGAAATGAAACTGTCAAAATTAAAATTAAAGGGGATTGTTCCATTCTCAAAAACAGTGTGAGTGCTAGGCGAAATAATTATAAGCTGGTCAGTTTTACTTTGATGGTGATCAAATTAATGCAATCATTATTGAGAGACAGGATTATCTGATACTTGGAAAAAAACAGAGATTGCTGGAAAAGCTCAGCAGGTCTGGCAGCATCTGTGGAGAGAAATCAGAGTTACCGTTTCAGGTCAAGTGACTTTCTTCAGAACTGAGGAAGAATTCTGAGGAAGGGTCACTTGACCTGAAATGTTAATTCTGAATTCTCTCCACAGATGCTGCCAGGGCTGCTGAGTTTTTCCAGCATTCTCTGTTTTTGTTTCTGATTTCCAGCATCTACAGTTCTTTTGGTTTTTTATTTTGATACTTGGAAAAGCCTGGTTTAATCAAGGATATTCAGCGTGGCTTTGCTACCAGAAGATCATGTCTTACTAACCTGATTGAAGTATTTTAGGAAGTAACAAAGAGGATTGATGAGGGTCATTCAATGTATACTGTTCGCATGAATTTTAGTAAAACATTTGACAAGGTCCTACATGGCAGACTGATAAGGAAAATTAACCTGGAATTATACTCATTGGAATTTAGAAGAATGAGGGGTTGTCTTACAGAAACATGTAAAATTATGAAGAGAATAGATAAAATAGAAGCAGGGAGGTTTTTTCCACTGGCGGGTAAAACTAGAACTTGGAGGCACAACCTCAAAATAAGGACGAGCAGATTTCAGACTGAGTTAAGGAGGAACTTCGCCCAAAGGATTGTGAATCTGTAGAATTCGCTGCCCAGTAAAATGGTTGAGTCTACCTCGTTGAATGTTTTTAAGGCAAAGATAGATTTTTGAACAGTAAAGAAATTAAGGGTTATGGTGAGAGGACGGGTAAGTGAAGCTGAGTGCATGTAAAGATCAGCCATGATCTTATTGAATGGTGGAGCAGGCTCGACAGGGCCAGATGGCCAACTCCTGCTCCCATTTCTTACGTTCTTATTAAAGTTCAAGAGACGTAGGGTGATTTGACAAGTTTGGATTCAAAATTGATTCGGTAACAGGAAACGAAAGGAAATGATGGATGTAATAGATAACACAGTCTGGGGCTGGAGGAACACAGCAGGCCAAGTAGCATCAGAGGAGCAAGAAAGTTGACGTTTCAGGTCAGGACCCTTCTCCAGAAATGAGGAAGAAGAGTCCTGATCCGAAACGTCAACTTTCCTGCTCCTCTGATGCTGCCTGGCCTGCTGTGTTCCTCCAGCTCCACTCTGTGTTATCTCAGACTTCAGCATCGGCAGTTCTTACTATCTCTCGGAAATGATGGATGGATGTATTTGCACATTGAATGCATCTTCTAGTAGTATTCCACAGGACTCAGTTTTGGTTCCCTTGCATTTGTGGCATTCATTAATGATCTAGCCTTCAATGTGGGAGGCTTGGTTGGGAAATTTACATACAACAATAAAAATTGACAAGGTAGCTGATGGTGAAGAGAATGGTGGTCAATTGCAGGGTGATATCAGTACTTTGGTTGAATGGGCAGAAGAGTGGCAAAGGAATTCAGTCTAGAGATTTAGATCATGCATCTGGGCAGTGAAAACACAGCAAAGGAATAAACAATTGGCACAGTGCCACTCCATTTAGCACTGCTGCCTCACAGTACCAGGGACCCGGGTTCAATTCCACTCTTGGGCAACTGTCTGTGTGGAGTTTGCATGTTCTTCCTGTGTCTGTGTGCATTTCTTCTGGGTGCTCCGAGTTTCTTCACACAGTCCAAAGTTGTTCAGGTTAGGGTGGATTGGCCATGCTAAATTGCCTGGTAATGTCCAGGCATGCGCTGACTAGGTAGATTAGCCAAGGGAAATGCAGAGTTACAGGGATAGGGTAGGGGACAGAGTCTGGGTAGCATGCTGTTCAGAGGGTAGGTGTGGACTTGATGGGCTGAATGGCCTGCTTCCACACTGTAGGGATTCTATGACTCTGATCAACAGGAGTTCAGTGGAAGTGGTAGAGGAAGGGAGAGACCTTGGAGTGTATGTTCATAGGTGCCTGAGGGTGCGAAGAGAAGTAGTTAAGGAGGTAAAGACAGCATACAAGATGATTTCTTTCAGTGGAGTATAATATGTTTTACTGGGACTATGTAGCACACTGGTTAGACCACAGCTGGAGTTTTGGGTGCAGTTCTGATCATGACATTACAGGAAGGACATAGGCACTTGAAAGAAAGTACAGAGGAGATCAACAAGAGTGTTGCCAGGGCTTGAAAATGGTAAGTATGAGGAAAGATTGGGTAGAAGTATACAAAATAATGAGGGGCTTAGATCAAGTGGACAATGAAAACTTGTTATCTCTAGCAGAGAGATCAATTACTGGGCTGCTCAGATTAAAGGGAATCAGTCGGAGGGTTAGAGGGGACATGAGGAAAAAACATTTGCAAGCAGCCCTTGGTGCATGTCAGTAATTCACTGCCTAGTTAGATGGTTGATGGAGGAGCAATCAACTCGTTTAAAAGGAATCTGGTTCATACCTAAAGTGCTGTAACCTGCAAGGCTATAGACCAGGGTCTGGAAAGCAGAATTAGAATGGGCGGCTAATTTACCCAACTGACATCAATACGGTGGGCTGAGTGGCCTTCTCCTGTGCTGTAAATGTTCTATAGTTTTATTGATGTCCATCCGCCCATTCTCATTGGCATCAATGCATGCTCTAGCACTCCTCTGCTTCTGGAGGAACTAAGCTTTCATCGACGTTGGTGCTCAGACACCTCCATGTAGCTGATCCTCTGAACTTCTGAACTCAGTCAAATGTTCTGTGACCATGAGACAACCCTCTTGCACCAATGTGCCCTCCTCATGCATGTCCAGTATCTTCCCCAAAGCGGTGGAGCTCCCTGGCCACTGGGCAAGCCTCAGTGGTGGCTACTTCCTAAATTCTGTACCTCTTTCCTCCTCGCTGTTGGAGTCAAAGATTGAAAACCTTGTCACAATGGGGAGATGATGCAAAAGCCTACACTGTATCCAGTGGCTGCTAAGGAACTGTGAGATGCTCTTACTCTCACAACACCTCACATTGGCCCCACTCTCTGCAGAGCCACCAAATTTGATAGTGTTGTCTCTTGGAGATACAGCCTCCAGATAGCTTCATAACACATCTGCTACTTTCCTGTACAGCTCAGCTGCCAATGAAATCTCACCTTATTTGAGTGAATGAAGATCTGAGTCTTTGAATATCTGATTCATAAAATCAGAAATGATAGGAAAATACTCAACAGTTGGGTACAAAAACAGAAGTTGCTGGAAAAGCTCAGCAGGTCTGGCAGCATCTGTGAAGAAAAAAATACCCTTCCTCAGAACTGATAGTTGGATGTTTCCCAACTGCATACCGTTGACCTGTCCTGTCACCCATGTCTGACACAATTGGCTGTCGGCAGGAAGGCGATGAGAGTCATTCCAATGTGGGCTCACTTCATTTCATCAACCTCCCACCCCACTTCCATTTCCACCTCTACAATACATCACCCATGATTTGATCATAATCATTCTTCTGTGAACCATTCCTGCTTTTGCAACACATTTATCTGCATCAGTCTGCCAGACACAAAAACCTTTTAGCTTGAGAGTGTCCTCTTCCAGGTTTATTTTGGCATTTCTCAGTGATCAGCAAATGCCACATTAATTTATAATGCAATTTCCAATATGAATCATTAATGAGTTGCAAAGTTGCATTTCTTGTAAGCCAGTCTCTGTGTTAATAATTAAGGTAATGTTAGAAATAAAGAACTTGCAATGCTAATAAGAAAAAATGTAACGACTCATAAATTCCACTTGTCCTTGTAAGGTGTGGTGAATAACATAAAGAAGTTTTTTTTCTCATGGAAGGACTCAAGGGGAGTTCAGAACAATCATTTCTCATGGGAACACGATGATCATGTGTTGTCTTAAACAGTTACTCAGCATTCCGAGGAAGACTGAAGTTTGGTATCACCCGTGTGTCTGATGACTGAATAAGACACAGACAGCAGCAATGGTAACAAGACCAGACATCTCACAAAATTGATCCTGATGAGTAGTGAGAGGAGAAAAGGACCCAAATAATTCATGGTTGATTGCCATGTGGTAAAATCAGAGCATTCTCACTGTCTGATGAGCCATAGTTTCATTACCATTTCTGTGCATTCTCTGTCTACAAAGGGTGATTCCAGTAGGCTGAGATGGCAGTTTTGAATTGGCAGAAATCTTTAAGGGCATTCATAGTGGATCTTGTGCTTTATGTAATTGGTATAAATATGGAGATCTGATATTAAATACTCATAATGCTTCAAACGCAAACTGTACATTAGGCCTGAACAGTTTGTCATCGAGGCATACAGCATGGAAACAGACCCTTCGGTCCAACCAGTCCATGCTGACCATAATCCCAAACCAAACTAGTCCCACCTGCCTGCGCTTGGCCCATATCCCTCCAAACATTCCTCTTTCATGAACTTATACAAATGTCTTTGAAATGTTGTAACTGTACCTGCATCCATCACTTTCTCTGTTCATTCCACACACGAATCACTCTGTGTAAAAAACAATTGCTCCTCATGTCTTTTTTAAATCTTTCTCCTTGCACCTTAAAATGATGCCCCCTGGTCTTGAAATCCCGCACCCGAGGGAAAAGACACCTGCCATTCACCTTCTCTATACCCCTCATGGTTTTATAAACCTCTATAAGATCAGAGAGATCTACAGCACAGCAAAAGACTCTTCAGCCAGTTGTGTCCACACCAATCAAAACAACCACCTAACTACCCAAATCCCATTTTCCAGCACTTGGCCCTGACATTGCAGGTGCACATCTAAATACTTCTTAAATGTTACGAAAGCAACTGCTGTACCACTCTGACAAGGAGTGACTTCTAGATTCCCACCATTCACTAGGGTGAAAATGCTTTTTACTTCTCACATCTTCTCTAGACCTTCTGCCTCTGACCTTAAGTCTATGCCCCTAGTTACTGACCCCTCCATCAAGGAAAAAAATTTCTTCCTACCTATCCTACCTGTGCCCCTCAGAATAGTATATATTTCAATCAAGTCCCCTCTCAATCTCTTTTGCTCCTGACGAAGGGTCCCGACTTGAAACGTTGACTCTCTTGCTCCTCTGATGCTGCCTGACCAGCTGAGTTCCTCCAGCTCCACATGTATTGACTCCGACTCCAGCATCTGTAGTTCTTGCTATCTCTCAGTCTGTTCGATCTGTTTTTGTAACAATCCCAAAGTTGCTGGAAAAACTCAGCAGGTCTGGCAGCATTTGTGAAAAGAATAATCAGAACCAGACCCAAAACGTTAACTCTGATTTTTCCTTCACAGATGCTGCCAGACCTGCTGAACTTTTTCACAACTTTGTTTTTGTTCTTGACATACAGCATCCGCAGTTCTTTCGGTTTTCATAACAATCTCTCCAGGTCCATGCGACATCCTGATAAATCTCCTCTGCACCCTCTCCAGTGCCATCACACACCTCTTATAATATGGACTGGACACAATACTTTAGCTATGGCCTAACAAAGCTTCAGCTAATAAAGGCATAAATTATTCCAACATGGAAAGAGGCCCTTTAGCCCATCGTGTCCGTTCCTGTCATCAAGCATGTATCTACTCTAATCCCATTTCCCAGCACTTGGCCCAAAGCCTTGTATGCTGTGGCACTTGAAGCATTCATCAAAATATTTTTTCCATCTTGTGATGGTTCCACCCTCTACCATTCTTTCAAGTAGTGAGTTCCAGGTATGCATAACCCTCTAGGTGAGAGTTAAAAGTTAAAAGGCTTTATTTTACACTGTTTACAGACCCATCAAATTCACTGAATGACATAGTAGTGGTTTTGGTCTTGAAAACAGTAATATGTAGAAGACTTGCAAAAATCATATCCAAACCTCTTGACCCTAACTTTAAATCTATGCCCCCCAGTAATGAAATGCTTGCAACTGCAGTTACATAATGATACAATACTGTGAATGCTGTAAATCTGAAGCAAACACAAAGAATGCTGCAGAAGCTTCAACATGTCTGGCAGCATCTGTACAGATAGAAACAGAATTAATGTTTCGACTCTGCCTTGCCTCTACCTTAGACCAGAACAGGAAGTAATTTGCAGTTTTGTGTTACTCTCTGCACATCGATGTAATGTGATAAAAGTGGGTACCAAGTCAAAAGCAAAGGTATTAGACAGGGTGACAAAAATTGTGATCAAAAAGATATATTTTAAGGACAGTCTTAAGGATTAGGGGGAAGTTGAGAGTTGAGGAAGAGATTTCCTGCCTGGGCTGTTCAAGCCAGAAGCACGAGTAGTGAGGCAAAAATGTGGGCAAATGGTGTTAGATATTAGATGTTAGATATCATAAAAGACCAAGAGAGTTTAGGCTTCATGGAAAGTTAAGTAAATTACCATGAAATTACCATTCAGCACTGAAGTCAATAAAGCGTACTTGAAGTTTCCAACAGAAGTTGGGCTTAGACTGGAGAAGAACGTTGTCACATTGCTAAGATGAAAACTGGCAGTCATTGTGATAGAAGGGACATGGGGTTAGAAGTTGGCTTAAACTCAATTGAAGAGAGGCATTGGAGGAAGATGGTGGGCAGACTGGCTGAAGAGGACATGGAGAAATGTTGCATACCCCTGGTCAAAGAAGAGGTTCATTTGTGGCTTTGATAAGGGCACAAAGAGAAAGGCAGATAACTAGTTACATCATCAAACAGATTCCAAAACAATTTTTGCTATTTCAAGCAGATTTAGGAGATACATTATAAAAGTTAGATTTCATATTTTTGCTTTAGTTTGACTCTTTTCTTTCAACTTGTTCCACCTGAAATTCAACCATTCTACATGATTGAAAAATGTGCATTTCAATTAACTGACTGCCAGAGAAGACAATCATTCAAAGCAGATTACATTCCAGACAGGTCATAACAACTTTTGTACTTCCATAACTGTCAGATGTCAATTGAGTATGACGCATGTGTGGTCTTTTAAGTCAGTAGCACAATTTGTTCTAAAATACATTATGTGATTTTGGCCATTGAAAGTACAAACCTTTGTCTGAAGTTAGCTTGAATTGCAGAAGAATCCTTGATCCAAGTACTGTACTTGTTGGCTCCTGACAATTCACTTCCATGATTTGTGCACATACTTCCTGCAATATTGTTGGACTTGTCTCAATCATTCAAGCTCCAACCCTGGTAACCTCATACAAACTGCTGTTTATTATAACCTGTATTTCTTTTAAAATCTCACCAAATATATAGTGCAGTTTTGAAAAAATGTGAATACACAAGAAGTGAATTCAACACAACTGTTCTTTCTCTCTATTTTTTCAGAAGATTTTAATATGTTAATATGCTGTAGATATGTACACCAAGCACAATGTATTGTTCTTTCAAATAAATGGAAAATCAAATTTTCTTTTATTGGCCTTCTTTGCAGATTAAGAAATCAACTTCTTGCTCTCCAGAAAAAGTTTCTTGTTTCCATGAAATAATATGTCTATAAATCTCTCTTTTTAGATGTTAGTTTAGAAGTAGAAACACAGTACCTCACCTTTCATGTAATTTTCCACTGGGAAAACCCTGACCACCATCTGCTAAATTCAAAACATTGAAATTCTTGGCATTGAGACAACACAATTATATAACATCCCATTAAATAAATGTTTAAATGGTAAAGAGAAGTTAGTAGGGGTTAAGAAGTCAGAGTTGCACGTGGACATGGACTAACATTTTCACACGAATCAAATCCATACTCAAATCCAAAAGAGAAGCAAGATTTTAATTTCCATTCAAATGGAGATTACTACTGTATTTTATGTTCTTGTCAGTACAAGCTTCTTTTGTTTCTTGGGGAAGGGAGTTGTGAGCATATTAAATACTTCTCAAAAGTTAAAAGGCTTTATTTTAAACTGTTCACAGACCCATCAGATTCACTGAGTGACTTAGTAGTGGTTTTGGTCTTGGGAGAAGTATTATTAGAAGACTTGCAAAAGCCATTCCCGATCTTAAAAAGCCATTTGTGCCATCGGTATCCACAATATTTGAAACAGCTTGTATTTCGTAGTGCATTGTGAATTGCAAATATAAGCACTTAGGTTGACACATTTATGATATTCATAAATTCAGCACTATCCTCTTGTGTAAATCAATTATAAATTAACTATGATTTGTCTAGAACAAGTACACACCACCGCCAGCAGATTTTCATGACGACACAGAAAAGGGCAGGGTCACAACTCCAAAAGGTGCAATCTTCTTGTAAGCTGATGGTAATGACATTTCTTTTATTCATTGAAGGGATTTGGGCAGCATTGATAAAGGCAACATTTATTATCCATCCCTAATTGCCCATGAGAAGGTGATGATGAGCAGCCTTTTTGAACTACTGCAGTCCTGAGTGATGTAGAGCATCCACTGTACTGTTAGGGAAGGAGTTCTAGGATCTTGAACCAGTGACAAGAAAGGAGTAGCAATAACCTTTCACATCAGGATGGGGAGTCATTTGGAGGAAAACTTTCAGATGGTGGTGTTCCCGTGTACCCGCTGTCTTTCTCCTTCGAGATAGTAGAAGTCATGAAACACAACAGAGTTTATTTCCATCCCCTGTTTGTCCTGATTTTCAGTGGCAACATCATTGAAGGAGAAAGGAAATCCAGTTGTGTTATGGTCCAGCTAAGTATTCCGGTTTAAGCTGGGGCTGGTGTCTGAAACTGCCCCTGCAAATAGGAAGGAGGGAGCTGTATTAATATTTTGAGAAGAGGGACTAAAAGGGGTCCTGCACCATGTTCACCCCAGCGATCTATAAACTAGCAAAGGAATTGGGTTGTCCTGTAGGTGGAAGCAAATTTAATGGCCAACTCAATTCCAGAGTAAATTGAGAAATCATGATTTGTAAATTATAAGTTTTATTTACTCTTTGTTGGAACTGGATGGTTTAGGGTTCCTGCAAGATGATGTGTTTGGAGGTAAGGAAGCCATGTGAATGAGTGCCAGACAAGTCCGGCTAGTGTAGGGGCACTCAAAACAGTAAACCAAAGCACCTACATAGGAAGAGAGATAACAAGGTGTAGAGCTGGATGAACACAGCAGGCCAAACAGCATCAGAGGAGCAGGAAGGCTGACGTTTCAGGTC
>NC_063359.1:13516816-13537637 GCF_021869965.1 Rhincodon typus | reverse complement strand
AGTCTAGGCCCGAAACATCAGCCTTCCTGCTCCTATGATGCTGCTTGGCCTGCTGTGTTCATCCAGCTCTACACCTTGTTATCTCAGATTTTCCAGCATCTGCAGTTCCTACTATCTCTGGGTTTGGAAGGTGCTGTCAAAGGATCTTTAGTGAATTTACTTTCAAAGGATTCCCTCATCCAGGCTACAATTCATGATACTTTTAAGGCTGGAAGCTTCAGTGACTCCATGAAAGTTACAGATGCCAAGGACCATCCCATCTCCCAATAGTCAACAGCCGGCTTGGGAGTCTTATACCCTTAAAGGGTTCACCTGAAAATTGAAGTGGGGTCAGGAACTCGCGAATTGGGTCCCACTAAAACTTTTATCCCTCCATGAAATTCCAGACAATGATTCATTTCAGTTATGATCTCATTGGATAGTAGGCTCAACGTCAAAATGTTATATTCTTGTTCCTATTTACCAACACATTGCTAAACACTAATTAATACAAACACATTTTGCAAACTAGTTCCTTAAAAATGTCCTTGTACTTTTACTCAAAATCTCTTTTTTTTTCAATAGGAACTGCGTTTTTAGTTTTTAACCCTTAAAAGTAAAAATAAATAATTTTGACAATAATGCTGCTGAAGAAGAATATTTTAGACCAAGCATGTTCTATGATCCTTTGATAAAAAAATCAGTCACATCCAAGTTTAAATAAATAAATGGTACAGCCCTCATGTAGAAAGAAAATTGTCAAATCATTGTAGTTTTAATAGCAAGAGGAAAGAAACCTTTTTGATCACAGTATCAGTCCTAGGCGACATTATCACATTGTATGCAAATCAAACACATTTTCCTAAATGGAGTGGCAGTAAATTTTCTATTTACTGCTTTAGTGGCAAAGAGCTGGAACAGATTGTTTTAATGTATAACCAGCTGTGATTTTCAATTCCACAATGGAATTTGACCACTTAATTGATGGAAGATAAAGCTCCTCATCATCCCTTCAGAGACAAAAGAAATACAAGTTTGTTTGAGGAATCTCATTATTTTAAAGAAAGCAGCCATTGTACAGAGCAGCTTAAATGAGAGGCTACTGAGGACGATGCATCAGAACTGTTTTCCTACAGCTAGTATATTGCAAGGATAATTCAAACAGACTTTCAAAGCGTAGACCTGAGAGGAAGAACTATGCCAATTCTGGACTCACAAAGACAATGGAATTTGTACTTGGAAACTAACAGTCAGCCACAAAACTTTCAAACAAGCCACATTAACCAGTGAAAGGGTCATTAAATGTCTTGACCTGTTCACTGAACTGAGTGAAAGTATGAAACCAATTGGATACGTTACAGGATATAAAAAGGTAGGCAAGCTAATCCCCATAATCAGAAAAGAGTTGAAGTTTGATAAGAGTTACTGCCATAAAAAGATATCCAAAGAAAAATAGCTTACTGTTAGAATGCAACTCATTCTTTTGCCTACTCGAGTTGTTAGATAGAAGACTTTCAATGGTAAATATATACTATGTTATTTGGAGCCCTGGAGACAGAGCATCAGACTTTTAATCTGCAGGTCCAGGGTTCAAGACATTGTCTGCTCAAACTGTTCAGGATGGATTCTTATGGTGCAGAGCTGGTGCCCTTACCACTGGCCCAGGAGGCCTGTGTTCAAGTTCTACCTACTTCACGTGTGTATCATAACATTCTTGAACAGGTTGATTTTTTTTTTGAAAATTTATACTTCTGACTTTTTTGTCACTATTAGTCTTTTCATTAATTTTTCTTTGGTTCTGATTAAATGATATATTTTTGCCAAGACAATCCAGAGGCTACAAAGTTTCTATTTCACTTGCCTAGGTTGCTATTAAGCACATACCTCGATTTCAAGATCAGGATAAAATACTCTGGAACAGAGTGACTGATTTCAAAATAGCAACTGTGAAGTAATCTTGTGTGAGCAAGTTTCAAGAGTCCCAGAACTGTAACATTGCCCAAATATGGAATGAGGCCAACTCTGGGCAAATAAATAAACAGCTTCTGTGAACTATAACATTTCAATATAAATCTAGGATGTAAATAAAAAAAGAACTGGCAAATGTTTCTTTTTAACGTAATTTAGTAAGTCAATAATGTGATGAGTGACTGAGTAGGAAAGGAATATGGCTGGGCAATTTCAGAGCAAAATCTTTCTAAAGCAAAACAACTGTATTGATAAAGGTTCTGTTAATTCAAGATAGAAAATATGGTTTTCACTCATAATAATTCACTGAGAATAGCACAGATGGAAATATTTGTAGAACGAATTCAAGAATATTCCAGAAGAGATTGAGCAAATTTCACACTGAGGGCCATAAGGGATTGAAAATTCAAGGTAGAAGCAAATTTTCAAAATATAAATTTAAATCGGTGGGAAGGTTTAAAGAGGAGACTTTCAATACCTCCTTCAGATACGAAAGAGCCTCCAAACTTACAAATCTTCAGAGAGCAACTTCCATCTTGAGGTGCACTCGCTGCTTTCTGAAAAATTGCACCCTCTCTCCCAAGAGGACAGCGGTAACCAGATTTTTGCACGCTTCCACTGGCTGAGCCGAATCCACCTCCCTTAATTGGGTGGGGTCTCATATGCGGCCTTGATCTTAATTGGTCGCCTCCTTAAATATCTCCTCTGTCAACCCACCATAGCCCTTCCAGGTTCTAGACTCCAAATTCTGCCTGACATCAGGAATGGCAGCTTACAATTAAAACCCAACCCATCAATTATACTTCAGATGCCCCATATACCTCAATGACACCTCCCAACCTCATAATCCCAACCTCTGTCTTTCTGTTACCGTTGCAAGACCAAATCCTGGTATTCCCTGGGACATACCAGCCTGCAGGCTCCAATGGCAGAAGAACTGGAGCATTGCATTTTCAAGGCTTTTGGGCACAAGAAATATGGCCTTGCCTTGCCCAAGTTGGCAGGAACAGATACTGAAGTAAAGTATATTTTGAAGCATAATGAAACCCCCAATGTCAGTGAGAAACCAAAAAAAATGAGAAAACCCACATCAAAGAAAATATTATAGAAACCATCCTGCCTGCCTGCAGGTCTGTTGCACCCTTTGTCCTTTGCCAGTCTTTACTGACATGCTGATACTCTGCCAGAATGGTCCTGGTGAGAGTCATGCAGGTACCACACTTTCTGCTTTCTCTAACAAAGCTTCTGCCTGCTTTCCACAGGAGTTGTTCAGGTATTTTCCAATCCACCAGTTCAGAGATCTTATCCCACACCTCTGGAGCAAATGGGACTTGAATCTGGGCTAAAACAACAAGTTGCAGGGCTGGATGAACACAGCAGGCTGTCTGGCTCAGAAGTAGGGTCACAATCACTACACTTCAAGAGCTCTGTACTTATTATTGTTATGGGCGCACACTGTACAAACCAGCTATGTATTAATTACGTTAAAGTAGTAAGTACATTTAAAAAAACACCTTAGTACCTGCAGTGTCTTAGGGTTGTGAAAAGCATTTTATAAATGCAAATTTGCTTTTAAACAGTTGTACAAAAAAAAAGTGCCCAAGTATGTGAAGTGGTTCTGGCTGCCTTTCTCAATGGGATCAATTTTAGGTCTGAGGATTTTATATTGTTTTGACAATATCATAAACTTTATTCATATTAAAACATCTTACATATTTATCTACAAAATACAGTGATGTAAAACCTAACATGGCTACATTTATACCACAAACAACCTTTCAATTGCAAATGGCATGAATTACCCATAGTAGCATGTTCATCTGTTGCTGCTTGCATCCAAAGACCTATTTCCTGGAAAGTAATACAGTTTATCATATTAAAACGTAACTCATTATGAGCTGAAAACCTGGCAAAACAGCATTCTGGGCATGAATCTGGCTTTCAACAGGGTCACAAATTGCACTCAAAGGATTGATAGACATAAAGACTAATTTACTTTTACACTGAATTTAGTGGGAATGTTTGTTACCTCTACATGGTGGGGTTCAGCAAAGTTTGATTGTAATAAAATTAATATTAAACATCATGGACTGTTTGAACACATAAAGGACTGGATGGAATAAGCATATTGAAAATAGGGTTGAAGTTGGAGAGTTGAGGCTCAATTCTTTTTGGTGGCTCTTTTACTAAAGAGTTAACAATAGAGGACTGGAAAATAGGAAATAGTGCTCAAATTGAAAAAAAAGAAATCTAATTCTTAGAATTATAGACTCATCAGCTTGGTATCAATTGGAAGAAACTGGATAGTGTATTGTAAGATTGTGTACTTTAGCACATTTTAAGACAAACACACACCTATTCAAGTCAACAGAATTTGTGATAAAGGGGATAAACCAAACACAAGTCCTTACCAAACATGCCAGTGATACCATAGTTCCCAACAATACATAAATGATGAGCTGGTGCCATTACTGTTGCTGGAGACTAAATGTAATGGCAGTGTGCAGAAGATCTGTTAACATCACAATGTAATTTCTTGATCTGATCTGCCATTGAATGATAGTGATTATGCAAAACAACAACTACTAATTCACTTTAATCGAGCAAGTGGATGGAGGCACCATGAGGACAATTTTCTTTCTGAGCTTACAAACACTTTTGGATAAAATCTATACAAGAAGCAGATTGCATAAAATCTGGGGTACAATTTATTATAAAAACTTGGCAGGAAAACACAAGCTGCTCTGTAAGTATTAATATACTACAGAAGTACAGCCTGATGTAATCTGATAGCACAGTTTTTGTAAATGACAAAAATGTCCATTAAGAAGAGTCAAGGTAATTGTATTCATAATGCAGATGTTGTTCAGTGCAAAAATTTGTCATACTCAAAGTTATGCTTTTTGTTATTTGATATAAGAATCTCTTATTGCATTCCATGATCAAGAACACCAGAATGGCTGTACCCTCCCTCTACCGACACCCCATATTCTGCCTCAGTAGTATGCTCATCTTGCTCCACACTGCTGTCTCAGCTTTACTCTGTAACACATTGTTATAGCCAAGTTCAAAGAACTTGAATTCAGTCACTTAAGCAAAAAGGTAGTAAAAATGTTATTTGTACATTCAATTTCTACCACTCTTGCTTAACTATTCAACATTGTGCATAAAATGCTGGTTATAAAATTAAAAAATCCATGGATTTGTTATGCTCAAAGACAGAATTTTTGACATTCTTTCTGTGTAGCTTATGTTTCTCCCTGGCCATATGTTTTTTAGTCCTTTACTTGCTCATTGACCTCATACGACTTAGCACTGTAGTTGCTGTTGTTAACTGCTGCTTGACTGGTTTCTTAGAGAACTTCCAGTTTAGGTTTTCAGTTCATCTGGTTTAAACAGAAAGAGAAGAAAAAAAATCTCTGCATTTGTGTGGTGGAATCATAGCAGTGGGTACAGGTGGAGTGGGGTAATTTTCAGTTCTGATCTAGATTACATGGAGCAAACTGACTCTACTTGGTCAGCTCTCAGCTACATATTTGAAAGCATGAATGTTCCATGAAAATTAATTTAGAAAGCTTAACTATCTGTTTAGCAACTCGTCTGTAGTGGAATCTTTAAGAATCACTTGTTGGGTTAGTCAGATTGGGCAAGAGGTATAGAGGCTGGCTCAATCATTGAGTGGAACCAAAAATTAACTATTACAAGTGCAAAGTCTCATTACTTCAATGATGGACATTTTGAAAATGTAAACTTTAGGGCAAACATGTTCCTTCTTTTGTCTCTTTTATCTTTCTCTCTTAAACCACTCTCTTTTCCCCCTCTCTTTATTTCTCTTTCTGTAACTGATTTAATACTGATTTTCCCCAGTCAGATCCATCTGGTTCTGATGGGAATACACTTCAGGGTGAAACAATCTGCTGTCCTTACCTGGTCCAGTCTGCTCCTGACTCTAGATGTGCAGCGATGTAGTTGATTCTTACTGCTATCTCAAATGGCGTTGTAAGGTAGTCAACTTCAAAGGGTCTTAGGAATGGGCAGTTAAATGCTGGCCTTGACACTGATGCTCACATCCCAACAATGAATAGTTTTTTAAAAAAAAACTCTAATTTCCAATTCCTTCTCAGGCCTTGGTGCTGTTAATTTCCACATTTCTTAATCTCATTGTTTAAGGACGCACACAGATTTCTCCAACTCCCAGGTGTCTTGCTTCACTCACGACAACATTATCGACTCACACGTTCAGCAATTTGTGGTGCAAAAGTTCTGTTGAGATTAAATACCCAAGGACAAATCTAATCATCAGCAAGCACCACTCATAACCCTCCTGCAGCACATTACTGATAATACTTTTATACCATTATGTTACTTTTACAAGGGTACCAACAGTAATTTTGAGCTTTCGTGTTTCTACATAGCCATAGAGATATACAGCACAGAAGCAGATCCTTCGGTCCAACTCATCCATGCCGACAAGATATTCTAAATTAATCTAGTCCCATTTGCCAGCACTAGGCCCATATCCCTCAAAACCCTTTCTATTAATGTCCCCATCCAGATGCCTTTTAAATGTCGTAATTGTACCAGCCTCCAAGCAAGGCAGTAATTTAGACTATGAACTGATAATCCTTCATTGTTGGCTGTGCTGATACAACATGAACTTAAAATTGGAATTTAAACAGGCTATTTTTCTTATTTTGTTTTAGCATGTTTTGGTTTTCACTGACAACACTAGAATGTTGTGCATATCTAAGATACTAAATAAACCAGTAAGATTGTTATGTGGAATTGCAGAGTTTAATAATGCATTGTCATGGAATAGTTTGACAAAATGCCCTGGATAAATAAAATCAATGCTTCCAGGAGCAATCATGGTATGTCATCTATCTCAACATCACTTTCCTGCCTGCTCCCTGCTTCCTTAGATTCAATAAGAGACCAAAATATAATCAATCCTAGACTGGAATGTACTCAACATTGGATCCTCTGAAAAACCTTTTGAGTAGATAAATCCAAAGATTCACAACCTTCTAAATGAAGAAATGTCTCTAGCAACATCTTATTTTTGAATTTTTTGTAATTATTTCTCTGCCTTAATTAATCAGGTCATAGATCATCCCTTCACTTGCTACTCAGCTGTTCACACTTTACTCACACCATTTGACACTTTTGATCACCTGCAAAGACTTATTATTCAGCCTGTTGACACCCCACTCACACCATTTGTACAATCTTTTGACACTCTTAATTACCTGGAATTATCTTGCAATTATCTATCCACCTATAAATTCTGTGCCTGTGGGTTTCTCTCCACTTCACCTGATAAGGGAGTAGCCTTATGAAAGCTTGTGAGTTCAAATAAACCTGTGGACTATAAACTTGGTTCATATGACTTCTGATTTAGTCTTAAATATCTGACCCATTCATCCTGCGATGGAACACCCCACAACCCCACTAACTAGGCAGGGGAAATGGCCTCTCTGTGTAGTCTTCAGAATCTTGTATATCTCAATGACATTACTTCTCATGTTTCTAAACTCCAGAGAATATCAGCCTAATTTACTCAGCGTCTCATCATGGGATGACACTACTGTCCCAGAAATCAATTCACCATAACTTTGCTGTACCATCTGCAAGTCAAGTGTACACTTCCTTGGATATGGAGACCACATATTGCACATATTCTTTGTTTGGTTGAAACGACTTACTGGATATTGAACGAATGATAAACTGCAGACTCATAAGGTACTAATTAATTTGGTAATCAATTAATTAATGCATAAAATAAGCCTACAGTAATATATTATAGGCTGGAAGGTTTATACACTCCATTTTGTGTGGTGCCAGGGGCATATTTGTACAGCTGCATTAACTGCCAAGACTATGATGGCAAAGGTTCAAAAACTAACAAGGGAGTACATCTTTTCGGCTCACCAGTTAAACAGAAAGAGTGACAAAGCATGACAGAATTACACATAATTAGTTCTTCTTAATAGAGCACTTCTGTGCAATGAATATATCATAATATTTAATTACAAAGCCGCTTACAATCACGTTTTGAGAACAGGCCAATTTGAGATTTTTGTGAATGGGTTTAACAGCGCAACTGGTTTTCAGTTGTGGCTTTTGAACAAAAAATACCTCAAAAAAAATAGAACGTCTGGTATCTCCTCCTAGAATAGAAGATACCTGACAGACTATATGCCTTGCATGGAGGCAAGGAAGCAGGATCTAGTTGATCCATTTTGACATTTAATATGAGGTTTCAGACCAGGAATTCTCTTTGTTGTATTGCTTTCTGCCAATGTGCATTAAGGATTCCCTGCCTTGTGGAATTACAGGGCTGATTCTCCAGTAGATTGTTCCTGTTGATCAGGGAAATCGGCTTCAGTTTTCCAATTGTTTTAATTCTAATGCAGAAATCTACCAACCAGCAGTTGCTACCTTTGCCAGTCCTAAGGGATTTGGTCAATCAGGGAAATACCACTTAAGCATCATGGTTCGTCTAACAGTGAGTCACACTGAACAGCACAAGCAGAAAATAGTTTTTCCAGAAGACCATATTTTGGGACAAACGGTAGGCTTCTGGTTTTGTTTGTTTATCCATCAAGTCACATTTAACAGTAATTCATCTTTTACGAACACACACTTTCCAGTTAAGATACAAAAGGTAGTAAGAAATGTGGTTTTATACATATCAAGTTGTCTCACTGTAATCTTTTACAAAGACCCCCCTCACACTCCCTTAAAGAATGATTACTGTGAGAATTTGTCTCTATCCTTCTTGTAATCTGTTTCTTATGCTATGGTTAACAGTCAATTTTTAAAAAAAGTGATAGTTTGTCAATGAGGTACTTGGCAGCAGCAGAACACTGCATTAAACTGATTGTAGAAAAGACTCAGGATCACCCAATAAACACCAAAAAAACTGCAGATGCTGTAAAACAGAAACAAAAGCAGAAGCTGCTGGAAAAGCTCAGCACATCTGGCAGCATCTGTAGAGAGAGATCAGAGATAATGGATCACTTTAATTTTATTTTGGTTGAAAAGACATTTTGAGCCAACTTTAAAATGCAACATGCATAAAAATTGGGGAAAATGTAGCCAAATAATATTTACTGCATATATATCTTTCATGGGGGTCTTTCAGCATAGCCCAAAGCACTGGGTTTAAGTTCCATTCCAGGACATGAGGCCAAAGAAAGCGTATTCTTTTATCCATGTGAAGGGAAGAAAAGAGAGCCCTTATCATTCATTATTTGTGGCTCCAGACTACAACATGTATGCTAAAAAATACATGTTGTTTTAATATCCTGATCTCATTGTGGGGGCCAATTGGCTGGTGTGGGTTTGGGTCAAATTGGTGCCAACAGCACAGGATTCAATGCCCATTCTGACTGGGCAGATTCATCACCTGTCTCCTGCCCCTACCTGAGGTGGATATTGTGGCACAATGGGATGAACTTGTCTTCATGTGGAGAACTGGAAAGTGTCAGGGATTAGAAAGCACTGTCGGGAAGGTAGTTTGACAGGAAACCTCACAACTTTAAAAAAGCACTTGGATGAGCACTTGCGAAGTGTCATAATTTTCAAGGGCATGTGTTGAGTCTGGGAAAATGGGGCTAGTGCAATTCGTGTATTTTTGGTGGTAAGATTCGAAGAGACTCTACTAAGATTTTATGATTGTAAATGAATGTAGAAGTTCTTTCATAAGCTCCTCCTATGTATCATACTACCGTAAATAAATTAAAGTTAATCTCTTTTTACTCTAACAAAAAATTTATTCAAGTTGTATCATTTTGATCTCTACCAGCTATTTATCTCAATCATTTATTTAGTTCCTGTGAAAATTGCCTTTTGTCATCAATTCTCCCCCATCTCCTGGTGATGGTGTTTTTTGTTGTAATGAATTAAACAGACCTTGCATGTTTTCTAAAGTTCAATCAGTGACAATTGTTTGCTTGAATGTAGCTGGATAACCAATTTCAAAGCTGAACATGATCGTATCCTCAACTTGTGTCACACTGAAAACTCCTGACAAATGTTCACAGCATAAAAACCTGCTCAAAGAAAGTGAACATTGGGTTTCACTAATTGACAAATAACTTTCCTAAACATTCCACATGGAAGTCACAGGTTGCAGGACTCAAAGTGTATGTCTGGATCACAAATTCTGTTTATGTTTCATCTCTTTGTTTGAAATGATAAAATGCAATCATTACTTGGACTTGAAGGAACAATTTAAATGTTTACTGATAATACAAAATTTAGATGTGTTGTAAACATTGAGAAAGATAATAATAGACGTCAAAAGGGTTTGGACTGGTGAAATAGGTGAATTTATGACAGACAAAATTAAACATAGAAAAGTGTGAGGTAAAACATTTCCGAAGGAAGGTTGGAGAAAGATTACACGTACTGAAGTATATAATTTTAAGTGGAGGTGGAGAAATGGAGAGATGTTGCAAGGTATGTGCACAAATTTTTGATGCTGTCAACATATGCTAGCAGAATGGCACAGTGGCTCAGTGGTTAGCACTGCTACCTCAAAGCACCAGGGACCTGGGTTCGATTCCACCCTCAGGCAACTGTCTCTGTGGAGTGTACACATTCTCCCTGTGTCTGTGTGGGTTTCCTCTGGGTGCTCCAGTTTCCTCCAACAGTCCAAAGATGTGCAGATAAGGCGGATTCGCCATGCTAAATTGCCCATAGTGTTCAGGGATGTGTAGATTAGGTGGGTTACATTAGGATGGGTCTGAGTGGGACGCTCCAAGGGTCGGTGTGGACTTGTTGAGCCAAAGGGCCTGTTTCCACACTGTATGGATTCTATGAAACTGTTAAGAAAGCTACACAATCTCTGACTTAAAAGTGAATGTATAGAATAAAAGCTGGGAATTTATATAAAACACTCATTTCATCCCTGTGAAATATTATGTATAATTCTGGTCAACGTAGTTAAAGAAGGAGCCAAAAAGTATGGAAGAGAATTACTAAAATTGTAATTAGAAAGAGAAATTACATTACTTGTGTAACTGGAGAAGTTAGGGTTGTTATCCATATAGTGCAAAGGGGAGATTTGATGGGGGTGTCTCGAATCATGAAAGGTTTATACACAGTTAGAATAGGGAAACTGTTTCCAATAGCTGAATGGCTATTAACCTTAAGATCATTGGCAAAAGGACCAGAGACATGATTCATGATTTAAAAAAAAAGCTTTAATTGTTAGCGTTTGGAATGCAGTTTCTGAATTTTGAATTGGGCATTGTGAATGCAGATTCACAACTAGTCTCCAAACCTGAATGTGAAAGAAATGCAAAGATTTAAGGTAAAAACGGGTAAATGGAATTAATTGGAATATTCTTCGAAAAGATGGCACATATTTAGTAAGGTGAATAGCCTTCATTGATGCTATACTATTCTACAATTCAAAGATATTAGCTGATGTTCTGTGGCATTGCTCAGGATCAATTGAGCATGTTCTTATTTTATGAAACTAGTTGGGATACAAAGTTGTCACTTTTCCTGGCTCCACTGAACTGACACAGGGAAATGTGCCCAGAAGCTTGGATTTTCACTCTGGCAGGGTGTAGGTTCTGGCATGCATGGAGGGCAAACAGTGAGAATGTTGCCAGGTGATGAGTTTGGCTGAGTGGATCCCTTGCTTCATCTTTGTCCAAGATTTTTGGAAAAAGCAATTACATAGAAGACAGTTTTAAGCTCTCACATTCTCCAAGTCCTTCCCATTCCACTGGGACACTACATTGACTCAGCAGTTAAACCTGCTGCCTCACGATGCAAGGGACTAGGGTTTGATTCTGTTTGTGTGGAGTTTGCACATTTTCCCTGTGTCTGTCTGGGTTTCATCTGGGTGCTCTGGTTTCCTCTCCTAGTCCAAAGATGTGTAGGTTAGGTGGTTTGGCCATGGTAAATCCCATAATACTCAGGAATGTGCAGGCTGGGTGAATTAGCCATGGGAAATACAGGATTACCGGGATTAGGGTGTGTCAGTGTGGACTCGATGGGCCTAAAGGCCTGCTTCCACACTGTATGATTCTTGCCTGTGTACCCATGTACTCCCATTTCCCCTCATATTTTGATGTCAACCTATGCCTTCTGCCTACCTTCATGGTACTTTAAAAATCCTTATGCCAACTTGGTGACAACTCACTTCATCCCACCCAACATCTTTGCTCTTACACCTACTCTGCTGACTCGCCCGGTACTTACCTTGGGTAGACATCAGGACCCATGCTGAGATTAAATAAATACAGTTATTAATAAGTGTTTATTGAAGAATTCACTGCTTTAAAAAATCACTTTGATAAAAATCCATTAACTTCATTGAATCCCTTGAAGTACAAGCTTTGGAATTCATGGTCTGAGAGTTTCAGAGAGTCTACGACAATTCAGAGTTGGCAACCAAACTGTGAAACACCAAGTACCCCGCTGTGATAACAGAAAGTTGTAAAGTCAGTCATACAACATTAATACAATTAACATAGCATTCTCATTTACGTCAATAGACAGAGTGGAATAATAAAATGATTATTTTCAATAATCCTGATAATTTCATTCCAAATATCTAAGAGATAGGAGTTTTAAATGCCTTGATAGTTGCTTTTGATAGTTATTTATGGTCATTCCAACGGGTTTATCCACCTTTTGCATGCATACATGTCCACTTTTAACAATACCAAAGAGCGTCTCATCTCTCAAAGTTCACATTAATTTTCCATAAGCAGTTTCTGGACCATACCCAAAAGGGTACCTTCCGTCTCCAAAGGGTTCCTTCCCTATCAAGCAATTCCACAATGTTTGACCTTCTGGTATCAGGCCTGATTTGTACATGATATGTGCCCCTTTAATAAAAAAATCAGATGTGACCAGTGTTTTGAATGTGACGTTGCCTACATGAATAACGAATACTCAATTTGGAACTCGCCCCAATTTTCCATGAACACTTCCCCACTATCACCCCCACCAACACCACCACAGAACTCTGTGAGTTTGTGTATAGGGGTGCAGAACCTCTGGATTTAGGCTTCCGACAACACTTTTGCAATGACTTGAGAGGCTTTTCAATGTTGTGATAATTCAGGTCAGAGTGTGTCATATGTCAGACACAAGTGCAACAATTTTCCACACATTGCAAGGAAAATGCACCACTCAAGTTACCATCCCTTATTGTGTGACAGAATATGTGGAAAACAAAATAAAAAAGAACTTCACAGACCTGCATCAATAGGCATCAGCTATCCATACTGGTTAAATGAAATAAAATTAACGTTGTAAAAACACAAGAGAACTTTCAGCTAAATATTAAAATGATGCAGGTTATTGATTCACTGTAAGATAATGTCATTGATTTTGAGCCCTAGAAATATTCCCATTTGAATCAACTTAAGTATTTAACTTTCAAATTGCGGGTCCAACCACCAACTTTTATAGGTCTTCATAGTACCATGTACTTCAACCTTGGCTATCAGCTGTTAACCAAAGTTGGATCTAAGTACAGATTTTTCCTGTGAGGCATGTGAATCTAGCATATAATTGGTTGTTTAATTTATTATTAAAAATGAATTGCGTTCTCTCTGTAGCTTCTAATTCCAATGAACAGGTATATCTTATTTCAAATCAAAACTTATGGGACATACTGTGCTGTAGCAGAACGTTTATCAGCACCTAGCAGTAATTAGATTTACTTTTGAAACAGGTTTTTCTTTCCCACTAACTTACAGAGCACATGAGCTGGTAACGCAATGAGAGAGAAAGGGTCTTGAGAATCTAAGTGAATAGAGCGAGCAACTATATATTTCCTAAACTAGTCAGATTGAGCACACAGGCATTGGAAGGGTTGAAAAGCTGAATTAGAGTGGGTGAATTTCCTCTTAACTCGACCACAGAGAGACAACGAAAGACTGGATCAGGAGGAGGGAGGGAGAAAAGAGGTATAGAAACAAAAAGAAAAAAAAAGTCACATTTTTAAGGCACCTAAATTAATTCACAGCCCTCAGGAATAAGAATTCAAAATTACAATAGTCAATGTTTAGTGAGAGGTTGACTGGCAGTTTAAAATATGTACCTCATACATAAAAGGGTATCCACGGTTGCAATCACTAGTCATATCTATCTCCAGTGGATTGAATTCACATTCAATGGTCAAAAACGGCAATATCATCAATTCATACATGTCAACGTTGAGAAGGGCACAGAGATCTTCATAAAGCTAATGTTACAGCAGCATGGTTTGAACAAACAATTTTTGAATTTTTGCATTTAGCTAGATATCTGAGTCCTCTGACACCTGATAAGGAGTCACATAAAAAAAATGCATTAAGTAGAATCACATGGTGTATGGGGTAGTATAACAGCATGAATTAAAATTGGCAGAAAAAAAAATTGAGTTTGTGTAAATAGGTTTTTTTCTGGTTGGCATGATGTATTGAGTGGATTCCTACAGGGGTCTGTGGCTGAGGCATGAGCTCAGATGAAGGAGTGAACACATCATAGTTAAATTTGCAGATGGCTCAAAGATAGGTCATAATGTTTGTTGAGAAGAGGACTTAAGGAAGTTGCAGCCAGATATAAAGAGGTTGAGTGAATGGGCAAACGTCTGACAGGTGGAGAATATTGTGAGAAAATGTGAAGTTGTTCACTTTGACAGAAAGAAACTAAACAGAATGTTACCTAAATGGAGAGAGATTGAAGATGAGTGTTGTTGGAGCTGCACTCATCCAGTCAAGTGGGGAGCATTTCATCACACTCTTAACTTATGACTTATAGATAAGGCACAGTCTTTGGCGAGTCAGGAGATGAGTTGTATTCCTAGTCACTAATCAGTTCTTGGAGACACTGTTTTTATGTAGTGACTCCAGTTGAGTTGCTGGTCAATGGTGACTCCAACGATGTTGATAGTGGGGAATTCAGTGATGGTAATACCATTCAATGTCAAGGACCAGTGATTAGATTGTCTCTTATTGCAGATGGTTCTTGCCTGGCATCTGTGCAGTGCAAATGTAACTCGCCACTTGTCAGCCCAAGCTTGGATATTGTTCAGGTCTTGTTACATTTGAACATGAACTGCTTCAGTATCTGAGGAGTTGTGAATGGTGCTGAACATTGTGTAATCATCAGCAAACATCCCCACTTCTGACCTTATGATGGAGGTCATTGATGAAGCAGCTGAAGATGGTTGGGCCTAGGACACCACCCTGTGGAGTTCCAAAAGAGATGCCCTGAAGTTGAGATGATTGACCTCCAACAATCACAGTCATATTTGTATGTGCCAGGTATGACTCCAACCAGCAGAGAGTTTGCCCTGGATACCCATTGATTGCAGTTTTGCGAGGGGTCTTTGATGCCACATTCAGTCTCCATGCAGCCTTGATGTCAAGGGCTGTCACTCTCACCTCTCTGGAATTCTGCTCTTTTGTCCAGTTTGACCCAGGGCTGTTATGAGGTCAGGAACTAAATGGCCCTGGCGGAACCCAAACGGGATGTCACTGAGCAGGTTATTGCTGAACAGGTGCTGCTTGATAGCACTGTTGAAGACACCTTCCATCACTTTACTGATGATCGAGAGGACACTGATGGGTAGATAACTGGCTAGGTTGGATATGTCCTGCTTTTTGTGTACAGGACATACCTGGGCAATTTCCACCTTGTCAGGTAGATACCAGTGTTGTAACTGTACTTGAAGGGCTTGACTAGGCCAGCAGCAAGTTCTGGAGCACAAGTCTTCAGTACTATTACTGGAATGTTCTCAGGGCCCGAAGCCTTTGTAGTATCCAGTGTCTCCAACCATTTCTTGATATTACGTGGAGTGAATCAAATTGGCTGAAAACTGGTATCTGTAATGCTGGGGACCACCGGAGGAGGCTGAGATGGATCATCCACTCGGCACTTCTGGCTGATGGTTGTTGCAAATGTTTCAGCCTTATCTTTTGCACTGATGTGTTGTGCTCTTCCATCATTGAGAATGGAGATATTTGTGGACCCTCCTCACAACGAGTTGTTAATTATTCCACACCATTTATGATTTAATGTGGCAGGACTGCAGAGCTTAGATCTGATCTGTTGGTTGTGGGATGGCTTAGCCCTGTCTATCACTTGCTGCTTTCGCTGTTTAGCGTGCAAGTAGTTGTGTTTGGTGTCTTCACCAGGTTGACTTCATTTTCAGGTATGCCTGGTGCTGCTCCTGACATGCTCTCCTGCAGTCTCCATTGAACCAGGGTTGATCCCCTGGCTTGGTGCTAATGATTTAGTGAGGGATATGCCAGGCCATGAGGTTGCAGATTGTGCTGGAGTACAATTCTGCTGCTGTTGATAGCTCAAAGTGTCTCATAGATGCCCACTTTTTAGTTGCTAGATCTGTTCAAAGTCTGCCCCATTTAGCACAGTGACAGTGATAGTGCCACACAACACAATGGAGGGTATTCTCAATGTCAAGGCAGGACTTTGTCTCCACAAGGATTGTGCGGTGGTACTCTTAACGATACTGTGATGGGCAGATGCGAGTGATTATCTGTGTGGAGTTTGTACATTCTCCCCATGTCTGCATGGGTTTCCGTCGGGTGCTCTAGTTTCCTCCCACAGTCCAAACATGTAAGTTAGGTGGATGGGGGTTATGGGACACAGTAGGGAAACTGAGTTTAGGTGGGATGCCCTTCGGAGGGTCGGTGCAGACTGGATGGGCCAAATGGCCTCCTACCACAACGTAGGGATTCTGTGATTCTAAGTGATACAACTGAGTGGCTTGCCATTACAGAGGACACTTGAGAGTCGACTACATTTTAGTTCAGTCTTGAAGAAAGAAGATTGTAACTTCAGGGCATAGTTTCAAAGGACTTGCTGCATTGTTCATTTGCCATGATATTGTATCTTCCTACCCAAGAACATTTTTAAAGCTTCAATGTTCGCCATCTTTCCATTGTGGTATCAAAATGTTTTGTAGATTGAGGTTTTGGAGGCCCACAGTTTATTGTCAACATCCAAAAATGATTGAGTCTGACAAAATTAGCAGTTTATAAAACTTGAATTCAGGTAAAATGATAAAGCTGCTATAGTCCCTGGGGAGTATTGGGCAGCTCTACTGTTAGAGAGAAACAACTGGTGGTGAGTTTAACCTGAGAGACAGCATGCCTCAGGTGGCTAGGCAAAGCTGAGAAGGTGGGATTTTCAATGGGGACCTCAGCCGGTGTGGGAAATGAACCTGTGCTTCTGACATCTTCCTGCACTGCAAACCAAATGTCCAGCCAACTGAACTATCTGACCCCCTAAAAACACAGTTACAACCTGCTCATGGGAGATACCTGAGAATATCTGAACTCTTGTTACTGGGCCCATTATGTACACCCATGTAACCTGTTCATGCAGAAAAAGAAACCTTCTATGAATTTCTTTACTCAAGCCTTCATGAAATCGTAATGTTTGCTAATGACAACATGAAATACAACATTGAAGTGTCTGTTATGCCTGTTGAGATTTCTCAATGCTGTATACTATGAGCACCTTCAGAGAGTCAAGACAACTAACAGAGAAGGGAAACTCAATGACTTAGTGTATGTGCAGTTGTAGGGCTGTTTATAATCTCTGTTTCAGCACTGCTAGTACCTCCTGTATACAGACTGTGTAAAACTGTCACTGCGTCCAATACCCGGGGCCAACTGTCCCCTTTTCTTGCCTATAATTCCAGAACAAATTGCAGCTTTTTTTTCAAGACAATCATATTTAGATGAATTAATTTTGAGCCTTTTATGTTATTGCAAAAGCACATGCTGCACTGTTTAATTTCATCACTTGTTTCAAACTTTCTGTTTTAACATTGCTCTTCAGTTCTGATGTTGTATAGTTAACATTGGAAATGGAGCCATTAAACATACATACATGGAATTGTTCTGTGCATTGAGGATTGTACGTGATGTATTAGACCTGCTGTCCTGCAGCTGTCTTCAATGTTGTGTGGAAATTCTTCCAGGACATTTTCAACTCTTGGCTTTGAGCTTCTTCAGCTTCTGACCGCATGTCAATAAAACTTTTGCGTTCTAACCACCACTTAAGAATCTCCCACTAGGCATTAACATTCCCCAGTGATGAGGTGAACATTTCAGAGATAATTCTAACATCTGGTTTTACTGCTGTGGGCCATTGCTCTTGGATTCAGGAACAAGTTTCTCTGTGGCTGTTCCTCTCAGCATCCCAAGGCCTCTTACCCAATATTTAGTAGCTATAATATTGGCATGCCTCAACTCATTAACAGAGTGGTAGATACTTTGGCATATTTACGCAGCAAGTGACTTAAAAGATAACAATTAGTCCAAGTGATCTCCTGGACTGGTTTCAATCATCTGAAGGGGTGAGAGGTCAATTTTGTTTTTCCTTCACTGGTTCGAGTTTCTTTTCTTGCAAAGAGGGGACTTAACCAGCTGCCAAATTGTTTCCAGGGATTAATCCATAAAATTGTGACATGTTCTCAAATGGATGTTCCACCCCAAGTACAGGTTGATTCTTTTGAAGATACTTTGGGGTGGCACAGTGGCTCAGTGGTTAGCACTGCTGCCTTTCAGCACCAGGGACCTGGGTTTGATTCCAATGCCAGGTAATTGTCTGCGTGGGTTTCCTTCCAGGTGCTCCATGTTTCCTCCCACCGTTCAAAGATATGCAGGGTAGGGTGGATTGGCCATGCTAAATTGCCTGTAGTGCCCAGGGATGTGCAGGCTAGGTGGATTAGCCCTGGGAAATGCAGAGTTATAGAATGGGTCTGGGTGGGATGCTCTTTAGAGGATCAGTGTGGACTCAGTGGCCTGCTTCCAAACGGTAAGGATTCTAAGATTAACAAGAATTAATGCAGTTGTATTCGACATTTTCAGAGCCTTCCAATGAGCATGATGTTTCTGAGGATATTTGCTTGTATTTTATCTGGTAACACGCACTAGTTGTTGCCATTCGTCACAACACAGCAAGACAGCATTTTGCGTCATGGTATGTCCATAGGATATGTCGGCCCCGACATCTCGGGTAAGATAATCCTTTTGTCTCATTCTTTGTTTGGCTGGTTGCTAATACTAGAACACAAGCTTGCTTCTGGTTAAGTTCAATATGGTCCGGCTTGCCTGATAAACAAGCACAACATTAAAATACAGAACTATTCTCTGACTTCAAGGCTGATACAGATTCCCCCTGGTGAAACAGGATTTATACAGGAATATAAAGCCAATTCCATAGAAAATACACAAATTCAACAGACAACTGACTCAATTCTAATTACATTGGACCAACAAAAATACACAGAAGACAGCGTTTCCCTCAATCCATATTGAATAGGTGACTAATCATTTGCCATGACAAAGAAAGTATTGCAGAGAATTTCTGTAGTGGCTTCATGCACTGAAGTGCAATTTATTCAATCTACCTTGTTTCTGCATTGATGGGTGGTTTTATGTTGAGAAATAACCCATGTGGCCTTAGGTTTTCACCCCTTAAATTCTGTTTCCATCAATGTGTAACAATACAACACAAGCAAGAATTAATTTTCTTTTGTCTATATCTTCTATCTTTTCTCCTTTAGGATCCCTTAAAACAGTACACTTCAGTTCCTTTCTTATCTTTCATGATGATTCGATGGACATTCACAAAAGTTGTGTAATCTCTTTTTAATGTGCCGCAGTGAACTCAACTAAGAGTCAGGGAATCCTGGGGGTGAATTTCCACACGGAACGTCTTCCTTTTTAAAAAATTGACTTTCCATGACTCTTACGCTGATGTTGACAGCTCCCAACCAGAATTGTCATGTGGCAATTCACTCCTGAGAATTTAATCGCACAGGAGGAAGCCACACAGCCAGTTATAACTACAGTAGTTCTGAAGAAGGGACGCAGGATGCAAAACATTAACTCTGCTTTCTCTCCACAGATGCTGCCACACCTGCTGTAGTTTCTCCAGCAATTTCTGGTTTTATAGCTATAACAGTTTCAGCTTTTCAGCTGTCATTATCTTTTGCAAATCCATTCCGCTGGCTTTCACCTCTAGCCTTTTATAGACTTCATTCCACTTGTTTTTTAACAATGGCACTTGTTGTGTGCCTTTATAGCAACTTGGAGTTGCAGCACCCTGTATCCAGGAAACACTGCCTACCCACTTCTGAGTTTGGAGGCAGCAGGGCTGAGTGAACAGCAGTAAACCTTCTGACTTCCTGCCACTGGGGGAATTTCCCAAGGATGGGCTGGGGACAAAAAGAGTTGCCCAATTCTCCCAGATCGGTAGCCAATTAAGCAAACGGTCTCTAAGGGCTATTTTCCAAAGTTGATGATAATTTCCGTCCATAAGTGCACTGAAGGGCAGAGCCTGGCAGTTCCTCAGAGGAAGACTTTCAGCAGTTCCTCCTCTACACTGATCAACCTGACTGCGGTGGGTATTCTTTACTCACACTTCAGAGAGATATTCCATTTTGAGATGCTATTGTGGTTCCCTATTGGCCTCAGCAGTACCAACCTCTCTCAATGGAACTCCTGGCAATCCTGTAATGCACTGACCTCTGATTGGGTACCCCTTCACTTGGCCATACCTTCTATTCTCAAACGTACAGTGAATGCAGAAACAGTGTGTTAGCTGGCCACCTCCTGGATGCTTCCAACCACTGATGCAAATCCAACACATGCAGGGCCAGGGACTTGGAAATGGTTCCAATGCCTGAAATTTGGCATTGAGTTTATCATTCTGCTCTTAGTGCCTATGCACTCTTCAATTACAAGCATTCAATTCTTTAACCTTGGTGGTTGTAAATTTCCTTTAATGGCACATTGGACAAATGCACTGCCTGTGCAGTTACAGAGACAACAAGGTGCAGGGCTGGATGAACACAGCAGGCCAAGCAGCATCA
>NC_063359.1:13404214-13516416 GCF_021869965.1 Rhincodon typus | reverse complement strand
TGGCCTGCTGTGTTCATCCAGCCCTGCAGCTTGTTGTCTCGGATTCTCCAGCATCTGCAGTTCCTACTATCTCAGTTACAGAGACAAATAGCCCACGTAAATTCCAGATTATACACCATACTGTAGAGAATTAACTGGCCTCAGTCATGTCAGCCAGTAGGCCTAACATAACTTGTCCTTCACTGCTGAATTAAGCAAGCAAAAATGTTAGCCAAAATTTCCACATCTGGCCACTGGATCTTCCTGGAAATAAGTCTTGTGAGTACAACACTAGCTTCAACTGTGATACCCCACTTGGCTCAGATACAGGAGGATATTGGGCAATGTGAAGTCATGTCCCAGAAAAGAATGCGCCCAAAATTATATCAATCTCTATCTAGGGATTGCAACCAGGCATGGCATAATAAACCTTCAGTGGAAAGGCTACAGAAATTTGTGAACACAGCTCAGATCAGGATGCAAGCCAACCTTCCATCTATTGACTCCATCTACACTTCTCATTGCCATGGAAAGGCAGCCAACATCATCAAAGATCACCTCCCCCATCCCAGTTATAATCTTGTCCAATCTCTTCTATCAGGCAGATGATACAAAAGCTTAAACACACACACCAACAGGTTCAAGAACAGTTTCCTCCCTGCTGTTACCAGGCCTCTGAATGGACCTCTCAAATTTCAAATCTAATGTTGATCTTGCTTTTGATCTTTGCTTTTGAGCTTTGATCTTGCTTTTGCGCACCTTCTCTACAGCTGTAACTTTGTATTTCTTGCTCTGTTCAATCATCCTATGATCTTTGTACGGTAGGATCTGCCTGTACTGCATGTAAAACAAAACTTTCACTGTAATTAGGTCGATGTGACAAAAATAAAGCAAATCAAATTAAATCTTCAGAGTTTTTTTGTTGCCCTAATGAGTTAGCTCAATAACCAAATCCTGAGCAAAAACATTCTCCACTGACGAAGTGTTGCACTGCAATTCAGAATCTTATTTATTCAAAAATGATACAAAGTATAGAAGTCGTTTACTTTTTATTTTGAGTCTGGGACCAAGAGAGTGATTGTCTCTGAAATCTGCTTGTGTAATCTACCTTTGGCTAAACATATTTTTACATTGTGTTGAAGTTAGTTGTGAAAAATGGAAAGACAGTTTTATGAAGATTCTGCTCAGCCAAGTTTTAAAGAGGCATCTTCCCATCTTCCTGCCTTAAAATGGATCACGAAGAAAAAGGTCAATGAACTTATTGCCAATGACTGCAAAGGTGATAAAGGCAATAAACCCTTATCACCTAGCTTGAAGGTGGACATCTAATCAGTTATCATCCATTGTTGCTTAAGGGAAGACACTCATATTCTCTATTTTTGGTAGGCTCATTTTATTTCATCCTCCTTTGCCAGATGTGAGGAAGCAAAGCGAGACCCACACGGCCCGAAAGAAAATTGAAAGGAATGCTGAAAGCTAGTACACAAATTCAATGGGAATAGTCAGCTTTCCCATGGTGAAAGGTGGCGTTGATCATCAGCCTATTTCCTTCTGAGCATTACATATTAACCCTTCCCTATATGAGGACTGAAACAGGTTTCACTTCCTTAATACTCAGATCGTGTATGAAATAGGCTGCAGTCATTCAATGTTCAAGATCCAGAAAGAAGTACTAATGCCTTGACTGTGTGTAAATTTGTTGTGCCAAGTACATTTGAGACACCATGACAAAGGAGAACTACCTGGTGGCAGTAGGGATACGCTTATGACGTGGTTGTGATTCCACTAAGCAAGTATCCATCTGGTAGACTGCATGTCAAAGATCATTAAGCTGTATTGCATGCTGCTCAATGACCATGTTATCAAGCATGCACAGCCCCTTTGGCATATGACGAATAGTGGAGGAGTGGATCCATGAGGAGAAGGATGAAGAAGAAGCAGAGAAAGAGAAAGGGTAGGCACACAGTCCCTTTCTAAGTGGGTTGCCCATGAGGCCCTCATCAGAGAATAATAAAATTAACTAAGACGCTAATTCACTATTCACCAGCAGTCCTACACCATAGCATTCATTTGGCCACAATGTGAAAACAAAGGCCAACATGAAATAAACATTCCAAACAAAATGCTGCCTTATTGCATTTGCAAGTCAGCTAATCATCCTGGTCAACTATTGTGGTGCAGTGGCAGTGTCCCTACCTCAGAGCTAGGAGGCCTGGGCTCACGTTTCACCTGCTCCAGAGGTGTTCAATAACATCTTTAATTATGTAAGATACCTCCTGACCAACTGTAGAATAGCCAGCTCAGCTTAGGCAGTAGTATTCTGATTTGGCAGCCTGATAGGCAAGAACAAAGACACTGGTCTCGACTCTATCCTCTGAAGTATGCACAATGACAACATCTGAGCTGGGGACAGGGAGTGCGAGAGCAAGCAATGGTGCTGTCTCTCCATCAGCACACTCTTCGTCAGGCAGCAACTCTGGGGTACCTGAAAAGAAAAAAAACCACACACACAAGGGTAACATTTTGATCGGGAACAGAGGAAAGTAAGAAGTTCACATCATCTGAAGCTTGTAAATTGGAAGCAAACACGTGGGAGCTAGCATGTGAGAAGAAAGGTTAGGCATGGATCTAAGATAGTTTTAGCTTTGCTGCTGCCCAAAGACTCAGTACTGCAAGAATGGCCAGCATCATCCCCTCCAGAGCAGTTAGGATATTTAGCGTGAACTTGAGACCTTTTGGCAGCTCCTGCTGACTGCAGCTTTGTGATATCCTTCTCTGGTAGAAAGATGAAGGTGTGCCAATGAGTGCTCTACACCCGTTTGGCTGATAAAGGTGTCATGGTTGATGAGCTGATAATGTGTGCAGGCTGTGAGATCTGGGTATGAATTCTGCAACAATGTGTGAGAGGTAGGTGAGGTAAGTGAACATTGGACAGGAATCCTGTTTGACAGAGATTGCTAGTGGGATGAGTGATATGTGCAGCATCTGAAACTAGTGGGGTAGCTGCCAAAGTCACCACAGCCCCACTGGCTCATTAGAGAGAGACAGAGATGACTGGTGGTGATTTAACCTGAGGATCACTGTGCCTCAGGTGAGGGGAGAGGTTGAGAAGGACAGTCCTTCATGGTAACCTCAGCTGATGTGGGAATTGAACCCGTGCTGTTGGTGTCACTCTGCATCACAAACCAGCCATCTGGCCAACTGAGCTCACCCACTCCCTTGGTGCATTTGGGAGAAGGTAAATGGATAAATTCACTGACCTTGCTTGCTCACGTGAACTCTTTGCATTCCTTACAAAACTGCATCCAGCTCCTTGGGGCTTGACTCCTGAACTCCAAAGTTATCAGATCCCACTGTGTTTGTGGGGGCTTCCTGCAGAAACAAGACATCTTTCGTCTTGCTCCAGGGCTGTGATATTCTTCATAGCTTCCCAGGTCATCTTCACAAATGTCAGTAACTCTTCCAGCAACAGTGCTCCTACCACTTTAAGAAGTGCATGCTATCTTCAGCAGTTCGGTGCCAGCTTTTAAGTGATTCTGGAAAGTCATGACTTTGAGCTCCCTGCTGATGTGTGCAACCCATGAACAGCAGTCAGACATGAGTGCATGCAGCAGTCATTCAAATGGACAGGCAGCACACTTTGCCTGGGCATTGGTTAATAGTGTATCGTGATTCCCATTCCTGTTTTTGGGGACTATCCAATTTAGTCCTAAAATAACTACATAGTATATTTATGTATTTCTTTCAAAAGCAAAATAATGTACCAAGCAAAGCAACACATTTAGGGAAATTAAAAGCAACTTAGGGCACAGTAGAGGGAATGTTAAATATGAGATACAGCCACACTAGCAAGTTCAATTATGCTGTTTAGCAAACTGAAGGCTGAGGTAATAAATGACCACAAAAGACTATTATAATGTGAGGGAAGCCAAGACACTGGCACATCCCCAATCATTCCCCTTGCATGTTTGTGTGTCGTGTTGCAATGCATCTAATTTGCTGTTTGATATCGTTTTGAAGAGTAATTTTCCCAACAGACCTTATAAAATGCACATTCTGAGAAAGCAAGCCCGTGAAACTATCGTCTGCTGAGCAAAGAATTGTAGCTGATACGCATGTAACTTGGAAGACTTTCAGGAAGTAATTAAGCAAGATGACGATTTTACAGCCAAGAAAGAAATGTTCAACTAAATATCTGCAGAATGGTACATACGATGCAAATATTGTCTTGTTCAGAGCTAATGCTAAGCTTAAATGGTGATTTTGGAGAATTAAGGCTGCAGTTCTTAATTCACGAGCTTGTTTATGTTAGTTCCTTTGTTGGTATTATTGGAAAATGTAGTTTTGACATTCCTATGGCAATGGTATCATGTGAATTTTTGCAGCATTCATCTCAACTTCCCTCTCTTTACTATTTTAATGGATGGCTTGCTTCAAAATTAACTGGTTGATGCTTTCAGTAAAATAGTACTGGAATTTCATGTGAGCACAATTAAATGTACAATATTATGAAGTGTCTTGACAAGCTAAATGGGGAAAAACTATTTCCACTGATAGGTAAGTTGGTAGCCAAATGGCATAAATTTAAAATAATCACTAACAGAATGAAGGCAGAATTCAGACCTTTTCTTTTAAGTCACATAATGTCATTAAGACTTGGAATGCCTTATACGTTACAGAATCCATAATGGCTTTCAAAAAAAGTACTAGAAAAACTGTCTATAAATTAAAAATTGGAAGGGTGCAGCAAATGGTACTATGTGAATAAATCTTTCAGAGAGAAAGCAGACACACTGTGCTACCTCCTTGAGTCCTGTATGATATTGTGGTAACATTACCAATATTTATTTCCAGTCAATCTATGTATAAAATAGAAATCTTACAACAAAAACTCTGCTGGTTATTTCCTAAGTCAGACCAAGCACTGCTCACATATCACACCATGGATATCAACTAGGTTATCTCTGGTCCAACAATGCCTCATTTTTAGTGTTCTTATCCTTATATTCAAATCCTTTCATGGCCTTGCCCTTCCCTGACTAGGTAATCTCCTTCATCCCCACAAATCTCCAATACTCTGTGTTCTTCCAATTCTGGACACTTGCACATTTGCAATTCCTATAGAAACTGAAGCAAGATACTGCAAATGGTGGAAATTTGTGATTCAAAACAGAATATTTTGGCAATGAGGCAAGACTTTTGGGGAGAGAAACAAGGCTAACACTTCAGGTCAATGGCCTTGCAATAGGAATAGAAAATGTTAGAAATGTCATAGGTTTTGAGTATAATAGAGGATGAGAAAGGCTGAGGGTAGGAGAGAGGGGTTAATAGAAGATGAAAAGCAAAGGCAGGAGAGATTAAAGGTCCAAAAGAATGATGCTGCAAGGTAAAAGACTATATGGGGACAAATCAATCAAGAAAATGGGTTGAGAAGAGATGTAAATGAGAATAGTAGAATATCAACAGCTGCTATTCAAAAAATAAACAGAGATTACAATCTGAAAAAATCAAACTCAATGTTGAGTCCAGAAAGCTTTAAAGTGCTTTGTCAAAAGTCTCTCCTGCTTACATTGAGGTTCATTAGAACAATGTAGGAGGCCAAAAACAGTGAGGTCAGTCTGGGAGTGTGGTGAGGAATTAAATGTCAATGTTCCCATTCTTGATTGCTCTTGATGATGTTCAATTACTACTTACTGACATTTTATAGACTGCTAGGAAATGTACACAAATGAGTAGTTAGCGGGGAGTGATTATAAGACTGTTTTAATTGAAGAGGTTGGGATCTGTCAAGCTGTGAGGATAAATCTCAAGCAGTTTACGAATATCATCTGAACTTCAAGTTTGGGTTTCAGCTGCAATAGGCCCTCTCATTCTTTGTGTCACAAACTGGACTTTTCGAAACTGTCACACATCTAAGTCTTTAAATTGTTTCTGTATCTTGCAGCTCTGTGTGGTACAAAAGCTGAAGACTAATTTAGCTCAAATTTTTGGAAGATTCAGGAACTCCTGCTGTGGCAAGAAATATACCTTCGCTATTGGGTAATATAAGTAATAGAGACAACAGAAACTTGGTTCAACTTTCTTTTCATATAAAGCTGCAGCCTTGGACACTTTTTCTGAGGTTAATTGCTGGGATAACCTGAACACAACTTTGGCAACAGATTGTAAAAGCTATTGGTGTGATTTCATTATAATAGTTCTGTACACTGTTGACAGATAATACTGTTTCTCAATTCCTCCCTACTCCTGTACTTTTTTTTCCTCTCTTTCCCAAGGGCAATGAAGTAGAGATATAAACCACCATTGATCAAATCAAATAAAGCTGGAAGCAATGAATGACCCATTCCTGTTCTTGAGCTGAAGTCATGTTTGGCAGGCATTGCTTACACATTTCTATCTTGCCCAGTTGGTTATTCGCATGTGAATGTAGATAGTTTCACCAGGCATTTCAACCAAGGATAGCACAGCTGAACTCATTTTTATGCCAGAACTAACAGTAGGCTGTTCAGCCTCTTGGGTCCTGTCATCAGTTATGTCATGGGTGATCTACATCTTAATTCCATCCACCGACCTTGCTTCCATAACCTTTAATATCCTTAATTAAGCACAAAACTATCAATCGCTCACTTGAATGAGCCTCAGCAGCTTCATTAAGGAGTATGTTCCAGACTTCCAATGACCTGAGTACTTTCCTATATCACTGTTAAAAGGCTAAGCACTAATTTTAAGATTCTGCCCTTCTTCCTGTTCTGGACTGCCTCACGGGAGGAAATAGTTTCCATCTATCTATCCAGCAACCGCTTTCATCATTTAAACACCTCCGTTAAATTATCCTCCATGCTGTCTACTCAAAGCAATACAATCCTAACAGCTATACAATCTGCCCCCATAATTTAAGCCCTTTAGCCTGCTGTTATTTTGTTCTCTTCATACGTGCAACATGGGCAACTGATGCAACTGGGATAAAACCTCTGTTATATGATTCAGTATCGTTCTAAATTGTGTAACTATTAAATGAACAATGAGGACAACCAGACTGGTAAATGTAAAGATGTAATTTGGCATTTGGGGACAGAAAAGAGATAAACTGAACACACCACCCCCAGGTGTCCTGTCACACATTTTGCCTCGGTATTGAAAATACTTCCAACTTATCTTAAATATTTTAATTATACTTTCTGTCAATTCCAACTACTCTTCAACATCCAGGGTCAGTGAGAGACCGGGAGACAGTTCTCAATTAGTTAAAAGATAGTGAAAGTTAAAAGCATCCAAAGAATAAGTTGAGCAAAACTCCACGTTTTCGTCTGTAATGTCCATCTTATAGCAAAACAAACCTTCCGAGCAACTATTAAATCTTCTACAGCATTATTTCCTGCAGTAGCGACAATGATATTTCACACAGAGTATGATGAACTCCATGTGCACTTGCAGTCTTGGAAGTTGCTCTGAATCAGATGTTTGCCCCTTCCAGTAGCATTAACTGAAGTGACACTGAGCAATTTATCTGGGGCTCCAAGGCTATAGCAGACCATACGACACATCAAGGTCTGTCAGCTAATGTGAATACTCACGGTTGTAGTAGAGGTCATGCTTGAGTAACTGCACATTTCCATTCATGATTTAGAAACTGCATATTATTCATCCAGCACTTCAGATAATATACAGCAGTCATATGAAAAATGTGCCTCTCCTGGAGAAAGGATGCTGGTTTCCTGCAAGGAGATCTGTCATATCTTTTTAATGTGAGTTATTGTTCTGACACCAGAAACGCAGTGTTACAAAAAAGATATTTTTAATTAGAAAGCAGGTTACCTTGGACCAAGTTCATCTTCACTACGCCACCTGAAGTCTCCAAATTTTTCATAGTGAGAGTTATAGTGATGTATCACTCGGTAAACCATGGGGGAGGAGATCTCCATCAGTATGTTGTAGGCAGTTTGCTGTTCCTTCCCACTGGTGTAGCCATTAAATAGGCTGTAGATCATCTCTGCTATTTCTGCACAAAACGTATAATGGTTAGAAGCAGATTTAAGCCCACTGTAACTTGCTGAAGAATGCACTCACATCAACTCTTGAGTGATAATTTTTTCATCTAGGTAATGCGAAGGTTACTGATTAGTTTATTTGGCAACGACAAGTATTACCATAAATTTCAAAACTGGGTCCAATTTAAATCTATAAAGCTACGAAATATTTTTCATATTTTTGATGTTTAGTCATTTCTAAAATGTCCAGAGGCCTGAGCTCAAAATCTAGGCTGAGTCTTCAGTGCAATACTAAGGGAAAGTTGTCCTGTTGGGGGCTTTACTCTACCATAAAATATCCAAACTACTTACTTAAGTCAGTAAAGCAGCAGTCTAAGCACTGAACCTGAGGGAATGCCACCATCCACCATCGTTCTGTCTGAACAAGAACCATTTACCACAAATCAGTGCTTTCTGCATCCTGAGCTAATTTTCTTTTTAATCCAAGGTGAAACTGATCTTCATGATCTTCAATTTTTGAACCAATCTTTCATGTAATATTTGTCAAATGCTTTCTTAAAATCCATACAACCAAGGTCCATTGAATTCTGCTCATCATTGTTCACTGTTACTTTATCAAGAAATTCAAACATGTTACTGAAGCTCAATCTGCCTTCTACAAATCTACAATGGCTCTCCTTAACTGACTCAAACCTCCACACGTGTGTGTTTTTTCATTGATCATTGTTTCTAAAAATGTACTCACCACTGACATTAAACTGACCAGCCTAGAGTTAGTGATAAAGGCCTTACATGATTTCTCGTACAAGAACATCACGTATGCCAGTTTACAATTTTCCAACATGTTCCCGTTGTGTATATAAGATTAGAATATGTCAGCAGACCTCTTTCCTACCTTATCTCAACTTCCTGTCCACATTGGGCTGAAAACCATTCAGACCAGGCGATGTATCCATTTTAAGCACTGCCAGCCTTTCCAATATATTCTACCAATCTATTCTCCCCCTGTCTAGTCGCTCTACCACTCTGCTTTCATTGATGTTTTGTCAGTGTGCTCCACGTAAGCACTGATGCAAAGAATACATTACATATTCTCGCCTTGCACTGAACCTCTAAAATATATTCTCTGTGTCCCTAATCATCCTGGTTCCACCTCTTGCTATCCGCTCACTACTTACATGCCAGAGGAAGATTTGTAGGTAACAGTTTATTCTATTATTTTAACTGCTATTCGGATCCTATATTCTTTTGCCCTGTTCATTTGTCTTCTCAAATTGTTGTATTTGGGCTGGTCTTGCCTGAAAGATTCACTGCAATGTATCATATTTTCTATCGACCTCATTGTCAAAAAGGGGGCCCTGCAGTTGACTAGTTTTACCTCGCGCCACCCTGCATCTGAGACATCGCTTCATATCACCAGTTCTGGTCAGATGTTCCCATCCCATTTAGGTTCCAATTTATCTCAGCTACCTCCTCTTTCAGCCCATAAGGTTAGCCTCTTCCAAGTTAGTAGTCCAAATTTAGATTGATTTTTGTTGGTTATACAAGAATTAACTTAAGTTCTGTGATAATGATGATCACTCATATCTCAGTGTTGTCCCACAAACACTTCCTCCAATTGTCCCACTTCACTGCCCAGCACCAGAAAGATCAATGCTGCCTTATTTGAACTGAGAACAAATGGTCAATGAAACTCTTCTGAATATGTTTCGGACATTGCTCTGTCCTTCCTTCCCTTTATTCTAACTTTTTGATTGATACTGGTTTTAAACTGCACCAATTATCACTACTCAGTTGTTTTTGTACATCCCTGTGATTTTCCTATAGATTTGCTTCTCTCTCTCTCTCTCTCGTTCTCATTACATGGACAAACATGGATTAGCCAAAGTAACGAATTAACTGCCTTTTGTTCTGAATTCCACCCAAATGTCCTTATCCCAAGGCATTCTCATGCTCCAGTACTACAAAGTCTTCCTAATTAATTCTGCCATTACCACTTTGAGTATTCTTCCCTATCTTTGCTGCATTCTTTGTACTAAGTGCCTAGACTTTACCATTCTTAAACTACATATTGATTGTTGTTACCACTTTATCTCCTGTGCTTCTAACTCACTGATCTTATTTACCAGATTCCAAATAATTACACACATGCAATCTAAACCTACCCTTATGTGCCTTGTATATCCCCTAGTTTGCTTCCATCTAACATGATAGTACTTTCTTCTCCAGTACCATTCAATAGTCTGACTCTTTTATGCACTTTATTTCTCTTTTCTACTTCTATATGCTGGTTCCCACTCCCCTGCACTTTTGTTTAAATCCTTGCCAACCAAACTGGTGAACCTGTCGAAAAAGACAAGTGGTCCCAATCCACTTAAAATACAACCTATCCCTTTTTATAGGTGTCTCCTGCCCCAGAATGATCTCCATAGCCCAATGATCAAAAGCCCTTCCTCCTACATCATGGTTGTCATTGTCCAGATTGTGTGACTAACTGTCAATCCTTTCTGTTCACCTATGACCCCACTCCCAAGCAAATGCTGTCTTGCTGAGATACTAATCTAGTTGGCATCTTTGTTTGGAGTAGTGTGCCAGTTAGCCAATGCTTGCAGATCACTCTATTTGATAATGACATGGATCTTTCCATGGGTGCATGTAATAGTCCATTGGCATAATGATTGATTGTACTTTTCAGCATAGCTGCAGGTGGAACGATTCAAGTGGGATACCTTGGTTACAGGTCTTCATGTAGTCAAGGTCAGAGCTCTCCTCACCACTCTTCCCTTTATCTTGCATCAGAGCATAAGAAATAAGAGCGGGGCAAGACCAAACACTTCACAGTTTCAAGCAAAGATACAATGCACTGGAAACAGCCAAAGAACGTTTATAGGGCTGATTCCTGGGATGAAGAGGCCATCTTATGAGGGAAGGTTGGAACAGTCCCCATTGTACTTAAGAAGAATGAGAGCTACTCTTGCTGAAACATTTAATATTTTGATGGGGCTTTGATGAAGTAGATGCTGAGAGAATGCTTTCTCTCGTGAGGAAATCTAGAACTAGGGGGCATTGTTTAAAGATAAGGGGTTTCCTGTTTAAGATGGAGATCCTGAGGTTTTTTTTTTACTCAAAAAGGATTGTTAGTCTTTGGAATTCTCTTCCATAGGGGGCAGTAGAGGCTGGGTCATTGAGTATATTCAAGGCTGAGTTTGACTGATCGTTAATTGACAAGAGAGTCAAGGATTATGATGGACAAGCTCATAATCAGATGAGCCACAATCTCACCGAATGGTGGGGAACAGAATGATGAGACAAATAGCCTTCTCCTGCTCTTATATCTTATTACATTCTATCACTTAAAGACCCTAGTCTGCCATTCCAAAAGTTTGTGGCTGCACTTCCAACATTAACCCCACTGATCTGTCTTATCCATGTAACCTTATAATATTAATGCCCAATGAACAATCAACCACAGTCTTGAATATACCCATTCAGTGAACATGCACAGCTCCCTTCGTTGAGAGAATCTCAAGGAATTATACTATTCTGAGGGTAGCTTTCTCCCCTCAACTCATAGCCCAAAATGACCAACACCTTAGTCTCCTTCTGTAACTTCATCTCCCCCTCCATTGTTATGGCAAACAAAAGAACACGATGCCTGCTTCCCACGGTGTTTATGGAAAAGAAAAAGCAATATTCCAATCGCAGAGTCCTTCAAATGATCAAAAGCAAGCGTAGTTGTGCTTAGGTGAGAAACCAAAAAAAAAATCAAACCGTTATTTATCTCCAGGGAATGCTGTTTAGTATATTTGCACCCCTGGCTCAATGCTCCTTCCCTTCTGCTAGTCTTTTCCTTCACTGGTGCTTCTAACATGTTGTTACTCTGTGTTGTAAGCGTGCATTCAAAATCACTGGCTTTGATGTTAACATAAGTAAATTTGTTCTTTGGAGGGTTTGTGAGTAGATTGAGAGGGTGTTTCAAGCATAGTTTGTGGACTGGGTTACATTAATTTTGGGGGCAAATGACACTGGGAAGAAACCAGGCAAAGGACTATGCACATCTTTCACCATAAAAAAAGCTGAAAATGCTGGAATATTTTGGAGAGTTCCAAACTCCAAGTAATACTTAACTTGCCTTTGGTGAGGATGGTAAGGGAGTGTTAAGGCAAACCTGCCTGTCAGTTTCATGTGACATGGTTAATTTCTTTCACAGCTGCTTGAGACAAGTATCTTGAAAACACCAAGCAGGAGTGATGATGAATGACTAACTGCCCTCACTTGAAAATACCTAAATGTAACAATTCCTGGAAAGAGTCTGGCTTGAATCAAATAACCTCACAAATCAGTCTGTGAAAATTGTTAGATAAGATTTGACTACACAGATGTTAAGTCAGTGAGTTCATCATAAAGAAGAACTACAGCATGACAACAATATTGTCTGTGGATTCTACTACATAAAGAAAGTCAATGGTTTTCAGTTTCAGGAGGTATTTTCTTTCTTCCAGCAAAGTGAGTGAAGTGAGTCCAATTTGCAATCTTCTGACCTTCAGCACTCTTTAGACAGGAGGGGGATATAAAGTGACATAACTGTAATTGCTCCATGAAACACCTTTGCCTCTGACGACACCGTAATTCTAAAATCCTTAAACTCTAATGTGTTTAACTAATGTCACCTGTTTAAGGTCAGGATTAGCAAAGCAAAGAGTAAGTAATTCATCCAATTTTCAAAAGGGTTACAATTGAACGTTTCAGTTGAATAAGCTATAGCCAGAGCAAACGCAGGAAATCGTATGATCTTTGTGCCAAAATAGAGTTAACATTGATTTGAAAAGACAAGTCCTGATGTATGGAGATTCCTCACACAATGAGTTCCATATCTCAGTTACACTCCATGAACCTGCGAGGGGGGAATTGGGGTGGGGTGGCAGGGGGGTGGGGGTGCGGTGCTGCAAAGTGATGTTAAAGTACTGGACATGAGGCGACAAAATAGTGTGGCTGTCACACGTTGCAGAGCAGAATGGGTTGGCTATCTCACCGAAGAGGAGATGGTGCATGGTAAACAGCATATAAGTAAGTATCTGTTTTCTTTAAAGCAATATAAAGACACTCTGCATGCAGCAGCTTCACTTGCATTATGGAGCCTATGAAGGATTGATGGCAGTGAACTTACTGAACAGTGGTTACCCTGTTCCCTTAACTGGTAGAGGTGGTAAATACCACAAGGTACCAGGAATGATCATCTTGGACAATACAAGAAGGTCCTTCAACTGGAGAAGTTGAAAAATCTCTACCCTATCTTATTCTTATCGCTGGAAGGGGTTGGGGAGCAGACTAGAGGGGTGAGGAGGAGGCAGAGTTTGGCCTCTGGTTACCTGTCAATGCTGCACAATTCTTAACTATCCGTCACATAAGAACATGAGCATTATAGATTGACATATCAGGCTGCTACCCATCTCTAATTACTTAGATTTGCAGAAACAGTCAATATTGTCACAAGCGTGTTCCATAGTTCTGATGTAACTGTGAAGCCATTTCAGTCATCCTTCATCTCCCACATTGTCCACTCTGTCTCATCATATTATCCATACTTCCTGATTAAACTTATTTTTTTCTCTCCAGCCTGATTTATGGTGTTCTGCAGTCTCAGCTTACGCCTTTCTTCCTAAGTTTTCAATGAACAAATATCACTGCTGCTAAATAAAAAGGACAAACTAAAGAGAAGGTGAAAAAAAGTGTTTACTTATCCCAAAAAAGTGGATTAATTCATTAGCATGTTAACATAGTTTCATAATTCTGATGATTTAGTAGACAGTGAGGTCATAAATCCTGGTACCTTTGTTTGGAGCTGGTGTCAGGTTAAAAGTGATAACGGTATGAAGAACATCATGAACCAAAAGGAAATGTGAAAATAGGAAAAAAAAAATTATGCATAACAAACCATAAAAAAAGTGTGGGAAATAAAGGCAGCTGCAACAAAGTTTTTCCAGCAGTTATAATTTTTTTTTAAATAAGACAATAAATTTAAAGGGAAAATCATTCAAAATCCGCAGGAAGGTATTTCCATTAGTGATGATAGTAAAAACTAGGAGTCATCGATATAGTTATACATGAATCCCAGAAGGAATGCAGGAGAAATTACTTTATCCAGCGGGTGGTTAGAATGATGGATCTAACCACCACAAGGAGCATTGTACTGAATATGATGAATGTATTTAAGCCAATTTGGACAAGTACATGGGGGAGAAAATGATATAAAGTTATGCTGTTAAGTTAGGAGCAAAGTGCTAAGAGAACGCTCACATGAGAAATGGAAATGCCATAGATTAGTTGGTGTTACAGTGCAGCAAATGCTACGTTTAAAAGAAACCCAATAAAAATGACTTTCTTGGTTTGGAATGAACTGCCGTCAATGCTGGTTGGGTTGCTACTGTGACACCCGTACAGTGGAACTGTGCATTAATAGCATCGAGAAAACTGTCCAGCTCATCAGAAGGTTCTGCTTGACAAAGTGAGGAAGAATAACTTACCTTCTGCCTTGATGTCATCAATGAGAGGGCAGGAGGTTCTCATGGTGACAGTGCTTGGCTCAGAACGTCGCCCTCTACTGTCCAAAGCGTACAACGTAAACCTGAAAGAATGAGAGAGTACAAGCGAGATAAAAGTCTGGGGAAGTTTATGCAGAGGCCATTAAGGTGAAACATGTGTGCATGTCTTAGGATACTAAATAGAGCTGATTAGTAAATTACACTAAATATCATAATGTGAAAATTATGGTCTCCCTGGCACTGTAATTTTATTTTCCATCTCAATAATTATCCTTAGAATATGCTCCATGAATTGGTTGAGATCACAGAGATCAAAATGCCAATTCTGCTGTCATTTAATAATTAAATCAATATTGAAGAGAAATCAGAAACTATGTTCTTCTAGATTTTGAAAAGCTCATTTTGCTTAGATCGGCATCTTTGATGATGTCGGAGGAACACAGCAGACTTGAGTCCTGATGAAGGGTCCCCATCTGAAACATCCACTCTCTTCTCCTCTGATGCTGCCTGACCTGCTGTGGTCCTCCATCTCCACACTGTATTGACTCTGACCCCAGCGTCAGCTGTTCTCGCTATCTCTTTGATGATGTACTCGAGTGAACCTGTCATTTTATCTTAACATGATCTACCAAATAAATGGGGTGGCACATTGGCTTAGTGGTTAGCACTGCTGCCTCACAGCGCTCATGGACCTGCATTCAATTCTACTCTCGGGCGACTGTCTGGGTGGAGTTTGCACATTCTCTGGGTTTCTGCCATGTCCTCCGGTTTCCTTCCATAGTCCAAAGATGTGCAGGTTAGGTGGATTGGCCATGCTAAATTGCCCATAGTGTTCAGGGATGTGCAGGCTAGGTGGATTAGCCATGTGAAATGCAGGGTTACAGGGATAGTGTAGAGGGTTAGTCTGGCTAGGCCAAATGGCTTCCAGAGATTCTATGATTCTAAATTACAATATGCTGTATGTTATTACTCTGACCTCTGCAAGTAATATTTTCAGAGGGTAGATGATCCTTGAGGAGGATCCTGTTGGCTCTGATGGCTAGGTGTCAGAGCATTGTACAGAGACCGATGCCTGTTTCCAGTTAAGGCAAACATGGGCCAACCTCATAGCATAATCAAAGAATATGTCATGGTTTGATAGCCATCAAATAGACAAGAATGCTAGCTAGAGAGGAAGAAAAATCCCTGCTGACCTAAACAAAAAGTGAATATATCTCTTCTTCCAACAAAGGTGAAAAACGAGAGGGAGTTAAGCAGTTACATAATAAGAGATGCCAGTCAGAAGGTGATGTATTATAATTGCTCGATCAGGTTATTGCTTCAGTCAGCTTGCTTGTGACCATATTGTGTTTTATCATAGCTCAAATTCTTCTGAAGAATGAAAGCACATGATTGGAGTCCACTTGCAAATTAGTCACTGGCACTTTAGCGGGTTACAATGAAGAATAGACACTGCTGGAACAGGATGGTAAGATAGAATAAGGTTATTTAAAATTGGAAGCAAACAAATGTCTTACAACTTGCATATTGATGTATATCCAGATTGTTTTGATGCTCCCCAGAGGGAACAATACCAGCTTCTTATTTTGCAAAATAGGAAAATGGCTCTTTTGAACTTAACAAAATCAAAAGAACAATTGCATGAGTGCACCGAAATACTCCAAGATAAACAATGTTTGTATTGTGAAGATGCAAGTAAACAATAGAGAAACAGACAGGCAATGTCTACAGAAACTCTGATACCTGAAACAGAGACAAGCATACACATATCTCTGGAGAACATTTTTTTTCCATGGTATCATTTAAGGACAGAGGCGAGAGATTTAAAGGCGACTTGCTGAGCAGAAATGGGACTTTCCCACATCAAAACTGTTACCAAGTCCCATCTTGAAGTGACCATGACCAATTTTGCAATAGGGGAGCTGAAGAAGCCACCTGAAGCTATAGTATAGCTAAGCAGCCCTGCTCATTTCTTGCCAGTCCAGAATCAGTGAAACATGGTCCATATTTAGAGCCCGTCAGAAGTACTGGATATCACACCATTCCTGGCAAGAAAACATCCACCCTCTGTCACCTGAAAAGAAAAGTTAAAAATGCATTCTTGTGATGTTCCCATAGCATTATGCAGTGAAATTTGGCATTTTGGGCACTGTGTGAGAATGTAAAGTTTTTGGAGCACTCTGAGCTCTATGACGAGTTAGGTGGCAACACTTTGTTCTGCCCTGCGAGAAGAACATTAGAAATTGCAGCAGGAACAGGCCATTTGGCCCCTCAAGCTTGCCTCACCACTCAACAAGACCATGGTTGAACTGCCCGAGGGCCTCAACTCCTCTTTTGTGCCAGCCCAGCCAACCTGTCAACTCTCTGATGCTTCAATAATCAATCCACTTCCTCTTCAAATGCATTCAGTGATCGAGCCTCCACAACTGTCTGGGGTAGAGAAAGCCTGACATTCACTACCCGCTGGCAGAAATTCCTTCACACCTCAGTTTTAAACAAATGTCTCCTTATTCTGTAACTATTTCCTCCGGATTGAGATTCCCTCCCTTGTGGAAATATCTTCTCTACATCTATCCTATCAAGGTCCCTAAGACAGTGGCACAGTGGCTCAGCAGTTAGCACTGCTGCTTCACAGCACCAGGGACCTGGGTTCAATTCCACCCTTAAGCGACTGTCTGTGTGGAGTTTGCACATTCTCCCTGTGTCTGTGTGGGTTTCCTCCCACAGTCCAAAGATGTGCAGGCTAGGTGGATTGGCCATGCTAAGTTGCCTGTAGTGCCCAGGGATGTTTAGGTTAGATGTGGGAACATGCAGGGCTGGGGAATGGGTCTGGGTTGGATGCTCTTTGGAGGGGTGGCACAGATTTGTTGGGCCAAATGGCCTGTCCCCACACTGTAGGGATTCTATGAATCTTTTACATTTCAGAACAATAACCCATCATTCTAAACAGTAATGCGCAAAAATAACCTGTTTAACTGTTCTTGATAAGTCAAACCCTTTATGCCAGGAATCAGCCCACTGATTATGTTTTGAATCACCTCCGAAGGTAGAATATCACTTTTTAAATACAGGGACCAAAACTGCGCACAGTACTCCAGTAGTGGCCTCATCAATACCACGTGCAGTTGTAACAACCCATCTCTGTTTATAAACTCCAATAACCTTGCAATAAAGTCCAAAGGAGAGGGGATGATCGCAAAGCTTTTAATAGGTAACTCTAGTTTAGGGTAACTGAGAAGGAGTTAGACTTGACACAAACAGGGGCAGACTCTCTGTTTGGAGTGTTTATTTTTAGCTGACCTGCATGGAAGAAATCAAGAGAAGTTAACTTGATATGTGTAGTCAGACTCAGAAACAGTGTTGGAGAATGAAAACTGAGGGATATATCTGACCTGGGGACGCTAACCAATGATGACTGAATACTGAAATTTCGTAGTTTCGGGGAAACATGAACCCAGGAGAACATGGTGATTGACTAGAACAGGAACAGTCACTGAGGCAGTCCACAATGGACTGGCAATTGGAAAAGAGTTTCAAGGCCAGATCTGCAAAAGCGAATTATTGTAATTTCTTCTGAAGTTTAATGAGATTTGATGACTCATAATTTTATTAATGTGTGTGAGGAGTTGTTGATAAATCTGAGAGATCTATGTTGATTGCATTTGTTATTTGAAGTGCACTGTGGGATGTTTGATCGCGGTATGTTACACATGTTTACCACATGTTACTTCTTCTGCCTATTAGAAATTAGCTGTACATGTACTGATGATTGCATTACTGACCCAACTTGTAAAGTCTTTTTTTTGTTTAAACCTGTGGAATCATATGCCTTGTTTTCTTTTAGTCATCTCTGGATCTCATCTTCGTTTTAAAATTGGTCCCTAGTCAGATCACAGCATTATTTGAGATAACATGGTGTAGAGCTGGATGAACACAGCAGGCCAAGCAGCATCATAGGAGCAGGAAGGCTGACATTTCGGGCCTAGACCCTTCTTCAGAAATGGGGGAGGGGGAGGGGAAGGGGGTGACTCCCCCTCTCTCCCTATTTATTTCAGAACCCCCTTCCCCTCCCCCATTTCTGAAGAAGGGTCTAGGCCCAAAACGTCAGCCTTCCTGCTCCTATGATGCTGCTTGGCCTGCTGTGTTCATCCAGCTCTACACCGTGTTATCTCAGATTCTCCAGCATCTGCAGTTCCTACTATCTCTCATAGCATTATTTGATGATCTTATCCAGGATCATAGCAATAAAGGTGATAATCAGGTATTCAATCATAACAATCATAGGAAACAAACTCATGCGTGCGGTTACAGCTTAAGGAAAGACAAACTTCACATTTTACATTCACAGAAATAAATCACTTCATTTTAAATGCTGAAATTGACTAAAAATTTGAAGAAAAATTAATTATTGATATTTAAAATGTTGACCTACAAGAGCAACCCAAGTTCATTCAATACATATCCTGGGAGTGGGTATGCCTTGCCTTTGAGAGTATTCACCTTGAAGGAATTTATATACTGTGTGAGAATATAATGTTGTGCCTCTGGTTGGCAGATGGATGCTTTGGATTTGTAAAGTGCACACAGAAATTAGAATGTTGTAATGTCTGCTTCATAACTTGTGATGTGTTTTACTTTCTTAAATAACATAACATAGAGTTAATCAATCCCTGATGATCAACTGATCATTAAAACATTGAGATTAACATGACAGAGGTGCATGGGTAATGTCACTGGACTAAAAACCAAGACATCCTGGCTAATGCCCTGGGAACAAGGATTCAAATCCCAATGTGGCTGGTGGAATTTGAATTCAATTAATAAATTTGGAATATAAAGCTCATCTCTGCAATGGTGACGATGAAATTATGATTGGTTGTTACAGAGATCCAGGTAACATCCTTTAGGAAAGGAAATCTGCTCTCCTTACCTGGTCTGGCCTACACGTGACTCCAGACATACAACAACATACTGACTCTTAAAGTGAAGTTCAAGGGGAATTAGAAATGGGAAACAAATGCTGATCCTGCCATGGGCACCCAGATCCCATGAGAGACCAAGGCAAAAAAATACTCATCGCTATAAAAACAAGATTCAGAAGAAAAATTTCAGCCATCTGGTGTTTATGTGCAAGATAACCATTCACATTATCTAATTCTCCTATCTGCTCCCTTTCCACTCTGGAAGGCAGTGAGCAAAGTTTCGATCTGGTTATATGTGCCACTATTGTCAGATTTTATCAGGTGGCCCGTATGTGATGTGTTGGCATATACAATGAGTATTGCTGTTATTTGGCCAATGTGTTCACACTAAATGTCTCTGGATGCACATTTGCAAGAGGAGTCTATTGGCCCTGAGTTACGTCATGACCCCAGTTTAGAATGCTGAAGGACTGTGGAAATATTTGACTTGTAATTGCAAAATGTATTTTTAAAAGAGGTTTGATACAGCAAAAGATGTGAATGTGAATGACATGGTTATCTGAAGAGAAAGACCCATGGAATTTTCTACTTAGAGTTGCAAATGGAACTTCAAACAACAGCCCTTAAAAGAGGGTAAGAGGCAAGCCAAAACAGAGTGGACTGTGATCTCTTTTAAGTACAAAGATACTGAGGTGCTGACAACAACCTGTTCATCAGCAAGCTATCCCTTGTGGATTATCTCCCAAACAGCAGGCATTATTCCTTTGAAGAATACACAAGGACAAGAGTTAAAAGGGCCAGTCTCAACTCAACTGGTCCATGCTTATGTATACCACGATTTGAGCATTAGCATGCTGTGAAAGTAAGACTGTCCTCACGTTAGTCCAGGGTTTCAGGTAAAGACCTTCTCACTTTTTAATTACTAGCTCGCTCGCAGCCAGAAAAAATGAAATAATGACAGCGAAAGGACTTTCTCTCACCCTGAATTCTGGAATTCATTCATAATCAAAAGGAATCAGAACACAGAATCTCAACCAATCAACTAAACTAAGGACCAGAAAGCTGACTGGAACTGGAATGAATTGGTAACCCAGTGGAGGTCTTGTTGTAACAATGGATGTATAAGCTCTGGCTGCTTAGTTTTTCAAAAAGGGGCAAGATAGCATTTCATGATGTTGTTTGAAAGTCATTTAGTTCAACAGCTCCAACTCCTGAGATCAATTACAACTTAACTACTGTGTAGGCTGGGTCATTGAATGCATTTAAAGTGGAGTTAGACAGATTAGGTCATACATGAGTTTGAAGTAAAAGAATAAATGCATCCTGCTGAACTTATAAAGGGTTTGATGAGATCACACTTGAGTAGTGTACAGCTTCGGTATCCATATTTAAAGAAGGACATATTTGCAGTAGTGGCAGTGAATCATGGAGACAGACAGAGGCTGTTTGCCTGATCATGTCTGCACCGACTCTCCAAAGAGCATCCACCCCCCGCATCCCCAGACCCACCATCCCAGCCTATCCCTTTAATACCCTTTGTGCCATGGCCAATCCACCTAATCTGCACATCTTTGGACTATGGGAGGAAACTGGAGCAGCCGGAAGAAACCCATGCAGACCTGGGGAGAATGTGCAAACTCCACACAGAGAGTCATCCAAGATTGGAATCGAACATGGGTGCCTGGCACTGTAAAGCAGCAGTGCTAATTGCTATGCAGATTCACTTGATTGGTATCCAAAATGAGAGGGTGATGAAAAGCTGCGTAGATTGGATCAATATTCTCTAGAAGAGTGAGGCTGATCTCATTGAAACATGCAACACTCTGAAGGGGCTTGACACATTTGAAATTTAAAGTTTGGTTCCACCACCTCGGGAATCCTGGACAAGTGGGAGGCCCTCAGGGTTAAAGGAACAAGAGATGAAAAGAAATGTCTTCGAATTTTTTTAGGAATAGGCATATTTTAGACTGAAATAGAAGATTTTGGTAAAGATTACGTCTTATCATTTATCTGTATTTTTGATTGTGGATTGAAATGAAATAATAAATGTTTTTAAAACTCAAAGATTTCTGAAGGATTACTTCATATTTTTTGAAAGCAACTACGGTGACACTCATTACACAAGTACTCCTTCCACAGCTGTTGGTTCAAGCAGTGGTTGGAGAACGTCGAGACGGCTAGAGCCAAGGGCTGTGGAAAAATAGAGATTCAGCCAGCAAAAAATAACTGATTGGTTTGTGGATTAGTGACCAATTATTGGTGCAAAAGGCCTTTGCCTGACAACAACTATATGATTGGCTCCCATCGAGTTGAATAGGTAGGGGAGGTGAACAGGAGAGGAAAAGCCATCAGACCTCCACCAGCTCAGTAGCTCTCTCTATTCTTGGCAGTTAAAAAAAGATGTTAAGCCTGAAGAAAAATAAATTATCTTTCCTTGACCAGTTATCTAAGTCAGGGACCTTTCATTAGTGTGAACCAGTCATCCTGTACCTCCTGCAAACAAAGAAAGCACCTAGAGAAGAAAGACCAAGAAGCAACATAAGAACATTCTCAACATATACTGTGAACAGATACATGCTGATGGATTATAATTGTTTACCTGTAGTTAGATTCCGTTTATTTTTAATAAATAGTAATTCTTGATAAGTTCAGCAAGCTGGTCTATGCTTTCCAACCTGGGTGTGTGTGTGTGTATATAAATATTATATACATATATGTAAAATATAAAACTTTGTGATGCCTCTGGGAGGAGTGGGCCTTCATTTTCAAGTGTGTCAACACAGTGGGGCATAAGATTTTGGTTGAGGCTTTGCCATGGCAACTATAGGCTTCCCATGTTTCTGGGGCTCGAACATATCACATGGTAATACCCCAACCATTGAGGGTCGACTCGCCAACCAATCAGCACCATTTACTCTCATAGTATAAACTGCTGTGATTGCTCGAAATTTGGCATTCTTACACCAGTCCTGATGAGTGTAAGAATAAAAGCTTCAGCAACATGTACCTCTTCTCGGTAATATTCAGATTGTAAGATCAGGAAAAATAGGCCCCTTTATACTCCATCTGCCATCTTTTTGCTTAATCTGCGTGTATCTCCCGGCACCCACTTTGTGATCCAGCCCTCAGTTTATATTCCCATCTGATGTTGGAATGTCAAGAAAAAAATAAAATAAGTCATTCGATAGATTGTAAATAGCAGAGGCCCCAACCTTGAAGTACTCTACTTAATTCATGCTTTGGCTGGTGACATACTTTTAAATGATATTGATATTAAAAAAAGGACTTGAATATGAGACAATGCAGCATGCAACACTATCATAAAAATATTTTGGTCTACTATTGGAAAATTATCATGAAGAAAGTACCAGGAAAGAACATTTGCTTCAAGCTGTTAACCAACTCGTCTTCTAATGCTTGATGACAGGGCTAACATAGATGACTTTTTGGCGAGAAAGACATGAAACACAGTGCTGTAAAATTGCGGGAAGCAAAGTGACACAATGGTGCATCACAGAAGTTGAAAACCACAGAGTTAGAACAAAGGCTGAAGTCCTTGGGTCAATGTGACCTGAGACAGCAGTCCATAGTATGAGTGACCGGTGGTTCTTCTTAATGTACAGAGACGTACAACTCAAATACTGAGGAGGATTTTGCAATCTTTTCTTCAGATGTGAGGACAGTTATCTGTTTGCCTAGCTTTCTTTAAAGCTCATGGAAACCAGGTTAGGAACAGCATAAAGATGAACTCTATTTCTGAGGTCTCCATAGTCAGTAACAGTTAACATCTTGAATCAGAAGACTGGCCAACACCCATGTGACACCCATGCAAAGACTGCTGAGGTAAAGGAAACCAATGTCTAATTCTTAAATATTCTTGACATTCACTTCCCCAAATTATGAATGAAAGCATGATGTAATCAGACATGCAGAAGTCTCTCACTGAGCAACATGGGAATCAAACCTCTTATGATAAACACACAGCATTGTTTTGCAGGAAGAAAAGAGAGCATGACAAATCATAGTTGTTTACATGAGGGTAAAGGTGAGAGTACTTTAAATATTCTTTCCTCTTCAAATATCATTTTTTTTTGATTCACCAATCCTTAGCAGAAGAACTGAATTACGACCCCTTCCTCCTTCATTCTATCGAGCAAATCAGTGCCTTATGCTCCTTTTGCTGTTCTCCAGCAGTTTGAATCCCAGCTAATCCCTTTGCAATCTAAACTATGAATCAGGACTCTTTGTTCCTGCAGCACCAGGCACCACAACTTAACTACTCTCACTTGACAAAAAACAGAACCACTCAAGCAATATACAAAATAACAAAGGAAACCCAATGACGCGACTAACGATTAGAGATGCAGATAAGGCTGTACCAGTTTATCTCTTACATCTGACTTACAAACGCTCGATTATGATTTTATCTCCATGCCTTACACTTCCTTTTTAAACCATTGGAGAATAATTTGGATTATTCAGTTTGTAATATGCATGAAAATCAAAGTTGTTGGAACATGAATAGAGAATATGAATCAGACAACAATTTTAGTTTGCCCTATGTGTAATATAGAATTCATGTGTTAACACAGCAATCAAACCTGACAATCTGACTCATGAATTATATAAACTACATATCCCACTGTTCAATCATTACTCTTATTAGACTCCAGCGAAAATTGCATAAGTTAATACTAAGTATGAAGCCAGCACAGGCCAGTGTGGGGTTCGACATGCCAAAACATGCTGCCAACATTATCTCTGCATCTCAACTTGCCATTGATAAATCGAGATTCAGCATCCTGCCTAATTAAGTCACTCCACACACCACGCTTCCCATTCTTGCAGGCTCCCATAAATCCCACCTCATCACCCTCCATCCCCACCACCCCACCCAGCCCCCTCGATCACTGCACAAACTATTTTAAAAGGGTAAGATCTTTGTACACAGCAGAAAAATATTTGCAAACTCAAAAATATCTGTTCAATAGCGCTTTCAGACATTGGTTACATAGAAACATAAAGAGGCCACTTAGCTTTTTGAGCTTGTTCCTCCAGTCAACAAGATCATGGAGGTCTGTAGTTATATAGCAGCCTTTCTCTCATATTCAATATCAACTTTTGTTAACAAACAGCAATTAATCTTGGAGTCAAAATGAACAATCAACCTACCATCAAACTTGAAAAACAGTGTTCCAAACTTCTTCCACCTTGTTGATCTTTTCACCTTTAAGTACAGATACTAGTAATTTCCTAACAGCAGATATTAAACTGCTTTACCCTGTCACCGTTAGTAAATATCACCAACAATCTGTCCTGGTCCATCCACATTGCCACTGAGATTGTAATTAAGAGGCCCAGGTTGATTATTTAGGGTGGCACTGTGGCTCAGAGGTTAGCACTGCTGCCTCACAGCGTCAGGGACCCAGGTTCAATTCCAGACTCGAGCAACTGCGTAGAGTTTGCATATTCTCCCCGTGTCTGTATGGATTTTGTCCAAAGATGTGCGGTTTAGGTGGATTGGCCATGCTGTATTGCCCACAGTATCCAGAGATGTGTAGGCTAGGTGGATTAGCCAGGGGAAATACAAAGTTACAGGGATAGGGTAGGGTAGAGGGATGAATCTGGATGGGATGCTTTTCAGAGGGTTAGTGTGGACTTGTTGGGCTGAATGGCCTGTTTGCACATGTATGGATTCAATTGAAAACACACCAACACCTCAACTTCCTCAGAATGCTCAAGGGAATTTGAAATGTCCACAATAGCTCTCACCAATTTTTATGCAGGCACCATAGAAAGTAACCTATGTGGATTCTTCACAGCTTGGTATGGCCCAAGACCGCAAGAAATTACAGAGTGTTGTGAACGCAGCCCAATCCATCACATAAACTAGCCTTCCTTCCATTGACTCCATCTATACATCCTGCTACCTCGGGAAAACAGCCAACACAATTAAAGACCCTGACCACGCCAGTTATACTCTCTTCCATCGGGCAGAAGATACAAAAATTTGAAAACATGTACCATCAGATTGAAGAACAGATTTTTCCCTGTTGCTATCAGACTTATGAACTCCTATATATTAGTATTTATCTTTCTCTGCACCTTCTGTGTAACTGTAACAGTATATTCTGCATTCTGTTCTATTACTCTGATGTACTTATGTAAGGTATAATTTTTCTGGATAGCATGCAAACCAATACCTTTCACTGTGTCTTGGTATATGTGACAATAATAAATCAAATCAGTGGCATGGACAGTTTTCCAGTCTAAAGGAAAAGCTCTTGAATTGTGAGAACTTTAGAATTTAGCACTGTTCTCGCGTGTTTCATTTGAAGCTCTGTGGTGGAAATTAACCTGAATTAGGATCTGTCACTCTACAGTGTTATTGTTTATCAATTACTGTCATTTTGCTTGCTTTAATTTTGGTGAGTCCTATCCCTGATTCAATGTAATGTTGCATTGAACATCCAGCATGTTATCCTCTTCATCTATTGTAAATACTAACATCAAGTAATTGTTCAATATATCTGCCATTTCCTAATTGTTCCCATTGATTATGGTCATCTTCCTTTTCCACATTGTAATTAAAAAAAAATTATTGTATTGATTTTGATGTCTGTTGGAAGAATTTTTTCCGGTCCCAATTTGTAGCACTTATAATCTGTTTTATCAGTCATGTTTTGTTGTTATTTGTATTTCCCCAAGTCAGAACTCCAACCAGAACCTGAGTTATTTCCTGCATTTTTAATGCTTTTTCTTTCAGTGTCACTCAGTCCCTTATTACTTTTGTCAGCTATGGATTTTCAAAAAAAAAAATGCCAATTAGAACTTCAGGGTATAAGCTGGTTTGATGGCACATTCATTTATTTTTTAACACCTCCTGCTTTTATCTATTACAGATGCACCGAGTTTACAGTGGATAATTTCTCTTCTCTTCTGTTGAAGTCAGCCTTATCTAAATTTACAATCTTAGCAGCTTTTTTAATTTCTCTGTTTCAATCATAACTTTGAACTTAGTCATATTGTATTCACGATTAGGTGCATATGTGTGCACCATTTGACTATTACCAAAATCTTCATGGAACCCCTACAACGTGGAACCAGGCCATTCAGCCCATCAAGTCCACACTGACCCTCTGAAGAGCATTCCACTGAGATCATCCTATCCTTGTAACCCTACATTTCCCATGGCTAACCCACCTAACTTACACATCCCTGAATGCTATGAGCAATTTAGCATGGCCAATCCACCTAACTTGCACATCTTTGGACTGCGACTGAAAACCGGAGCAGCCGGAAGAAACCCACGCAGACACGGGGAGAATATAAACTCCACACAGACAGACACCCAAGGCTGGGATTGAACCTGGGTTTCTGGCGCTGTGAGGCATCTGTGCTAACCACTGAGCCACCATGTCGCTCATTACCTGGCTCATTACTCATACATAAATCTAACACAATCTGCCCTCTTGATTCTGGGCAACATGGACAACGGCCATACTCAGCCTGCTCCTAAATGCTGCCCTGATTTTACAAAGCATTTGAAGAACTCAACAACCAATCAGCTTATATGACTATAGGTACCAGTAAATATCCCAACAAGTACAGAACAGCAATCTGGTCAGTCAGTTCTTAAGTTGTTTATGTTTGCCGACTTTTTTATGAGACCGTTGAATCCAACAGCAGCCAATGTCTCAGAAGAAAACAAAACCAAGCCAGATTTATTGATTGGACTGGTTTATAAAACATTAATGTGTCAGGAATGAGCACTCCTTGTCTGGATAAAAAATGTAATCTCACTGGTGTTATAAAGAGAGAGGCTCAGCTGGTGTCTCAATTATCCTTTTCATGTGGAAATATTTAAGATTCAGTAAAACAGCATCAATGAAGGCTGCAAGTGTTAATCGAGTTGTTTTATAAGAAGGAAACAGTAAAGAAAAGCAAAGAGCAACATTTACAAGTTTTATTTTCAACTTTATTACCCCAATGTTTCCCTTGCAGTCTGTGATTCCTGTCTGGAATACGCAGTCCTCTCAAGGTCTGGGCCAAGTGGTTTGCTCTTAATGTGTTAGCTGAGGAAATGAGTGTTGGCAGATTCTTCCGTCATGGAGGGCACTGCAGCCAAAGTTGTCCTGTCCTGGATTGACATTTGCAGAGATCACTGTTTGAGAACTGAAGCCGAGGAAATGTTTGGCTGATGCAGACTGGAAGAAGGGATTGATACCTGAGCTGGACAGGAAAGCCAGAGACCCCTAAGATATTGCCCCTCACGTTCTATTCATAGTAATCCAACAATCTGCAGATGCCGAAAATAAAAACAGAAAGTGCTGGAGAAACTCAGTAGGTCCGACAGCATCTGTGGGAGAGAAACAGACCTAACGTTACCGGACTGATATGACTCTTCCTTAGTTCTGAGAATGGTTCTGATTCTGTGATTTGAGAGAATATCTTTTTCACACAATGAATGATTTGGGGCCCAGAATTCACTGGAGGCAGGTTCAGTTGAGGAAGTGATGATTATTTCAATAGAAACAAGATGGGGAAAACACTAAGATATGATACTCCTTTGGTTGGCCAGTGTAGACCTGAATGGAGATAGTAAGAACTGCCAATGTTGGAGTCAGAGATAACACAGTGTGGAGCTGGAGGAACACAGCAGGCCAGGCAGCATCAGAGGAACAGGAAAGCTGAAGTTTCGGGTCGGGACCCTTCTGAAGACCTCTCACATCTAGTTATGACAGATGGTTAAACAACACATTACACAAAAACACTCAACAAATAATGTCAAACTCAGCAACGGAACAGCCCAGCGCATTAGTACAAATTCATGGCTGAATCATTTGCAAGCATCTTCAGGCAGAAATGCCAAGTAGATGATCAATTCTCACTTCATTCTGAAATCCCCAGCTCCTATGTCTTATGGTCATCGCAGATACTAGTCTTCAGATAATTTGATTCACTTCATACATTGAGTATTCACTACATATCTGGCAGTTGCACATTGGGATGAAAGCCAACTGCAGACCTTTCAGTTTGAAAATACAATGGCACCAGATATGGGAATCCGCAAAGGAACTGTATGTAAGGCAAGAGCTTTAAGTAGCAAAGCAGAGACAAGAAATAGTAGTTAACTGATAACAATGAGAAATTGGAAGCCTTTCTCACCCTATCCTTCTCAACCTTGAATTCAGTGTCTAGTGAAATGAAACAACTTCAAACAATAATCACTCACTGAGAACTCAAGGATATCTGCAACTGAGCCACTGCTGAAGAAATGGGACAGCAGCTAAACAGTCAGGACTCAGTTATTCTCACAACTTAAGGACTGCAAGAACATTAAGCTCCAATTGCATTTATCTTCCTGTCTGTACTAAACATCTAAACCCTCCATTTTCAATTTATTATCTGTGCTTGGCACTGCAATTGTATTAATTTTGGGGGTAACAGAGATGATAACATTCCTTTCTCTTTCACTCATTCAATTTGATCTAGTTAATTATGTAGTGATTGAAGTGTGACAGCTTAAAAAGAAATAAAAATATTTCCTGCGACCAATTGATGGGGGTTACAAAGAGGGGAGTAAATTTCAGCAGGTCTGGCAGCATCTGTGGAGGAGAAAACAGGGTTAACGTTTCGGGTCCGGTGATCCTTCCTCAGAACTCAGGATTTACAGCATCCGCAGTTCTTTTGGTTTTTATTAGGGGAGTAAATTTCCCTTTCTACTTGATGATAACAGTATCCAGGTGCAGCATGACCTGGACAATATTGAGGTTTGGACTGATAAGGAGAAGTAACCTTTGTACCACACCACCTCCGACCATTGTCACTTGACGTTCAACGGTATTACCCAATGAACAACATTGAGGGGTTACCAAAGGCCAGAAACATGTTTTTATTCCTTCACGGAATAAGGGCACCTCACTAGCTAGGCCAGCATTTATTGCCCATCCCTACTTGCCCAGAGAGCAGTTAAGAGTCAACCACATTGCTGTGGGTCTGGAGTTACATGGATGCCAGACCAGGTGAGGATGGCAGTTTCCTTCCCTAAAGGGCATTAGTGAACCAGATGGGTATTTCCAACAATCGATAATCGAAGGCTCTTAATTCCAGATATTTACTTAATTCAAATTACACCATCTGCTGTGGCAGGGTTTGAATTCAGGTCCCCAGATCGTTACCTGGGTCTCTAGATTAACAGTCCTACGATTATACCACTAGGCCATTGTCTCCCCTCGGAGGCTGCCCCTGAACTACAACAACCATATAAATGCTGTTGTAACAAAAGCCGATAACAGTCTGGGAATTCTGAAGTGAATAACTCACCTCCTGACTCCCCTGATCTTGTCCCCCACCTACAAGACACAAGCGTGAATTGTGATGGAACGCTCCCCACTTGCCTGAATGTGTGTAGCTCCAACAATAATCAAGAAACTCAATATACTCCTGGACAAAGCAGCCCACTTGTTTAGCATCATATCAAACACATTTAACATTCATGCCCTCCACCATCTCACACAAAGGCAGCAGAGTGCACCATCTATAAAATGCATGGCAGCAACGACCAGAGGCTCCTTTGACAGAACCTGTGTTCACTACCATTGAGAAAGACAAGTACAGCAGATGCATGGGAACACCCCCACATGCAAGTTTCCCTCCAAGTCACATACCAACTTAACCTGGAATTATTTTGCTGTTGTTTCAATGTTGTTGTCAAAATTGTGGAAGCCCTATGGCTGTGCCTATACCACATGTACCGCAGCAGACCAAGGAAGCAACAATTATCATCTTCTCAAGGGCAAGTAGGGATCAGCAATGAACACTGACTCAGTCAGTGACCCCAAAAATTCTCTGAATGAATAATGAAAGTAACATCTGATCTGGAAGAAAACAGACTGCGTGTTAAACAGCTGAAAAGGAGATATGAAGATATGACTGACGACATGGTGAGAAAAAGGTACAAGGTTGAATTTTCTGAATGGACTTCCCATATTTCTTTTGAGTCAAGCTAATGCAACAGGACAAGGAGACAAGCAGCAATATGGTGCTCCTTCAGCCTATGAAGGAACTTGTGGAATGTGAGAGTTATCAGCGTATATTCCTCTCAATGCTGCCTTTCAACTTTGACGAGTTTTTTGGCCTTCAGATTGTAGATTTATTGAGTTTTCTGGAACATTCTGACTAGGGCAGATTGGTAAAGAGAGATACGTAGATAATAATTGCAGAATTTTGTATGTGGTAATTGAAACAAAACACAAAGGCAGTGAAGCAATTGCTTTCTCCTTGGACTTAGAAAATAGTTTGATCAAGTGGAATGACATTAACTTTTTTTTCACCTTGAGAAGCTTTTGGTTTGATCCCAAAATTGTCAAGCAGGATAGATATTGTTTCAACACCACCAAAGATCTCTATCCCATGTTTGAACTGCTATCAAGTTACCTTCCTCTAGAACAGGATTTGAGACTGGTTGCATTTTATCATCATTCCTGTCTGTGTTGACGCAAAGGAACAGGAATTTACTAATCATTAAGGATATATTAACGGTGGGATTATTCAGAGATTGTTCTGTGGTAGATAATATGTAGTTGTTGCTGCCTTCAGAATCTACAAAAATACCTTCCAATGCTGCATCAAAAAGAAAGAAAATAGATGTATCCAGGTCAGAGTCGTTGTTTTTCAACGGATCCTGAACTAGAAACATGGACAACTTAATTTTCTTGAGAATTACAAAATATTTAGAGTTCGTGCTATGCTTAATGCTGTCACGTAATTAACAATATTTACATAAATAAACACAACAAAAGTTATAATTCATGGAAGTGTCTTTAAACAGTAAAAAACATAAAGAGAATAAAAATGATAGTTGAATCCAATTTAATTACAATTGAAAATGATTTCATTCTCCTCCCCTTTTGGTGATACACGATAAATGGAGTGGCAAAAAATTCTAAAATAGTTAGAGATCATCGAGTCATGGAGATGTACAGCACAGAAACAGACTCTTCAGTCCAATTTATCCATGCTGATCAGATATCTTAAATTAATTTAGTCCCATTTGCCAGCATTTAGCTCATATTCCCTCTAAACCCTTCCTATTCATATACCCAACCAGATGCCTTTTAAATGTTGTAACTGTACCAGCCTCCACTAATTCCTCTGGCAGCTTGTTCCATTAACGCACCATCCTCAGTGTGAAAAAGTGGCCTCTTAAGTCCATTTTAAATCTTTCCTGCCTCACCTTAAACCTATACCCTCTAGTTTTGGACTGCCTAACCCTGGGAAAAAGACCTTGACTATTCATCCTATCCATGCCCCTCATGATCTTATAAACTTTTATAAGATCAGCTCGCAGGCTCCGATGCTCCAAGGAAAATAGCCCCAGCCTAGTCAGCCTCTCCCAATAGTTGAAAACCTGCAACCCTGGCAACATCCTTGTAAATCGTTTCTGAATCCTTTCAAGTTTCACATCACCTTTCTTATATCAGGGAGAACACAACTGAATGCTGTATTCCAAAAGTGGCCTAACCAATGTCCTTTACAGCTGCAACATGATGTCCCAACTCCTATACTGAATGCACTGACCAATAAAGGCAAGCGTATCAAATTTAATGAAAAATATTCATAAATTTAATCTGGCACTTTAATATAAATAGATGATATGACATTGTGACAAAGAAGAGGAGTGCTACGTCGAACAGCATCTGAAAAACCAACATGGGACCGTGATGTGCGATAAACCTGTGTTTGTTGCTTCCATCCATTTTTGGTGCCTGCTAATTTGAATGCTTATCAATTGCAGTCAGTACTAAACACATTACTGAGAGGCAGCCCAAGTTTGTGCATTGTTAGCACCACATAAATCTGGCCTCCGCTGGTTATAGCTGACTTCCATGCCTTAAAGGTGAACTTCAGTTTGGCTGGAGCACATGCCGTCAGCAGTATCTCATACATAACATCTTTGTCTTCACCTCAACCTCTGCGACACCGGAAGCCTCACATTCACATCTTTGATCTTACATGTACTGTCAGCCAATTGCCACATCATCCAAACATCTGCAGCAGGCTTGGACATACACTCTCCTGTGCAGAAAATCTAATATACAAGCATATCTATGTACAAATTAGGAGCAGGAATAGGACACTCAACCCCTTAAGCTTGCTCCGCCATTCAATGAGATCACAGCTGATCTAATTACTCCATTGTCCCATCTACCCTCCATAGCTTTTCACCCCTTGTTTATCAAGTATCAGTTGGTTTCTACCTCAAAAGTATTTAAGGAATCTGCTTTCATCTTTTGAGGAACAGAGTTCCAAAGATCGATGACCCTCTGAGAGGAAAATTTCTTCTTGTCTCTTTCTGAAATGGATGCTTCCTTATTTTTAAGCGGTCATTCCTAGTTCTAGATTCTACCACAGAGAAAAAAAAATATCCTTTTCCCATTTGCCCTGGCAACACCTCTCAGGATCTCATACATTTCAATCAAGTCATCTGCTATTTATTGCAATTCCAGTGAATATAAGGCTAACCTGTCCAACCTTTAATCAGAAGACAACCTGTCTGTTCCAGGGATTAGTCTAGTAAATCTTCTCTGAACTGCTTGCAATGCACTTCCATCCTTCTTTAAATAATGTGATCAGTGCTGTGAACAGTGCTCCAGATGTACTCTCACCAACGCTCTGTATAACTGAAGCATATTCTCCCTATATTTAGATTCAATTTGCCTTGCAAAAAGTGATAACATTCTGTTGACTTTTCTATTTACTTGCTGAAACTGCAGACTAACCTTTAGTTATCACTTTACTAGAACACTCAGATCCCACAGCATCTCTGAGCTCTGCAAAGTCTTACCATTTAGGTCATACCATTCCATTTTGGTCCTCCTTTAGAAACGGGCAACTTTACATGATCACACATTATACTCCATTTGCCAGACCTTTACTCACTCGGATACATCTGTACCCATGGTCACCACCGCAGTCATTAGATTGGCCTTCTAGCAAATGAACCCATGGGAAGCAACAGGCCTGAATAGAGTTCCTGGTCATGCATTTAGAATCTGTGCGTACCAGCTGGCGGAAATATTCACTGATATCTTCAACCTCTCCTTACTACAATCTGAAGTCCCCACCTGCTTCAGGAAGACTACCACCATCCCGATGCCAAAGAAAAATCTTGCAGCCTGCCTCAATGACTACCACTCAGTCATGGCTCACATCAATTCCACCCTACCAGATTGCCTTTATCCTTTGCAACTTGCCCACCATCGCAACAGGTCCACAGCAGACGCTATCTCCCTGGCCCTAACCTCATCTCTGGAACACCTGAATAACAGGGATACCTACGTCAGGCTCCTACTTATTGAATACAGCTCTGCCTTCAACACCATGATTCCAGTCAACTCATCTCCAAACTCTGAGACCTAAGTCTCGGCTCCTGCCTCTGCAAGTGGATTGTTGACTTCCTGACCCAAAGACCACAATTAGTAAGAATAAACAACAACGTCTTCTCCGTGGTAATCCTCAACACCGATACTCTGCAAGGCTGCGTATTCAGGCCCCTACTGTACTCCTTATACACTCACAACTGTGTAGACAATTAATGCTCCGACTCCACTTACAACTTTGCTGACAATACCACTGTTGTAGATCAGATCTCAAACAATGATGAGGCAGAGTACCAGAAAGAGATTGAGTGCTTAGCAGCATAGTGCAAGGACAACAATCTCTTCATCAACTTCAGCAGAATGAAGGAGCTGGTCATTGATCTCGGGAAGCAGAGTGGAGGGCACGCCTCTGTCTGCATCAATGGTGCTGAGGTGGAGATGGTCGAGAGCGTCAAGTTCCTGGGAGTGATCATCACCAACAATCTGACCTGGTCCACCCACGTCGATGTGACAGTCGAGAAAGTGCAACAACACCTCTCCTTCCTCAGGAGGCAAAGAAAATTGGTCATGTCCACAAAGACTCTTACCAACTTTCATAAATACACCATAGAAAGCATCATATCCAGATGCACCACAACATGGAATGGCAACTGCTCTTCCCTGGAAGGCAAGAAACAAAGAGATACATGAACATGGCCCAGTCTATCACACAAACCAGCCTTCCATCCATTGACTTCATCTATACTTCCTGCTGCCTCGGGAAAGCAACCAACATAATCAGAGACCCCTCTCACCCCAGTTATAATCTCTTCCACCCTCTTCCAATGGGCAGAATATACAAAATTTTGAAAACATGTATGAATGGATTCAGGAACATCTTCCCCGCTGCTATCAGACTTTTGAACAGCCCTCTCAACTGTTAATTCTGATGTCTCTCTCCTCACCTTCTCTATGCTGTAACGTTATATTCTGCATTCTGTTCTGCTACCCTGATCCACTTTGTATGGGTCAATCTGCCTGTATAGCACAGAAAATAACACTTTTCACTGTATCTTAGTATACGTGACAACAATAAATCAAACTCTAACTCACTCGTTCACCCTTTATATATCTCTTTGTGGCCTCCTTACGTCCTCTTCAAAATTTCCATCTGATCTATCATACCTATGTTGGCACATAACCAGTGGCAGAGGAAAGCAAATTGGTAGAGAACAGGCGCAACAACATGTCCTTACTCTTACAGAGGTGATGGTACTCACCATCGCTGGACTGACCATCACTGATGACATGATGAACAGTGGGACTAAAACCATCATCAATGACAGCATGCTCACACCTAATCCTCCACATCCCACTTTCTCCTTTAAACTTCTAATTTGTCATTTGGAAGTGATGTGGGCATTCACTACACTTTACCCTTCAACCCATCCTTATACTTAGGTCTTTCACTTTTCAGGTATCTAAGAAATGCAAGCTGGCCAGGAAGTAGTGGAAGAGCAACAGTGGAAGTGGAGGAAGACAGTGAAGAGGAAGAAACATTGTCACTTCTTTTCCCATTTATTCCCAACAGTTCAGAAGCTGACAGTGCACCCACTTTAGTGGAAAGCTCAGAGGCACATGATGAGACATTGGGCACTATTGGCTCGCAGGGGAAGCACTGGTGACAGCTCGCTGGAGGGCAAGACTGGTTCTGTTACAGACAACTCAGATGAGAAGTTTGATGGGGTGGCTTGCAGAAGGAGACTGCTTGATATGCTTAAAGAATTGGCAGAAAAATTTATATGCAATGTCAAGGAGCATGGAGGGGCTTCGGACTCACCTTCCACACAGTTTTTCATTGAGTTGGAGCCTATCCTTTGTAGAATGGAAGAAGTGGCCATTTCAATGAGAACATGCAATTCAGCCACAAACTGAATGCAGAAGGGTGACCGGTTGACAGTTATGCACAATACAGCAGGATTCAGTTTGTAAATCTTATTTTGCGGGGAATTCTACCTTTTCGTTCAAAGGTCAAGAGGACACTGCAATGATCACTGACAGAGAGAGAAAATAAGTTGCAGACCTATGGGGAACAAGGGAATCGGGTTTGTATTTCTGGGCATTTAGGCTGCAAAGCCAGCTGTTGGTTGGCTCCTCCCTTCATTTCCTGCTCCTGCTTCTCAGATGGTTGTCGTACAGATGGTGATTCGGGTTGTCCCATCACGGTACTGAGATAGTACAGCATACTAGAGTCAAGCACAGAGCCTGGTAACTCTACTCAGTGCTGAGGACTTTTCCAGAGCAGATTAGGCAGTGGAACCCATGTTTTTCCACTCCAGAGAGCTGTTCCTTTGTGGTTTTGTGTGGTTGGATCCTACAAATGTTCACTGGAGTCATGACTGATATCAAGAAAGGATAGCTTCAGCTGTCTAGCAGGTACCCTTTGGTTTGGTGTGTTGGCTCACAACCAGGTAACAGAGTAGGTTACTGGAGAATGGAGGCATCATAACTGCTGCTCGAACCTATGAAATGCATTGCATATGGTGGCACACCACCGGAACTTTTCAGAATCACCTTTGGTTCTAGTACGGGGCAATGTCGACATTTGGGTCCTGCAAAGAAACATGCTCATAGTCATTGGCAACCAGTACCAAGGAACAGTTTTTAATCCACAAAGCCAAGTGCTCATCCTGCCCATTTCTCTCTGGCAATAGAGAATGAAAGGTACTCAGCTCTCTTGGAAAACAGAGCCACAAAGGATAGCAAACGGGGAGATGTTGCAAATACCACCTGGTTCAGCCTGGAATGATCCGTACCCATTCAAATTCATGTCTTTGGGCAGCTTCACATCACTTAGAATGCTACTTTGCCTCACTCTGGAGTTTTTATGATGGCTGCAAATTTCAATGAAGGCATTCTTAGTGAAGCAGAGATATTGGTTCTTTATTCCTCACTGAGTTTCAAGCAAGATAATTGCCTATACAACAACCTGGGTAAATATGGTTTTCTGCTGAGAATGGTTCCTCCTCTAGCAGCTGTCCTCCTCTGCAACATCTCTGTCTATTCTCACTGCAATGTTATAGTCTAAGGGATTTGCATACTTCTGCATTCAAATTTGGCAGCAAGTGATTCACGCAGAGTCCTTCAGTGTGTGCCACATCATTCCTTGGACAATTTAGCAATGTGAAACAACCCTTAGGGATCAAAAATTTTGACAGTGGCAAGAAAAGCCAGTCTAAATAAAGAACAACTAACCTGATAATGGATGAGGATCCTTTTAAATAGGACTTGATGGGATTTCTTTCTGCTGCTAAATGAGAGATCAGTTGCTTACATTTAAGTGATGGTATCTGATGAGGCATCAGGCTCCAAACTAGCAGGTAGTGACAGGAAATGAGAACTATTCATTGATTGATGTCATGATCTATCCACTTTGCATTCTTGCATTCAGCAAGACTAGCAGACCAGAAATGTGGACTAACTCGATGGATGGTGTTTTGAATTGCATGTAACAAATACATTAATGAAAAATCAGGTGCTGAGGAATAAATACTGTGGCTGTGGATTGGATATTTGTCATCTTCACTACATGACTTTGAGATGTGAAATGTAAAGGAATGGATATAAAACCATTCTGTAAACCTTAAATAATCACGAGACACACTTCAAATCTCCACAACGCGCTGCTTTTAAATTAAGCTGTGCAACATTATACCATGAATATTCAATGCATTTAATAGGGAGAGGATTCCTCTATGTGCACTTACATATAACAGACATGTAGAAGTGTTCATAGAGAGTACACTTGTATCATATTAAGACTGTCTCAGCCTTGAGGAATCAACTGTTTCTATCATGGCAATGCTTCATTTTGAGCTAAGTGGGAGTGGAAGTCTCATATTCTGTTTGCGGCTCCTGTTTGCTCCCTCACAGCCACGGTCCAGTGACAATGCTGTAGGAGACGAAGCAGTTTGGCTGAAAACCATGGGGTATACTATGTACTTGGACAGTGAAGATATATAGGTCATATTGCATGGATTTCCTGTTATACACATCATCTGATACTCTCTTCTGCTGAGGTCAATTTAATGGAATATGGGGGAGGGGTATTATAGGTAACTGATGCAACACTGCCAATTTTTTGCAATCAGTCAAGATGAACTTCTACCCTCATGAATTTTAACTTGTAAATATGGGGCAGGACAATTGGACAAAAATACTTAAGCTCCAGTAGAAGCACTTTATGTTAAAGCCCATGCCTGTGAGATGTGATTTCTCTGTCTGTCTTTTGATCTTTCTTTACAATTTCTTTTTTAATGTCATAAACCTTCCAAAAGCTACTGTTTTAATCATTGGCAACACGAAGGAAGGTGTCATCAACAGTGCTATCAAACAGCACATGTTTAGCAATCACCTGCTCACTGACACACAGTTCGGGTTACTCAGCTCCTGGTTTCATTACAGCCACTGGACAAAAGAACTGAATTCCAGAGGTGCATTGAGTGTGACTGTCCTTGACATCATGATGCATTTGACTAAATATGGCATCAAGGAGCCCTGGCAAAACTGAAGCCAACGGGAATCAGAGGGAAAACTCTCCATTGGTTGGAGTCACACCTGGCATATAAGAGGTTGGTTGTGGTTGTTGGAGGTTAGTCATCTCAGCTCCAGGACATCTCTACAGGAGTTCCTCAGGATAGTGTCCTAGGCCCAACCATCTTTAGCCTTTCCATCAATGACCTTCCCTCAGATGTTTACTGCAGATGTTTACTGTTGTTTGTATAATGTTCAGCACCATTCACAACTTCTGAGATACTGAAACTGTCCATGTTCAAATGCAGCAAGAGCTGGATAACATCCATGTTTGTGCTGACAAGTGGCAAGTAACATTCACGCTATGTGCATTTGGAAATGACCATCTCTAACGAAAGACAATCCAAACATTGCCCTAGGGATGGGGAATAAATGCTGGTACAGCCAACAGCACCCACATCCTATAATATTGGTCATAGAGACATTGGCATATTGTCACTGGATCCACCATTGTGGCTCCCAGAATGAGAGCACTATTTCACAGAAATCCATTCCCTAATTTAGTCAAAATATGCATAATGGAAAAACACAAAAACTTTTATTTTCTGCTTTCACTACTGAAGTATTGTTTTATGGCAATACTTTCCTTCTGTCTTTAATTATTTGAAAATATTACACACAGGCTAGCTGGTGTAATATACCACAGGTACACAGAGCAGATTAAACTGACAATCATCAACAGAAAAAGTCTGGCCGCCTGGGATTGGAGCCCTGGTTTGGATTGAAACAATCTTGATAAAACTAAAAATAACCAACTAGCAGGTAATCCAGTATCGGGAAGAGAAAGTAACTTAATTTAATTTTTGGGTGGGATATTGCATTAGAGTTGACAAAAGATGTAACCTGTTCCAGATGTTCCTCACCTGCTGTGCCATTTCAAGTTGTTCTATTTTGTTCCTCATTTTTAGCCATTTTTATTTTAAATATGTGCCACAAATAGATTTTATATGTTCAGTGTTCTCCAGAAATACAACCTTCAGCACACACGAACAAGCTCAATGTGTGCAACAGAAAACCAGCAATTGAAAACATACAGAGAAGCTTTAGGTTAACACTTCCTAAACACACAAGCATGGCAGTTAATCTTATGTATTTGTGGCTAAGTACAGGGATTTTTTTCCATGAGGTCTCGCAAGTATTTTCATCATTTCTTAACAAAATTGCCTCATTAATTATCAAACCGAATCCTATGGTACCTGCCACCTCTGATTCTAGCCCCATGTTACCATGTAACAGTCCCAAACTCAACTTGCCACACAGCAGGCACCCATGAAAAGATTGGAAGAACCCTCCTCCAAGGGTCCACTCCGCAGAACCACATCTTCAGCAGCCCTGTACTCTGTTCCATGACAGTCCTGGCCATGGCATGGGCAGCATTGTGTCTGCATTCCCTATCAGTCAGTGGGTTGAGAAATGGTGTCATAAGCCATGGCCAGAGTGGGTAGCTGTTGTGCCCCAAGTAACCAGCCCTGTTAGATACCCGCGCCTTCAAATGCACCAGGTACACGATAGTATTCCGGGATGTAGGAGTTGTGGCAGGTGCCAGGGTAGGAGGCACACACCTCCAGGATGTGTGATCACCTGAATGCTAATCAAACACAATTCCCTCCCTGAGAGCATTGTGGGTCAACCCACAGCAGGTGGACTGCAGCTGTTCAAGAAGGCAGCTCACCACCACCTTCTCAAGGGCAACTAGCGACGGGTAAGAAATGCTGGGCCAGCCAGCGATGCCCACATCCCACAATGGTGGACACAGTAAGCATCAGGCTTCACCTGGTTGCCAAATACTCCCTAGAGATTTCATGTCCTATTTTACCTCATCTACCATTTTCATCCATTCCCCCCCATATCAAGACCAATCACATTGAACTTTGCCTCCAACTGTCCTCCCTGGCCCTGAACCTCTGGAATTACACCTTAATAATGACCACCTAGCTCCTCTATGTTATTGTTGTGGAGGTCACATGGTGCTGGGTCACTGCCACTAACACCACTTCTGGTAAACTTTCACCAATGCTGTTCCACATACCCACCCACCCGTGATACATCTGGAGCTGGGAATGTACCTCTGGAGATCCGACCTATCACTGTCTTTTCCCCACCTCTGCAAGAGCCCATGCTTCCTCCAACCGGTCTTGAATCCCTCCCCCTTTTTTTGGCAGTGATTCATCAGCTGTCCACACAGGCCACCTTTCCAACCACCTGAACGATTGGCAGATGGACCCCAAAACTGTATTCACCCTGTTTGTGCACAAAACATGACTGACTGGCCCCTCGATTACTTTTGTTGCAGCTCCCCGACTGACACTACATGATTCCCCTGACTGTAGGACTGACAGCTGCCCATTCCTCTGACAGTAGTTGGACAGATTCCCTGACTGTGTGTCCTAAGCGAGTGAGTGAGCGTGGACAATCCTTGCATTTTGCGCAGACTGTGCTGCCTGCGACTGATGATACCACGGCCCTCTAACAGACGGTGACCAGTCCCTTTGCCTAACATGGAAATTTGGTCAAAAAACTTAGCAGTGTATTTGCCATGCAAGCAGAGCTGGCACAAGTCCCAGGTGTTAGATTGATGGTATGCCGTACGTTAAGTCTTGTCACACTAGATATTTTGACTGAAGAATCAACAGCTAACATGAATCCTACACCTCAGCAAATCTATACATTTGTAAGTTCATAACTTCTTGAACTCACTGATCTGCCCAAAATTCTGCCAATGTGGCCTTTGACAAAAGTTTCTTTCAATATAAATGGTTAATTTAGTTCTGACTACAGTCAAGTTTCACATAAATTTTCTGCTTAATTTTGAACCCTCCTTTATTCTTGCCCTTGAAGTAAAATCTAAATTACCACTTCCAACTAAGACCTGGATGATTTGAAACATTAGGCTAAGAATTACTATACTCCTGTGGACGGAGTGACCTCCGAAATTCAGCAGAGGCCTCTGTGAATCTGTAGCTATAGCACCCAGTGCAAAACATGTTTAATGTATCCATTTGTTTTGTTTTTCCACTTTTGGGTGAGATTTACATCTGGTCACAGTACTTGTAGGTCACATATAATGAAGGTCAGCGGCAACTTCAGAAAAGCCTGGCATTATTTCAATAAACCAGCCATAACTCCTGATTCAAAAGGGCACCTGCTTCTGATTTTATACTTCATCACAGCACAGCACAGACTACCTTTGCTTTCACCAGAAAGATCCCAGCAAAATATAAATGCAGCAAAACAGCACCTTGAAATATAACTGCTCTAATGTTACAACAATCTTAACTAAAGCTTAAGATAAAGCAAACGGAAACAAAGCAGGACATCCTCACTTTATAAACTTTTCCATTGATATTATTGTATTGCATCGCATAACAAAATTATGCAGGCGTATGCAAACTATTAGATTTTTGAATGCAAATTTACATGATCAGTCATAGTTCATTTGTATGTATTTTATATATTATTTACACACATACACAAACAAAAACCAAATTTTTAAACTATCAGTATAAACTACCATTACATTTAGCTTATTAACCAGTGTACTAGGCTGCATGTTGACAATGAATTTCTGTGCATCTCTTTCCAACCATTTTACCTGTTTACCTTTCCTAATAAGTTTGTCAATTTTATTCTTAAGGTTCATGGGGAAATGTGTCACCTTGGTTTTATTATCCATGGGAAGAAGTGAGAAAGGAGGGTTTTAGAGGCTTTAAAATAACTGCAGGGTGAGTTGTATGAAATCTCTTGCACTTATTGAAATAACTCCGCAAAGGCCTGTATCCTATCACCAAGTCACCCTTTACTTACACGTGCATAGTACTTGACACCGGTCCAGCTTCCTCAGAGCCAGCTCTCAGAGTGAATAGAACCTCTGACACTCCTGTTTATATCTGTCACCTGGGCCTCTGTGATTGGACCAAGTTAACAGCCCCAATCAGGGAACTCATATTCTATGACGTCTACCTGGCAGTCCTCATTACAATCACTATTCTTATAGAGAAAACAAAAGGCCCAGATACCTGGCTGCTTTTTCAATCAAAGGACAGTGGGTTAGATTTATTTTTCCCTTTGCTACATTGTCATTCATATTTGGAAAGGACTCCTATTCACTGCAGAACCTGCCAACATTTATTCCATTGATTTTACTGAGATTAAGTATTTACCCCTATGTGGCAAGAAACTTGGGTAAAAAATATACATGGAAATGATTAAATGTGTGGGAGAACTGAGTTTTGCAAACTGTTACTGCTGCATATGATTAAGTAAATTTAGAGTCTGGGACTTATGTGGGTATTATAAATGATTATATAAATGCCCAGCAATGTTAAACTTTATTACATTTATAGGCAATCTTAGTTGTTTCAATGACTGTACAACAAGTAGAGTCACTTAAATAACCCTTTGTAAAATAGTTTATGGCAAGAAATTATGGCTTGCACCTTTCTGACTCACAAGGCTGATATGAATGAAGGGGGTAAATTTGCCCACCTGAACACATTTAAAATAAAAGTTTCCTTCCCTTAATGACATCCAACTGAAAACCCATCTTTTAAGGTAAATGAGCAAGAAATTTTGGTTGCCATTATTTCCCACAGTTATTTTCTAAGTGTTGATCACTATTAACACCGAACTCAATTTGCCACTTAGTGGTTTTAAACTGGTGTCCCTTGTCCTGCGATCAACTGACACAAAGTACAATTTTTAACTGATTATTTCTGCATAGGTGAAGGCCCATGTGTGTATCAAACTTTTATTATAACAGGACAAAAACAACTAGCTTTTACGTTTGTTACCCTTGTAGTGCTTGGGGAACAAGTCAACCTAAAAACATAACCGAATGGATTCACACAATTTTGTTGCATGCAAATGTTGACCAATAGGCTTATGCTCCTAGTTATATTATTTTTGATTCCCAGATGTAGCATAATCCTAAGCAGTCAACAACATATTGGTCAGTTCTGAAGCCAGAAAGTGGAATTAATTCTGTTCTTGAACCTTTGTGCCTCTCCTGACTGCAAACAATTCTCCATCTACCAAGAAGTCATGTGGCTCTGATTACTGGTTTATGCAGGTGGTGGGTGTGGACATGGAATATTGTATCCAGGAAACCAGACAAATGCAAGTGTATAACAGGGATTGCAAATTAAAGTTAAACCTTAAAGATTTCAGAGATAGTAGGCACTACAGATGCTGAAGAATCTGAGATAACAAGGTGTAGAGCTGGATGAACACAGCAGGCCAAGCAGCATCATAGGAGCCGGAAGTCTGACGTTTCATCAGAAGGGTCTAGGCCCGAAACGTCAGCCTTCCTGCTCCTATGATGTTGCTTGGCCTGCTATGTTCATCCAGCTCTACACCTTGTTATTAAAGAATTCAAGTTGGTTTGGTGAGTGATTTTTACTCACCCACACGCCCCACCCTCTGAGATAACAAGGTGTAGAGCTGGATGAACATAGCAGGCCAAGCAACATCATAGGAGCAGGAAGGCTGACGTTTCGGGCCTAGACCCTTCTGATGAAACGTCAGACTTCCGGCTCCTATGATGCTGCTTGGCTTTTTTTTTTTTTTTTTTTTTTTTTTTTTTCCGTGAGAGATGCATGTTGGTGTGGTGAGTGATTTTTACTCACCCCCACCCCCACCCCAATTCCACATGAGATTTGAGTACAATGTTCCACACTACGCTTTCAAAATTACAATTTGGTCTCTTAAATCCCCTTCCTGCCCCATTTTCCATGCCTGAGATAGTTAATCAAACAGACAACATACCAGAAGCGACACCAGGGGTTCAAAGACCTTGCTGTCAATATAAGTAGACTGTATGTCTTGAGGCTGCACATCTTCTTGTGTTCTACAATCTTTTGAAAAGCAGATCTTTGTTGCAGCCCTACAAACAACCTTAGTGCATTTTTAGGTCATTTCTACTGGTACAAAGAAATACAGTGGATTACAGGGGCCAATAAGCAATTGAGAGATGACAATAAAGGCATGAGTTAAGCAGAACCGAACAAAAGTAAATCAGGACACTGTTAGTGAAGTGTCTAGTCATGGATCAAGTCATTGGCATTGAGTTTGGACATTGTGGAAGACAAGAAGTCTCATTAAAAGGTTACCTGTCAACCCACAAATTCTGAAGAAAAGTCACACCGGGCTCAAAGTGTTAACTCTGTTTCTCTCTCCACAGATACTGCCAGACCTGCTGAGTTTCTCCAGCATTCATTGTGATTGTTTCAGATTTCCAGCATTCACAGCTATGTTGCTTGTTTAAAAAAAATAGAATTGTGAATGGTTTTGTTACTTTAAAAGGGATGAAATTGTTTTGTTTAGTCAATCAATTTAATGTGCTAAGTACATACCAATGAATGTTAACCCAATATGACCACAATTGTCTTTTTGCCCCATGCAGAAGAATACCTTATTTGGGCTGACCCAACTTAATGCACAAATCATTGGTCAATTTCAACACCATGTACAAAGAAGCACCAAGTGAGTCACACTCCCAGACTGCAAGATGTCGTTGATTGCACCAACCTTGCAATTCAATTCTTTTATGAAAGGGTTGCTGAATGACCAATTCGTTCAAAACACCATTGAAAAACTTTGTCTGTGAACATACTGCTTCTTGCATCTAAAATGAATGATCAATTCTCCAAATATTTTAGTTTGATAACAAGTTGAACAGCTGATTTCTCTGAGATACAATTTACCTATTCTAAACACAATTCGGACAGTACTGTGCGTACACCCTAAAGTCCACAGGCTACAGGAGTTGAGTCAAACAGAAATTCTGTGAGTACAAGGTTGCACCATATTTATCATGCTCTATTACAGGGGATCAAAACAGAAAGAACTAGAAAAGAAACTCAATCAACATTTGTAAAGTGAATATACACATTAGGACATGTCAGGCATGTGCCTTCATCAGTGTTGAAGGGTGACACTGGTGTCCTGCAATTTTGATGCAGTGTTTTACATCTGCCGTGTTTTCTGATTCTTTATGCCTTTTAGAATTTTATATTTTATGTTTTCACATTTTTTATTATACCTTTTTGTTTTATCATGCTGATTTTAATGTGAAGACAGGAGAGTAATAATCTTTAGCTTTATCTCATAGGCTATTGATGGAACCGTATGTACGACGGTGGAAGACAAACTGCAGCTAGTCATGGGAAAACAGGAGGTGGAGGAAGATGATGGTGGTTCCATCAGTGTTTACAAATATATGTACAAATAGAGTAGGATATGTTAATGCACAAGTAAAAGCAGAATGTGTTGGAGTAACTCAGTTAGTCCAACAGTATCTGTGAAGGGAGAAACAGAGATCAAATTATGCATCCAATGCGATTCTTTTATGGAACTGGCCACACTTGGTTTGACATTGATATTCTTTTCTTCAAATTTCTAACCTTCCTCTGGACATCTTGTCAATATCTTCTGTTATTTCACTTTTGGTAGCCTACTGCCTAGACCTGCTTCACCTTCTAGGATTTTCTCAATGACATTACTGTATCAAGTTGCAATTCCAGTGTGGTTCCGTGGTCTACCCACCTGCCATCCTATCATCTTGGTGACAGTAAAACCCTACTCATGATGTCTGATGTGTGACAGATGCACAGGAGTTGGAAGACTGCTCCAGGGTGTAAGAGTAAAATAAATGTAGGTAATCTCCATCTATTCATGTCTGCAACATCTAGATTTTGTATGAGGGGGTGGTTATAATTTTTTGCATTTTAAACCTAGTACCCACTTGGTCAAGGGCCATGACAAGAAACTGAATGTGTTCAGCATGAATTTCCCACACAGCTTTCCCTCAGATAACCTAGAATAGTGTCGAATGTGCAAAATGAAAATCTTAATTTTGTGAAACAACAGTGTCCTTCAGAGTTTGAAGCCATTCAATCAAATAATATCAGATGGAACAAATTTAACTTGGAGCAAGCTCACGCGATAAAAGATCACTCTGTGATGCAAGCCAATAAGAAAACATTAAACACCTCTGTTTGCATAACAAAATGGACATTGTTTTCTTATTTATTCTTAAAATTAACTTCTCCTCCACATTTTCACAAAAAGGTACGGCTTTGTTAAGTTTGGATCTTTAGACAGTAGCAGTGTTTTGTCCCACTGGATGGGTGATGGATTCTCAAATTGCTAATAAGACCCAACTCAAGGCTACTTTACAGGTGGTTGCTAAGAAAAGAATAGCAGAACCTCTGCTAGATGTTTCTTATTTGTCAGGTGAAGGGTCGAAAGGTTGCCGCTCCGAAAGCATGTGATTTCAAATAAACCTGTTGAACTATAACCTGGTGTCACCTGATTTCTGACATTGTAGAGCAACACAGACAAATATAATTTTCATTCCACCCAAGGTGCAAACACACATAGCTGCAGCTCACAAGATAGCAATTGGAAGTGAAAAAGCGAGAAACCTGGCCACTTTTTCTCTTCTTCTTATTGCAGAGCTCTACAGTTATAGTGTGATCAGTCATTCAGCGCCAACGAAGAACTGAACCTAGGATTTTCCAGTTCTTTTAAAACAATGCAAGCACCCTTCAGTTGATAATACATCAATTCTCCTTGGTTTTGCATCTCCTTAATTGCAGGTTGAAATGTTGCCTTTTCATGGCGTAGTTGGACTTCAACAGATTTAAGTGTGTGCTCTGCAGAATGATTTCAAATGTAATAAATGCAGAACAAGTGTATTCATCCTGCAGTTAACAATGACTGGGTGCATGCCTCAGCATATTCATAATGGTCCTGAAAAATGGACAGCTGGTTTTTCAACCCATAACCTCCAAATTATGTTTGTGAGAGATGTCTGTAAATATCTGCACAGCAAGTTAAGAAACATCAAACATATAGATTGTATTGTTGCACCAGATAATGGAATATCAGTTATTCAGGAACAATTTGTTCCAAGGACATGAATTTTCAAAGAAATTTTACTTTAAAGATTCTGTCAAAAAGTAAGTATTTGGACAATCTTCGATAGTTCCAATTATTCTATTTATGTTTTTGCTCTTTTTAAAACTTAATATAAAATGCACAGTTCATACTGCTGGAGAGTCTGAGGTGAAAGAACATAAGCTATTGACCTGAACTTGTGGATGCCTTGTCATCTCAAAGTACACTGGTTTCATTGTATAAGTATTTGGCTTTAAAAGTTAATACATAGATCTGTTTTCTAATTGTACCACCCACAGCCCCTTTTATTCTCCTTTATGTCAAGTAACATATGGGGCAATGCACTGCTTCCACTACTTTATATCCAGCAGATTACACTCTGGGGTGTTCCTGCAACAAAGATTGTTTTTGGGCAGACTCGAGCTGTTTGCCTGACCAAGAACACTCACAACGATATATTCACAATTAATGTGGTAAAGATTTTATCCATAAGGTCAGCCCCTCAAACATGACACCTTCGAAACAGTTGCTAGCTTGTCGACAGCAGGATTATTTATTCAGCTGTCACTGGACCCTCATTAAGACTATCCATCTATTTCAGTGAGGAAATTCTGGAATAGATTTGGATTACAGCAAGAATTCAATTGGAGATGGGGAGCTGCAGTTGGACTGCCAATTCTAGGTTTGGTGATGTTAAGTCTAGCTACTTGCATTCCCCTGAAATTTAGCATGCATTTTTTTAAAAGACAACATGTATTAGCTTGGTTAAAGTTGTTACGTCAAGATCCCAGGTGAGGTTCTGCAATCTGTTACTATTACTGATGGACAAAGTCAGAAGTCACCAGCTTATACTCCAACAGGTTTATTTGGAATCACAAGCTTTCAGAGCGCTGCTCCTTCGTCAGGTGCATAGATGACCAAATCGACTTGTTTTAAAAGCAGCAACTTTGACCAGACTTCTGTGCGTTAACAAAGAGTGAGTTTATTCATTAGTAAACACGACAAGAATTAGTAACACAATACAAATACAAATGAGAAGTGAGTCCAAAAGGATAGAAGATTTTTTAAATAAGTCAAAAAATATTTTTTAAAAAATGCAGATCAGTCTCTTGCCAAGTGCAGATAGTTGAACATCACAGCTCTTCCAGTGAAAGTTACTGGTCATGTTTAAGTTGCTAGTTTTACATTCTTTAGCTTTCAAATTGGTTGAAATTCTGTAGTTCTGATTCCTTTTGAGTGTGACTGAATTCCAGTATTCAGGATGAGAGAGAGTCCTTTTGTTGTCTAGTTTTCTTTGCCAGGCTGCTGGCTAGCTGACTTCCAGCACTCAGAATGAGAGAGTTTCTTTACCTGCAGCATAGATGTGGCTATGAGACAGTCTTTCAACTGTAACTTTCACAGCACACAAACACTCGAAACCAGGCTGGTGCACTTGAGAATGTTCAGCTTCATAGCACACTTCAGCACAGTTGAAATAGACTTTTTAACTTCTGTCTTTGTGTACTCTTCAAAGAGAAAAATACAAAATGTGCTTGCAGTTTTGGGACATAATCCACAGGGGATTGCTTGCTATTGTGCAGGATATCATCAGACCCTCATTACTTTTACAGTCATAAAGTATCACAGCACAGTTTGTTTGATTTCAATCTTTTGAAGGGTTGTTGATTTAAGATCCCTTCACATCTCTAAGTGTGATATTCTGTTTTGAACAGCCACTTAAGTTATATCTATAGCCATCTATGGCTCTATCGGCCCTCTTGAAAAAATATACATTTTGGAAATACAAGTTAAAAATATCCACAATATTTTAGAGTTCTGAATGTAGTCATGATAATATATCTAAATGTGGAGTCTCATTCAATATGATTAATCCATCGTAAATTAGAATCCAATATTAAAAAAGGCCTTGTACAAGACACATTAGTTTCTCAAGTGTTCAATCCGTGGATATAGGCATGATTGGACTTTTTGATGTATTGTGATGGTAAGCCTTTAAGTGAAAGGCTGGACAGACCAGGACGTTTTTTCACTGGAGTGTAGGAGGTTAAGGGGTGGCCTTATAGAGGTTTTTTACATCATGAGTGGTATAGATAAGGTGAATGGCAGGTTTCTTTTCCCTAGGGTGGGGAAATTTCAAGATTAAGGGGGCATAATTTTAAGGTGAGAGGAGAAAGACTTAAAAGAAAATACAAGGGTCAATTTCTTTTACACAGAGAGTGGTTCTTGTATGGAATGAACTTCCAGAGGAAGTGGTGGATGCAGGTACGGTTACAACATTTAAAAGACATTTAGGTAAATATATGTATATGAAATGTTTGGATGGATATGGGCCAAGCACAGGCAGGTGGGTTTAGTTTAGCTTGGGCTTACAGTCAGCATGGACTGGTTGGACCGAAGGGTCTGTTTCCATGCTGTATGACTCTATAACTTCAAATGTTGCAGTCCACATGTTGGAGGCATTATTCTTTGTAGCAGTTTTAGACAAATCCGTACTATATTAGTCAGGTTGAGGGACAACCTCGAGAATTAACCATTCTGGTACGGGATCAGAGTGAGATATTGAAAATGGAATGTTTCTTTTCCCCAATAATATGAATGAACCAGTGGTTTTCTGCAACAATCTGACAGCTTCCTCAGTCACTGTCACTGTACCAGCTTTAAATTTCATGGTTTTAGTTAGCTGGATTTAAATTCTCACACCGACATGAGAGGATTTGCGTTCATGTTCACATTTTCTGGATTACTATTCCAGTAACGTGAACACTAGGCCAAACGATCACTGAGTTCTTTCTCGCAAAACCTTCAAATTCCTCAACAAGTAGCTTTATACCAGTTAATTGGCTTTCAGTTCTTCTATAATCGGCACAAAACATAAAATAAAGTGAGGAAAAGACAAGCTTTTAAACTCATGCTTGACAATATTTGTTTTGTTCTCGTGTAATTGTCAGTAAGTTTTAGATAGCCAGAGGGAAAGAGATGCCTCAGTATTTAATTTGTTTCAAAAATCTTAATTCAGCATTCTCTGATACTAAACTGCTATAAGAAGGGAACAAACTGAAGTGACACTTGATAACTGCTAGACAGTTCCAAACGAAAAGCTCGAGAGAGGCAGAAAACAGTGGGCATTTAACTACTGCTGTAAACACATTGCATGTTATTCAGCATTCAGTAAACAGTCTAATTTAACTTCAACAACGCTATGCTCATGTATGCACTTCAACTGCAGACAGAAGACAGTGAAAATATGAGCGTTGAGCTACAGCTACTTTTTAAAATGTGTTTCCCATTAAATTTGAAATAAATGTGAAATACTCTCTTTTGTTGCATGGTGTTGGTGAGACACGAATATCGCCAGCACGCAGCAGCTACATGCCAGCTACATTCCACACAGCAGGACAGCTCTATTATTTCAATATTTTCAGTGGAGATCATTACTGGTTTAATGATTTGTCTGAAATTGTGGCATATTGCTCATTTTTAGTGAGTCTGTCTGTGGGAATATAATCAATGGATAATTTACAAGAGGGCACAAGAAAGTGGGAGCCTAAAACACTACATGTAACCAGATACATTGCAATCTGCAGGAAATTCATGGAGAAAAAGAATGAAAGGACAAAGGACTTCTAGCTCACCAAGATCTGAGCCACTGAGTCCAATACGCACCAGAGTGAAGTGGTAATGAAGGAGTTTGGGAATTGCTTACTTCAGGGTCAACGGGAAGTTACAGAAGACTTTAAGAAAGAGTCAAATGTGCTTCCATGAACCACATTCTTAAGGAATGTCTTTCAAACGTGCATGTTGAATCTTATGATAAAAATACTGAGAAAGCAACTACACTCACAGTGCTGGCATTTATTTGACAATGAAGAACATTTTTCAGGTAGGACCTGACTACAAAAATCAAAACCACTCTTATCTGGCTAATTAACCTCTCCTTCTGCTCCCCTTAAAGACCACCAGCTCTTTAATGTTGTTTTCGTGTAAGGTCTAGCAGGAATGGCTGAGGCCAAATGGAACTTGGAAACAGATGATGGCTATATGTTGGACACTTGGGTGAGAATGTGATTGTGAGTGTGGGGAAGTGAGAATGAGAGCATGAGTGAGAGTGTGAGTGAGTGAGTGAGAGTGAGAGTGTTAGTGCGTATGTGTGCTTGTGTATGGGCGTGTGTGAGTATGAGTGTGAATGTGCGTGCGTGTGCCTGTATAACTCTCTTGAGAACAGTATATGTCTGGTATTTAACATCACCACCTCCCCACAACCCATTTGACCACCAGTCATCAGCAAACTGCAGGGGGGTGCTGTGGATGATACTTTCAAATGGCAGTTACCCGAAGTGTCTCACTGATGCTCAGTTTGGCTTCAGCCAGCATTGCTCAGCTCTAAACCTGGTCGTGGACTTTTTCCAAACATGGACAAAACCACTGAATTTGAACCCTGGACATCAAGGCTGCATTTGATAGTCCATGGAACCAATGAACTGAATAAAATTGAAGGCAACTGGCTTGAGACTTACTGAACACACAAAGGAAAAAGGCTGCGATTGTAAGAGGTCAATGATCTCAGCTTCAGGATATCTCTGTTGGAGTGCTGTGCAGAACCACCTTCACCAGAAGATGAAAAGTGGAAATGTTTCTCCAGAATTTTCTATTTTTATTTTGGATTTCCAGCATCCTCAGTGTTTTGCTTCCACAGAAACACTGTGACTACAAGAGCAGATCAGAGCCTGAAAATTCTCAAACAAGTGACTCACTTCCTAATTTCTCAAAGCCTGTGCAACATATACAGAAAGTAGGGTTCAGTTATCACCTATTTGACCTCGATGACAGCAGCTTCAATATCACTCGAGAAGTTTGACACCATTTCAGATAAAGACGTCTACTTGACATGCAACACATCCATTACTTTATATGTTCACTTCTTCTATCACAGTGGGTGTATGTATAACAATTACAGATTTTCAGTGCAGCAACTCACCAAGACATCATAGACACCACTTCCCATATCTATCAAGAAGAATAAGGTCAGTGGGCATGTGGGAACACCACTGCCCCCAAAATTCTCTCCAAATTACACAGTATCCTCATTTGGAAATGTATTACTGTTCCTTCACCCTGCTGGCCCCAATCCTCGAAATTCCTCGCTAATAGCACAGTAGAAATTACACACTGCAAAGTCTGCAACAGCAGCTGAGCAACAATACCTTCTCAAAACAAAGTAGCCTTGACAAACATTCTATCTCAGAAACTATCAAAATGATTTTAATAAACTATTCAATTGTTTCTAACCCCTGACCTTGTGGTGCAAAGATTTTGATAATAGTCTTGTATTTCGGATCTAGCCAATGTGAACAGATTAGTGAAATTATCAACTTAATGCAGATAGCAGGGATGCATTTGAAAGTACACTGACTTGTTTTCTTTTCAAAAGGGCTATGACCTCAGCAGTGGATGTTGTGCCTGAGGTAGCCATCCAAACATTTACCACCTGTCATCAGTGGGAGCCAACTTATGTTAGACAAAGGAATGTCTTAGGTCAGTGTCGTCTAATAGACATTTGATACCATTCTGTGGCATTCTCTCATTGCTATATGAAATGAGAAAGCCTTGAAGCTTATGGATAAAGAAAATAAAATCAGGGTTTTACAGGTACTTGAGAGGGTGGCAAGTGGTATTCCTTTCTTTTTGGAGAATTAGTCCAAATAACTAAAACTTCAGGATGGATCAAAGATTCTTTCTTCCCATAAAATCGGAGCAAAGACTATGGATGCTAGAAATCTGAATGCAAAGAGGAAATGCTGGAAATAGGGTGTAGATCTAGTGCCATGTGTGGACGACAAAAGAGTGTGAACAGTCCGAGTCGAATATGTCTCTTCTTTGGAATTCTTCAGAGCTCTCCAGTGTAGTGAAGAAGTGTGATATTTGACACAAAACGTTAACTTTGTTTTTCTCTCCACAAATGCCACCAGATCTGCTGAATTTTCCTGCACTTTCTGCTTTTATCGCTTTTTTCCCTTCCTCTAAGACAGAAATGAAACAGATATTTTTCTCCGATTCCTCTATAACGTAGTGCTGTAGATATCCTCTACAATAAGCTTGGCACTTACAGTTCCTTGAAAGAGACAACTAACACTAATTCACTGAGGAAAGAATTGGCCAGTCAGGACTGAGATGGAGTTCTCATTAGGCATGTAAATTGCAGCATATGACAGGATAAGCAACTTCCTTTGGGGTCAAATTTCTACAACTGTCCCTCAATCATTGTATTTTTTTCTACAATATATGAAGTGCATCGTTTGATCATCTTCATTAACGAAACAACAGGAATCTGAAGCATTTGCAAGATGCATTAAACATCATCACTTTAAAAACTTCAATAAATGTGAAGCTCACTTTGTTTGCCAATCTCATCTCAACAGTGACATGTATTAAACACTTGAAATATCAGCACACTAGGTGTAGTGTACATAAAATAGCAAAGTATAGTTTGTTCTTATTTTGCTCCTTGTTTGCTTCACCATATACATGTTGGTCCAGGTAGTACAGTAGAAATGGATATTTAGCTCCCCCTGGTGAACCACATACTTTGGTCGAAGGCGATATCTTGACTTATTTAACCAGTTCATCTAATGAAACATGATACCTTTTGTTCAGATTAATAACAATGGTAATTGGTTTAGCTTGCCTTGGTAGCATTCTGGGTGCCATGTGGCAATGAAGGATTAGAAACAGAGATATATTGATGTCAGAGCAGGTTCACAGTTATGGTAAATCATTGCAGCTCAGCAAGAAACAAAGCAAACTGAATGTTTATTTACACTGGCAGATCAGTTGAGTATAAGTCAGAAGATGACATACTAAAAATATACAGTGCTTTGGTTAGATATAGGTTGAGAATGCTGCTCAGTTTTGATTCCAAAGACATAAAGAAACACATAGAGACTGTTCAGAGAGGTGCCTCAAGGTTAATCTTCAGCATCAAAGGATTGTTTAACAGAGAAAAGCACCTTGTTGCAGATTTTAACCTCTTTAGATGACAGTTATATTGAAATCTTGTAAAAGCATATATTAAAAAAAACACTGATAAGTTTAAACCTCAAGCATAATTTCAATAAAAGGCCTGACGCTACATTAGGATAATGGAACAAAAGGAGACAAGTCCAAAATACAGCTTCGACTTTAGAAGAATTTCTGATGGGAAGAATGATCCTTACCTCAAATCGACTTCTGAGTAGAAAGGTGAGAACACATTTTTGGATAAGCCAAGAACCTGCCAGAAGGAAGTGTTGACAGCAATACAATATTTACCTTGTGAATTCTCAGAGCAGTACAGAGCTTTGCAGATGCAATAGTGAAGCAACAGTTGGAAAGCAACACTTAATTATGTGAATGTCCAAACTAGCAAGAAGACTTCTTGTAAAGGAAAGGATTACAACCTACACTGATCCAGAAAAAGCAAACAGTGGATATTGGTGGATGCTTTGCCAAACAACAACATAAACAAGCAAACTTTGAAGACATTATCATTGCAACACAGGGTGATAGAACATAGAACAGAGAACAGTACAGCACAGTACAGGCCCTTCGGCCCACGATGTTGTGCCGACCTATTATCCTACTAAGATCAAACTACCCTGCATACCATACATTATAGTATCATCCATGTGCATATCCAAGAGTCGTTTAAAATTCACTGAAGTATCTGACTCCACTACCACTGCCGGCAGCGCATTCCACACACCCACCACTCTCTGTGTGAAGAACCTACCTCTGACATCTCCCTAAGGCCTTCCTCCAGTCACCTTAATGATGCCTGTAATGGCACTGAGCACATTTTACCCTCCTGTAAGTTGATACAGTTGGAATACATAGCTAAACAAAGATTTCAACACAATTTGAAAGTAATATAAATTTCTTTGTTAACACTGGTTTCTCGAACAGTTTGGATGCAACAACTCAGAATAAGAAACAAACCATGAGATAAAGTTAATGGTAGTTATCTTTTCTCAGGGTCGGGAAATTTCAAGACGAGGGGGCACATTTTTAAAATGAAAGGAGACAGATTTAAAAAAGACAGGAGGGGCAAATTTTTTTCAAAGAAGGTGGTTCGCATATGGAATGAACTTCCTGAGAAAGTGGCAGATGTGGGTACAATTGCAACATTTAAAAGACATTTGGATAAGTACGTGAAATGAGTCATAGAGTAATATGGATGTACAGCATGGAAACAGAGCCTTTGGTCCAACTTGTCCATGCCGACTAGATAGCCTGAATAAATCTAGTCCCATTTGCCAGCATTTGGCTCATATCCCTCCAAACCCTTGCTATTCATGTACCCATCCAGATGCCTTTTAAATGTTGTAATTGTACCAGCTTCCACCACCTCACCTGGCAGCTCATTCCATACACATATCACCATCTGCAAGAAAAAGTTGTCCCTTAGGTCCCTTTTAAATCTTTCCACTCTCACGTTAAACCTACGCCCTCTAGTTTTGGACTCCCCCACCCCAGGGAAAAGACCTCGTCTACTTACCCTATCCATGCCCCTCATGATTTTATAAACCTCTGTCAGGTCACTCCTCAGCCTCCAATGTTCCAGGGAAAATAGCTCCAGCCTATTCAGCTTCTCCCCACAGATCATACTCTCCAACCCTGGCAACATCCTTGAAAATTTTCAATTGAACCTTTTCAAGTTTCACAACATCCTTCCGACAGCAGGTAGACCAGAAATGCATGCAGTATTCCAAAAGTGGCCTAACCAATGTCCTTTACAGCTGCAACATGACCTTCCAACTTCTATACTCAATGCACTGACCAATAAAGGCGAGCATACCAAATGCCTTCTTCACTATCCTGTCTATCTGCGACTCCTTCAATGAACTATAGACCTGCTCTCCACAGTCTTTTTGTTTAGCAACACTCCCCAGGAGCCTACAATTAAGTGTATAATTCCTGCCCTAATTTGCCTTCCCAAATGCAGCACATCACATTTATCTAAATTAAACTCCATCTGCCACTCCTCGGTCCATTCGTCCGTCTGATCAAGATCCAATTGTACTCTGAGGTAACCTTCTTTGCTGTCCACTCCCCCTCCAATTTTGGTGTCATCTGAAAACTTACTAACCATACCTCTCATGTTTACATCCAAATCATTTATGTAAATGACAAAAAGCAGTGGACTCAGCACCGATCCTTGTGGCACACCACTGGTCACAGGCCTCCAGTCTGAAAAGCAACCCTCCACCACCACCCTCTGTCTTTTCCTTCGAGACAGTTCTGAATCCAAATGGCTAGTTCTCCCTGTATTTCATGTGATTGACCCTGGCTAACCAGTCTACCATGAGAAACCTTGTTGAATGCCTTACTGAAGTCCATACAGATCATTCTGTGCTCATCAATCCTCTCCGTTACATCTTCAAAAAACTCAATCAAATTAGTGAGACATGATCTCCCACATAGAAAGCCATGTTGACTATCCCTAATCAGTCCTTGCCTTTCCAAATACATGTAAACCCTGTCCATCAGAATCCCATCCAACAACTTGCCTGCCACCGAAGTCAGGCCCACTGGTCTATAGTTCCCTGGCTTTTCCTTATCACCTTTCTTAAACAGTGGCACCATGTTAGCCAACTCCTACTGTATTTACACTCATCTTGACACTCAATCTTTGCTGTCTATACCTCTCATATGTTTCCTTCTTACTCTTGATAAAAACATCAATTTCTCTAGTCATCCAGCATTTCCTACACCTACCAGCCTTACCCTTCACCCTAATAGGAAAATACCATCTTTGAACTCTTGTTATCTCACTTTTGAAGTCTTCCCATTTTCCAGTTGTCCCTTTACCATCACTATTTTAAAACTAATAGAATTTTGGTCACTGGCCCCAATGCGGTCACCTCCATCACCTGCCCTGCCTTACTTCTCAAAAGTAGGTCAAGTTTTGCACCTTCTCTAGGTGAATCTGAATCATACTGAATCATAAAATTTTCTTGTACTCACTTAACAAATACTGATTGGACCGAAAGTCTGTTTCCATGCTGTATGATTCTATGACTCCAATTGTTACATTAAGTTATTGGTACTATCATTGCAAACAGAATGTATTCTTCCTACTGTGATAGTTCTATTTTGTTGCCCTAATTGAGAACCGATTTATTGCTTGAATCCCACTCATATAAAGAATGCAAGCAGAAAACTGATATTCTGTACTCCAAGCTCCCCAACGGTATGGTGGCAAGTTGAAAAAAATCAATACATCTTTTTAATTGGTTTGTCAAAATGTAGAAGGTTGAGTTCCTCCAATATGATTTCTCACCTTTTTGATGGGATGCAAAAGACTGAATCCTATCACTCATTGACACATCTCAATAGTTCACCAATGTTTCACTCTAATAAAGAACCCCATCAAATCACAAAATCACAACATTTTCTCTGCATGTTTGAGGGCAACTTTTAGGCATTAGAAAAGCCGTTAGAAACAACTAGCTTAAATGTCCAATTTATCTGGTTGCATTTTTACATCCCATTTTTGCCTCCAGACTCTCACACCTTACAAAGGAAGTTCAAAGAATCATAGAGTCTCGACAGTGCAGAAAGAAGCTAATCAATTCTGCACCCACCCTCTGAACAGCATCCCACCCAAACCCACCTCAAAGATGAATCATGCCATCTCACTTTCTCCTGAAAAGACTCCTCTAATATCAACCAATATTCTTGCAGCTTATAAAGGGTGAATTTTCTCTTTGAAGTTAAGTCATTCATTTCCTCTATTATTTTACAATAGAGTAATTTGCATTCATGTCTTCAAAACAGATAATAAAAAAGTTGGCAATTTTCAAGTTATTCTAAATAGAAAGATTTTAGGTCAGTAATAAATCAATGGACTGATGATATTTCTGAACTAATTATTTAGATAGTCCCAAGTTAATGATACCTGGGAATACTCACAAGTTGACAGTACCATTTCCTTAGGGCTGGCATGTAATTCCAGTTAATGAGCAGAAGTACACTGAGCTGGGACTCAGCTTCAGCACATGACATGAGATCTCTTAAGAAGAAAGTGTTTGTCCATAATTCTTTCCCCCCATCCCCCCAAGCGAGTAACCCAAGAGATGTATTCCAAAATGATGCACCTCATTAAGCGCAGCAACTGGGAAACACAATAGCTGACAAGAAGTTTGGGAAAAAATACACAATTCATTCAGAAATAGAAAATCAGCTCTATGTATTCACCAATTTTCATGCACGCATGAATGCATACGTGTGCTCTTACACAAGTATTTATATTAACCCAACTTCCAACATTTTGAAGCAGCAAATGCAATTTGAGTTAAAAATTTGGATTCCATGATTCTAAAACAAGAATTTTGTTATGAATGCAGATGAAAAGGTTGTTGCACTCAAAATGAGACGTTTCACTCTGATATCGAACCCCACAAAATCATAACATTTCTCGGGATGTTTGAGGGCAACTTTTAGGCAATAGAAAGGCCATTAGAATCAACAAGTCTAAACATCCAATTTTTCTGATTGCATTTTTATGCCCCATTTCTGCCTCCAAATTCTCACACCTTACAAAGAAAGTTCAAAGAATCATAGAGTCTTTACAGTGCAGAAAGAGGCCGATCAAATCTGCACCTACCCTTTGAAGAGCATCCCACCCAATCCCTACAACCCCATATTTACCATGGTTAATCTACCGAGCCTACACATCCCTGGACTCCTGGGGTAACTTAGCATGGCCAATCCACCTAATCTGCACATCTCTGGACTGTAGGAGGAAACCAGAGCACCTGGGGGAAACCCAAGCAGACATGGGGAGAACATGCAAACTTCACACAGACAGTCGCCAGAAGCTGGAATCAAACCTGGGTTCCTGGCACTATAAGGCAGCAGTGCTAACCACTCAGCCACTCGTCTCATTTGGCTTGTGTATATTCAGTTGGAACTGTTAGATAGACGGTAATCCATCTGCTAAATTAGCTGGCTCATCCCTTGGCTTTGTGTTTCATGAATAATTTGAAAATATGTAAAATTAAGCGCCATGATAGCAGGAGGTTGAACATTGCAGACTGTAAATGTTCACAGCTGATTAAGTGCATAGACTGAGTGACTGGATTTCTACAATAGTATCCTACAGTCAGTAATTTCTTATAAAGCTGTCAGATTCATTCAAACAAATGAACATCTATGTTCAGAGACAGGATTCCAATCTGAATACTGTTTTCATTGTATTTTATGGGGTTTATGTAACGATATATGTTTGCAAATGTGTTTAGCATTAGGAGGAATTTTGTCTATGTTACCTGAATGAACCAAATTTTGAGACTCTATTCCATTCTCTCAGTTCCTCACAGCCCCAGAGACCTGGGTTCACTTCCACCCTCAGGCCAGTGTTTGGGCGAAGTTGGCACATTCTCTCCATGTCTCCATGGCTTCCCTCCAGTGCTCCAGTTTCCTCTCCCAGTCCAAAGATGAGCTGTTTAGGTCGACTGGCCATGCTAAATTTCCTATAGTGTCCAGGGATGTGTAGGCTGGGCGGGTTAGCTATGGGAAATGCAAGGTTACAGGGAAAGGGTGGAATGCTCTTCAGAGAGTCAATGTGGACTTGATGGACCAAATAGCCTGCTTCCACATTATAGGCATTCTATGACTTTGGTCATTTATTCCAATAGCTATTTGTGTGCTGCGACATTACTTTGTCTGAAAATGATCCGGTGAAGTGCCTTTGTATATTTTTAACTCTGTGAAAGGCACAATATAAATGTAAATTGTTGAACATGCAAATGCAAACTCAGCTGAAAGATTAACTTAAACTTACTGCTGCAATCTGGGGAAAAAAATGCAAGAGTTCATGCATGAAAGATATTTCCACCCCGTCCTCCCTTTAGCTGGCTCATCTCGGACTCCTCCCTTCCCGTCCTCAAAATCTGTTACTATTTCTGGGGTTAGGCTGGCCACCACCAAGACAAACCCACTGATACCTACAGTTACCTTGACTGTATATCCTCACACCCAACTTCCTGGAAGGACTCTATTCCATTCTCCCAGTTCCTCTGTCTCTGTCGCATCTGTTCTGATGATGCCAACTTCGACAAGGCTGCCTCCAAAATGTTCACCTTCTTCTCTGAGTGAGGATTCCCCAGCACTGTGGCTGACAGGGCCCTCAACTGGGTCAGACCCGTCTCCCACATTTCAGCCCTCAGCCCCTCCTCCCTCCCACAACAGCGATAGGGTTCCCCTTGTCTTTACCTACCATCCCACATGCATCCACATCCAGACGATCATTAGCTGCCATTTCTGTCACCTCCAGCAGGATGCCACCACCAGACACATATTCCCCTCCCCTTCCGCTGTGCTCCCCGGCCAACATCTCTGTCTCGGGCTTACTACAGCACTCCAGCGAAGTTCAGCACAAGCCGGAGGAACGGCAACTCATTTTCCACTTGGAAACCTTGCAGCCTTCAGGAGTCAATGTTGAGTTCAGTTATTTTAGGGCCTGGGCACCTTCTCCCATGTCCTCTGCCCAACCACACACACCAGGCCTCTTCATCACATGGGCTTCTACCTCAACCAGCCCATTGTCAGCCAGTAATGGTCCCCATTAGCAGCTACTGATTCTCCTAGGCTGACCTCGGCTGTCCTTTGTCTGTCCAACTATTGTTCTCTCTCTCTAGGCTCTATCTCCACCTATCATTCACCACTATCCCTCACCCCACCCCATCTTCAGCATATATACCAAACGTTTCCTCGCTACAGTCAGTTCTGAAGAAGGGTCACTGGACCTGAAATGTTAACTCTGCTTTCTCTCTACAGATGCTGCCAGACCAGCTGAGCTTTTTCCAGAAATTTTTATTTGTGTTTCTGATTTCCAGCATTGTAGTTCTTTGTTTTCTTTTTCTTTAGACTTGGTTGCACATGTTCATGAGTCACTGCCAGTTAATATGCAGATATAGCAAGAGATTAAGAAGTCAAAAGATATACTGGCCTTTATACAAGAGAAATAAAAACTGAAAGAATTGCGGATGCTGTAAATCAGAAATAAAAACAGAAATTGCTGGAAGTGGTCAGAACTGAGGAAGGGTCATTTGACCTGAAATGTTGACTCTGATTTCTCTCCACAGATGCTGCCAGACCTGCAGAGCTTTTCCGGCAATTTCTGTTTTTGTTGTTGATTATACAAGAGCATTTGAGTTTGGACCAAGGCTGTCTTACCATAATTATATAAAGTGTGATAACAGCACACTTGAGCTTTTGTGAGCTGTTTTGGTGTCTATACCTAAGGAAAGGTATACTGCCACACATGGAGTGCAATAAATGTTCACCAAACTAATTTCTGGAAAGAAAGGATTTTCCTAAGAGGGTAGATTAACTAGATTGGGATTCTATTCACTGCAGTTTAGAAGAATGAGAGGTGAACATACAAAGTTCTGAAATGGATCGATGGAAAATGGATGTTTACTCTGGCTACAGGGTTTAGAACTTGGTACGCAGTTTCAGATAAAGGATCAGCATTTAGGACTGAGATAAGTGCAGTGAATATTTGGAATTCTCGGTCCCAAACAGCTTAATTGTTGAGTATGTTCAATACTGAGATGTGTAGATTTCTACATATTAAAAATTTGAATGGCCTTTAGGACAGTGTGGGAACATGATGTTGAATGCAAGATCAGCGAGTGAACAGTCAATAGGCTGAAGGGCTGAATAGTCGACTCCTGCTTCTAGTTCTTGTACAAGTATTGAAACCTTCATCACAATGAACAAACCGTCCTTGCTCAACTTTGTCAATACCATTCACAAACTGGAAAATTCAAATTAGATTCCTTCAAGTCTTTTCTTTTCCAATATCAAGAAGCCCAACTTTTAGAACCTTTCTTCAAGTTGCTCACCTCTGAACATTCTATTTATAATTTTTTTCTATATTCTCAAGTAGAAGTCTTGGCTTCCACATACTCTGACTTGCCATTTTCCAAATGAGATCAGTGAGATTGGAAACTCAAGTATATAAGAGAATAGAGTGTCATGAAACTGAAAAATATGGATGATTAATCTTTTATTCAATTGTTTGATTTAATGCCCACTTGTTTCAAAGAAAATATCTTGAAATGACTCAGGACACTGTATTTTAAAATGGCTGCAGGGGCCATCTAACTAATGAGAGTTGCCAAGTTTCAAAAAACATTTGATGGCGATTAATAGAAGTCATGCCTGGGCAATTGCCAGGGGAATTTCACATATGCCTTTCTTTGATCTATCTGTAAACAAATCCAAAGTATAATAAGCAATAGCTATCGTTCTGCAGAAATTCCAAAAGAGGAAGATAAACTATCAAAATCAATTGTGCAAAAGGTGTCAAAGATTCCCTTATCTGCTTAAAGGGCATCTTGATAGCTTTGACAATGGGACACTTTGAAAGTTCCTCATTAAAATACGATTGTTGTCATTGCGTGCCATGATTATAAGCTTGTCTGTTTGTTAAGAGAGCAGTAGCATCAAGAGAGCCTACAGGATGGAATAGTAACAGTGTTCTGTCAATAGTTTCCTTGCAGATGGAATGAATCACAGGAAGATAATAATGCGCAGAACGAAAAGAATTTCAAAAGAACAATCACCCACTTTGGAAATGATCAGATTGAAGTTTAAATAAGGCTGTGTCCAGAAGAACAGTCTGCTTATATCAGCTATAGCACCACTGGACTTCATGATTATCAGAAGAATATTGGAACATGTAACAGGTTTACTCCTGGACTTTAACATTTCTGTCCACTCCATCTCCTCCACCTTTTAAACTGTTTTTTTTTTTGGCATGTTAGTGTGTCTGTACATGTGTATGTATAGTTTTGGAAAGTTCATTCTTTTAATTATTTCTGTACTTTTTTTGAGAAAGTTGAAAAAAAAATCTAACTTCATATTTTTGTTCATGAGATTTATCTGGCTTCCTTTCTTGTGGAGCTTAACACATGATCAAGTACAAAGTAAATTGAGAAATCACTGCATTTTTAAAAATTCAAAGTTTGTTAAAAACCAAACTCAGGAGTGAAAAGAAAAGGATTTGTTCACCTCTCTGAACTTGGTCATAACAAGGGCTAAAGCTGTTTTTGCACAACACCAAAGTGCAGGTTATGAACACGCGGTACCACCACAGCACCTTAAACACTATGATTCAATTTTATTCCAAAATGATCACCAGGTAACAGAATCAAGGGAAACATCAAAGAAGTTGAAAATAAGGTTACAGAGCTGATTACCTCAGCTAACTGAGTTGCAATCCTATAAATCCTAAATCTTTCAGAGTGAAAGGCAAACTTGGCTGTGGACCATTTTATTCTATGCTTAAAGCTTATCATTAGTGAATTTAAAAGTCTAAGATAACCATGATGGTTACTCATTTAGCAAAGCTTTTAAATTTTGGGTTAGCACTGGAATATTTCCAGAACTGCTCTGTACTATAAATCTTGACTGTGGTATCTCAATCTGAAATTTCAAACATACAAGATCCCTACAGTGGGATTTATAAACAACCTGCAATTAGGTAGAAGCCATACATTTTAAACTGTAAATAATCATCGATTCCCTATGAACTGAAAAAATAGTACAAGCCTTTTCACTAACACAAAAATTGTTGCTAAACCTTCTCAGAATCATAGTTTACATAAAAGAATGCATTTCCTAGAAGTCAACCCCAGTGTACCAATTTCTGAAAATTGCTAACAAATTAGATAGTGATGTTTCATTAATGTAATCTTAAACTTTTGCCAGAGGAGACATGTTAGACAGAGGATATTGTATTTCTTCTATAGTAGGTAGCAATTAGCAATATCCTGTACTTTAGATATTTTGATGTTGTAAAGTGTTCTAGCATTATACAGAATCTAACAATCCAAAGCTACTCTAAATCAATTATCAATCTATAGATAAAATAGGTGCTGAACATCTGAACACTGCTGCCATGCAACCTTCTTGGGCCAGAGTTGTCCAAGGTCAGCCTGCAAAGTCATCTATGTTTCTACTCCTTCACTCCCACACATAATCCCTCTCACCTCACTCCCCCTGAACTTTGGCCAGACCACAACCATATCATATATAGGTTCATGAGGTCAGGCAACTGGACTTGCAAAACAGGTAGAAATTGAACACACAGAGTGATTAGCTGTCGTTTATTCACCAAACGGGAGAACTTAAATAATAAATTTGATTTGGACTATTCATTTTGTGTTTGCTTTCATTTTGAAGTTGGATTCAAGTGATCACAGTGATGTCCATCAACAGACGGAAGATATAGGGCAGAATTTTCCCAGCTCTAAATGGTGAAATTTTTGAGAAAATTGAATAAGATGTCCAGTGAACCCTTTATTGACACCAAGATCAAAAAGTCCCATGTCCTACCTAAGTGTTGGATGTCAAGATGAGATTCTTGCTAGTGAGTAGAGAGAGGTCTATCAGCATGAATTATCCCTCATTGTGGCCCTCATTATTCCTTAATCTCACCTCATTAATATGCAATCTTCCATTTTACCATCCTTTGGATAGAAACTAGGGACAGAGAATTCCTGACAGGGAAGACTCCAACTCAGTTTGAGGGGCCATTTACCTTATAAGGATGGGAGACAAGGGCTACCCACAGTAACCATGGCTGATGACTCTGTTCGGCACGCTTCTGACTGAGGCGGAGTGCAGATACAATGCAGCCCATTTTTTGGAACCAGGCCAATAATGGAGCAGAACAACAGGCCTGTTGAGTGTGAGGTTCTGTTGTTTGGAACAATTTGGGGGGAGCTTACAGTACAGTCTGGACAGAGTCTGCCACATAAAGTGAGCATGTTGTGTTCTATACAACTGGAACAAGCAAAGAAGAGTTGTGATGGAGACTGATGAGCTGGGAGAACAGAAGCAATCTTCCGAGAAGGAAGGTGAAGACATTTAGCAGAGAAACATCATCTTGCAAATGATCGAGTGTAGCACCATCAGGCACTACAAGGCAGTCAGGACTTAACTGGCACTCAGTTCCATTAGGTGTGAGCTGGGTGCAGTGATCATTCATTGACTGTTAAATTGTTTGTGCTCAACAGGCAAGCAGTTAGCTTTTGGTTCTGCAAATGCAGTGACTGTTTGTTTACTTTCTGCTCACTTTTGGTTTTGATGACTAAAAAGTGGATCTTTTAAAGAATTTCATGGGTTTTGTGTTTTGTGATGCTCCCACATTAAAGTAGAGGAAGGTTGTAGACTACAGTTACCATTGGGAAAAGCATAGCAGTGTCTTTGAGACAGATGTAAGGTGGAATGTAGATAATGACAGAGAAGTTTTTTTGACCAGGTGCTGTTTAGGGAATCTGAAAAGTGACAGGCACAAGGATGATGTTGTGGTGAGTGGATGGGATTAGGGTTAGGATTCGTGATGCAAGAAGTGCACCCACAGATTGTAGATCATAAGAGATATGGGATGTGGGGAAGTCAGATAAAGAGGAAGAGTATGATGATGAGGGGGTCTGAGCCTCCTCACTGGCTCTGACTTCAGCGATGTCCACTCCAGTAACGGCAATGACCACTGCCTCCATTGGACTCAGAATACACTCATGCCCATCCTCTGCTAGTTAGCACCTGTTGCTTTTCGTTATGGACCACCTTGTCCTGTAAGACAGTCTGTGAATACGTTGCATCTTGCATGGGTGAGATTGTTGAATAAGTGGGTCCAAGGTCTGAGATATGGGTGAGGGACCTACTATAGTGGTAAGTGTGGAAGAGTGAGACAAAGCTACGAATGATAATGATTGCTGGTAGCTATGTGATTGGAAAGTGGTGCACTCAGCTGTGAGCGAGGATAATGGAGCAGTTGATAGCATTTGAAGATGAATTCTCTGACCATGACTATTCATGTGAAGTCACTGAACTACCAGCAATACTGCACCAGGTTCTTGGGACACTTGACAGCTGGCATTAACTAACATTGGACATCAGTTCCCAAGTATCTTTGCACCATTCGTCTGGACGGTTCCTTTGGATGGAAGACCTCTCACCCAATTTTGACCTCCTTCACTAAGGCATCGCGTGAAACACTGAAGAATCTTTACTCTCTGTTTCTAGAACAATTAGTTCTTCTTCCTGCCCAGATTCTCTTGCACAAACAGCTCCAGCATCTGCTCCAGCCAGAATCCACTTCCCCTTTGAGTAATGCATGCTAACTTTAAAGTGGTGCTAGCCTTGCACAGCACTGGGCCCCCTGCTGAGGTGTGTGGCCATTCAACAGTAAGTTCAGCAATCATACAATTCGCATTTTATGGGTGTAATGCCAGCATTGAAGGAGGTACACAGGGATTAATGGTAGCAAAGTTCTTGTATAAGATCCTATATTTCATGCTGTAGTGCTGCTTGTCACCATACACTAACAAAGAAGGCCATGCTTGCCAACACCCTTTCAGGGCATAGTATTGTTGGGATCCAATGTCTAGAGCTAGAACTGATGCAGATTGATGGTCCCTCTGTGCACATCCAGTAGTACGTGTTGCACAATGCATCACTCTCCATCCTTATGACCTTTCTTGATGCTTTAATGTTGGAAGCAGAATGCCAGAATGAATGCACATGCAATTTTAATGCTGACTTGTTTTTATTTATATTGATGTTTTCAAGAGTGGTAGACAAAGAATAATTTCTGTTTTGCTAAGAATTGAGTGTGTTATATTTTCGGAGGTGCATTGAATTATGAGTTTCCATGCTAGTTCTCTTTTTACTTGTGTTTCTAAATTGATCTTCACTGATGTTGACAGGGGATCCAACCTAGTTTAGTTATATCAACATTTCAAATAAGTGTGAGATTCTCTAATGATAGCTCTAAAACTAACGTCCATTCATAAACACAATAGACTACTTGACCGTGACTGCTTGTTGCTTTTTGTCAAATTATGAGATGCTTTGTTCCATAGTGTGATATCCACTCGACACTACCTTTATGCTCCTTAATTTAATTTCCTTGAAGTAGTTTGTGCAGGGATCAAACTCAAATCCTATACACAAAAGAATGGTTTACAAATCTTGAGAGTTCCGGTGTCACACAACTCGTAGACCTGAACAGACAGGAGACCTTTGTATCTACATTGCTACAATTTCATTCAGTTTGTTACACTCCCTTTGCAGACATACCAGCTATGTTGACACCTTCAATTAGCTGTACAATTCCTTTCCACAAATAGCTGAGAGGGTCATGTGGCTCAAAGGTAGTAAGCATGAATTGGTGCTTAAGTTAGTGATACAGCATAAGATATAATCTTCTCTGCTGGAAGTTGCCCACTTGTTACGTAACATGGCTCATTTATTTAATACCTCACGCTTGTTTGGACAAGGAAACCATTGCCAAAAGAAATATTTAATAAATGCTCAGCACACGGAAGGTTTCACATTGTTTTTACTAACGTTGTGCTGTTTGAAAACAATGTAGTTCGCAGCACAATGGGAGGTTTTGTTAGAATGTATCATTGCCTAAAATGAAGTCAATGTGTGGAGTTTGTACTCAACGTGAACCTATTTTTTTAAACTTGCTTAGCTGAGAATAGCTGTAGGCTGTGGGGCAACTTCAGGCCCACTTCACACAAGGGCACTGTCTCTCTAAAGATTGTTCACACATCCTGCTCCAAAACAACTTGGCAGACATGCTAAGGAAAAGTTTGACAACTGGCTAATAGAAATGCATGTCATTGTATTTCAGTGAAGTACTTCTAACAGTTTTGTACACCATGAGTACCCAAGACAGCTTTATCAGGTCCAAACATTTGAACTTTGCAAACAAACAGACATAACAGTTAAAATTTTGCTGACTTCTTCAAGCGTATGTGTCATTCTGAGAGTCAATCTTACGTAAAGCTAAACCATCCGACTCATTACCAAGAAAATGAACCTAATCTTGCTGCAGGCATAGCAAAACGATAATTGATATAAAAATAGAAGTAAGACTGGGACTTTTTCCACTGGAAAGTAAAAATTTGAGGGATGACCTGATTGAAATTTATAAAATTAGGAGGAGCATAGATAAGATGAATGACAAGGGTCTTTCCCCTAGGGTGGGTGAGTTCAAAACTAGGGGGCATATTTTTAAGTTGAGGGGAGAAAGATTTATAAAGGACATGAGTGGCAACATTTTCACACAGAGAGCGGTTCGCGGTTGGAATGAACGTCCAGACAGAGTGATAGATGCAGATATGGTTACAATGTTTAAAAGACATTTAGATAAGTTAATGCTTAGGAAAGGTTTGGCGGGATATGGGCCAAATGCAGGCAAGCATGACGAGTTTAATTTGGGAACATGGTCAGCGTGGACTGGTTGGACCGAAGGTTCTGTTTCCGTGACTCTCTTGATGTGCTTAACTGCTACTTCTCCACCCAACCAAACTCAAATTGCATTGCCTGCTCCCAATGTGTTGAAATGTCAGTCAAGTGGAAGATTGTGTCCTGCCATCCACTAAAAATGGGAGGAATTGTCAGGATCAAGGACGCCTATTAGATGGGAGTACTGGCCCTGGAGATGGCATTCACGCTACAATCTTATAGGAAAAGATAACACAGAGAAATATGAAACAAATGAAAACAAAAACAAGGCAAGCATGTTGGTGCCAGGAGAGCTTCAGATTTACAAGCAAGGACAGCAATCCTTAAGTAAGCAATCTGAACCCCACTTAGCACCATGTAACTGTTAAGCCGTTAACATTATGAGAAGTGAACAATTAACAGAAAAAGAAATATTTAAACAGTCTCTCCCCTCTGCTTTACAATCTAGTCTAGTTAACTGCTTCATACCTATAACGTAAACCGGATGTTTAAAGGACCACCAGGAGACTCAAGTTAAGATTATCCAGCAGCGAGATTACTTTAGAAAATCACACAAAAGAATAATTTGCTGTTCTGCAAGTGGCCCCTAAGCCTGGGCTCTTGCTAACCTGCAACTTTCTCCAGATTTAAGCAATTGTTGACTCCCAATGGGCAAAAAGTACATATTCCATGATGGTAAAATGGGAATTCAGTACAGTTGCGGATTGGCTTGGAGAGACCTGAGTACCATGATGTGTTTCCAAGCACCTGACTGGCACCAAACAAGATTCTTCAACGGTGAATCTTTTTTCATTAGATCACTTCAAAGTCTCTTTTACACACAAGGAAAGAAGCTAAATTCAATTAATCTTAAAAGGCGCTTAAGCTCCTGATGCAACAAACCATCCCTCTTGTTCTTTGGCATTCTATATGTTGGATGGCCTGAACTATACACACTACTCCAGATGGAGTCTGAGCAATATCAGCTTTTTTCTCATCTTCTTTGGTCTATAAATAATGATATCTGCAGGACTCCATGGGGAACTCCTGATATGCATTAAATTTAATGTAGTGAACAGATAGAGATGATGTTTTCCAAGGGAAGCCCCATGCAGCTCGTTTACACAATGACACGCAGTAGCATCTTGTAATGTTTACAGTATGTGGAGCCTATAATTATTATTTATGAAACAAATATTCAAGATGCGGTATAGATCATTCCTTGTACCTACTACTTCACCATTACCATTTAAAACAAGGTATATTTCATTTGAATGCCAACTATCATACCATATATATTAGAAAAGTTAACTGATAGAAACAGTGAGTTTGAAATTAATGAATGTTAATGTTTTTAACATATGCATGATTGCAGTTAGCACTTGGCTTCACTTTTTGCCAAGAGCAGTTGCTGCTGTGGTGAAATTTCTCCAGCACATGCCTTCCTCATTCATTACTGCCCAATCTGATGATATTGGAAGTGTTTGCAAGCTTTACATTAACATGTTGCGTGCTCAACAATCCTGAAGATGTTTCTGGATCAAGGAAATTACATTTTAATTGAACTGGCACAGTGTACATTAGTTTTTTTTGTGTGAAATTCAAGACAGACTGTGATCAGAACTAATTGAGGGGAACACCTATTAAGAGGAGTTTGTTTTTTGGTTTTAATGCTCATTTGAGTTCCACCAATATGGCAAATCTTAAATTTGGCCCTATAGGAACAATACCATCATTTTACACTGAACCAATCCAGGACGACCTGTTTTGAATTTCCTGCCCACAAGCAAATGTTGTTGAAATTATACATTCTGACTCTTGAAGGTCAGGTCTACATTTTGGATCACTACAGTTTAGTTTGGTTCAAGTATAGGCTTGCAAAGCTCAAGTACTGATTCTGAATCGTACTTTCTGTTTACATTTCGGCTATTCTATCTAGAAAAGTATAAGCCATTTTGGTCCATTTCCCAATATTTTTGGCCAGGCTGGATAGGAAATGGTTTTGTTATAAATAAGAAGAACTCTCAGCTTGCAGTGTATAACCAACCATCTTGATTTAATTATAAAGTAAATTGAAAATAAAGATTATTTTCTGCCCTTGCAATACACAGTATGAAAAACAGATTCTATACAGTACTAAACAACTCATAGCATAGCAAATGACAGAAAATATTATCAGTGTACTGATATAAAATGAAACTCTGTTCTCTCGCATTTACTTCAAAATTACTTATGTGGAGAATTTCATGATGCAAGATGCATATGTTGTAAGATGCTACATGATTAGTACTACTTATTAAACCTCTCAGAGTTGTTGGTTTAGCCCTTATTCTACAGAATTGATTGCATCATTTCAGCTGACATGTCGATGCAGTACAAAATTGCTGGAGATGGTATTTCAGAACAGACATTCAACTTCAACCATTCCATCCTGGTTATTCAGATGAGCATTAAACATCTCATCAGCGCATCTGATAACAAGGAAGTCTTATCCAATAAAGACCATCTGAAATCAAAAATCACATGACACCAGGTTATAGTCCAACAAGCTTATTTGAAAACTCTAGCTTTTGCAGCTCTGCCTCTTCCTCAGGTGTTGTGGAAGAGAAGGTACACTAACACAGAATTTACAAGCAGAAAGTTAACAAACCTAAAATGGCTCGCTGACCGCCTCCTGTTGAATCTTTAACCAGTTAGAAAGGACACACCAATTTCTATTGATTAAAATGCAAATCCCAGAATTTCTTTGAAGTAATTGCCCTGAGATAACTAAAGGTTTTATCAGTGTATCCAAAAGGTGACATCTCAGGTCAGACAATGTATTTTAGTTGTGAGGCGTTGTTGAGAATCTGTCTGTGTTTTTCATCTGGAGTCAGGATACTTTTTTTTTCGAACAAAATAGAACGTATCTGCAAATACACAAACACCTTGGATGAAATAATTCATCCTATTGATGTATATGTGCATGTGTGCGCGCGAAAGAGAGAGTGTGCACAAGAGGGTCTGTGTGAGTGTGCAAGTGTGTTTGTGTGTATGAGAGAGAGAGTGTGTGTGTGTGCACGCGAGAGAGAGTGTGTGTGTGAGAGGGTCCGTGTGAGTGTGTAAGTGTGTGTGAGTGTGGTCGTATGAGAGCGTGTGTGTGTGAGTGTGTGTGTGAGAGTATATAATGTGGTGGGGTCATGGATCCAAAATCAATGTTGAGGCTGTCCTCATTGGTACAGAACTTGGCTATCAGCCTCTGTTTAGTGATTTACTGTTGTCGTGTATCTTGAAGTACGCCTTGGAGAATGCTTACCTGAAGATCGGAGGCACACTACACCTGAGGAAGGAGCAGAGCCCGAAAAGCTAGTGTTTTTAAATAAACCTGTTGGACTATAACCTGGTGTCATATAATTTTTGAACCTGTCCACCCAAGTCCAATACCGGCTCCTCGTCATCTGAAATCAAATCAACAAATTCTTCATCTCGCTGTTGGATACTGCTGCATGATAAATGAATGCCATATTTGATTAGAGATCAACAATTATGATGATTCAAAGTAGTTTGTGTGCATTTTGAGTTATTTCTCGCAAAGATGATGAGGTATTTTATAAAATCATGATAGTTTTCTGGCTTTACTCTTTTCCTCACAAGTTTGTTCATTTCTATGGACCTCTGTTCCATAAAGTGAGTGTAACAGTATTTGATTGGTTGCTATGCATATATGACTTTTTAAAGAACACCATCTACTAATTAGCAATGCAAATTTCACTGTCCTGTAAGTAGGAAATCATTTCAGCGAATGGTAACAAACACTGGAATCAAAACGCTTATCTGTTGTGCTTTACTTTTGGGATGAGCGAGATACACAGTTGAAAGTCTAACCCAGCTATCTTACTCAGTCACACTGGTTTGGTCTTTAAGCAGTTTCCTTGGACTAGAGTTCAGTTCCCTCAGAACATGACAGATTACTCTGTACTTTGAGCTAAAATCCAACCCGAAACAAGCCAGTACTGAAGTAGTGCTTTGGACCAGGTTTTGCACTGATCACAGCAACTTCTGATGAAGAGCGACCAGATTCGAAACATTAGCTCTACTTTCTCCCCACAGAATTCTTTTTTTAAATTCAAAAATACACTTCATTCATAAAAATATCCTAATATACATATATAGTTACTGAAACAATTTGGTTCTGTACAGTAGCATATGAAGAAACAAACATACATTGGCGTTTGACCATCCAACAAACAAATCAAAGGCATTTCTTACTTGTACAAGACTATACATACATATATTTGAGGTGCGGGGGTGGGGTGGGGGTCGGGGTCTGATAACTGAACATTTCGGCGGAAAGACCTTACGTGGTGGTTTTTTTCCCACTGCACCTTGGCAGCAGCTGCCCCAAGCTTTAGTACGACCCTTAGCACGCAGAACTGGACCTTGGAATGTGCCAGTTCGTGGTCAGGGTCAACTCCTTGCTCTGGAAGACTAACAAGTTTCAGGCAGACCAAAGAGCATCTTTCACCAAGTTGATGATTCTCCAGGCACAGCCAATGTTTGTCTTGGTGTGCCAGACCTGTTGAGTTTCTTCAGCAATTTCTGTTTTTGTCACAACAGCTTCCTGTTTAACACCAAAATCCAAGGAAAGAGACAGCCCCTAGAAAACTACCAATGGGAAACACCCCATTCTAAATGTCATGGTAAAGTTTTCATTTTACTGTACCAGCCAAGGGAATTAGTTATGATTTAATGACGCACTCCAGAGACTTGAAACCCTGGGCAGTACTGAAGTAGTGCTGCATTCTTAGCAGTGAGGTACTAACACAGAGTTCTAACTGCCCTCTCAGCTGGACACAAAAGATCCCATAGCGCCAACAGATAACGATCAGGGAAGGTCACTGGCAAATAATTATCAAACAGCTAACATAAAGAGCAGCCCATCTGGTCAATACCTCACCACTGATTGTGGAACTTTCTCCTGGACAACTTGGCTGTAATGCTTCCACCACTATATGATTGGCTAAACTTGACTAAACTGGATGGAACATGCTTTGGGAATTTCCCAAGGCAAGATTCGAATCTATGTCTTTATTTCTGATATTGCTCAGTTGGGAAAGTAAACGAAGAGAATGCAAATAAACTATCCATTTGAACACACTTAATATAGCCTTAGAATTAGCCAAAGCTCTCTTATGCACAGCAGACAGAGTGGAATTAGTGCAGGACAAGTGAACATTTAATTGTTTCATTATCTGGAAATGTAGTGTTAGCCACCACATATTTTAATAGAATTTTGAATTATGAAACAATGGTCCAAATGGTGCTTATTCTCTGAGCCTCTTAAGATGATCTGGTAACGCATCAAATAGGTGTTTCCAATTGCCACAGTCCAGAAATGTAGTTTGTTCCTGCAAGTCTGGCAAAGTAATGTCAAGAAAACAAGGATTAGATAATGATGAAATTTATAGAACAATTTGGACTACACCCATCACTACTGTTGACTGGACATTTAATATCTTAATAACAGCATTAGTAAATGAAAACAATTCTGCTTAACTTTTAGTTGTGGACGAATTTAATTTATGTCCTTTTCTCAGCAATGCACTGGCTAAGGGAATAATATTTCTCAAAATACCAGATAAAACTCTTGATGAGTTGGAATACTTGTATTCAATCTCATCTTTGCTTTGCAACATCCAGGGCTGGATGAGTGGATCTTTTTTCCTCCAATTAAAATTTGGGAAGGCTGAAACAATTGTCTTCAGTCTCCATTACAACCTCTATTTCCTCTTCCTGGCAACTGTCTGAGGCTGAAACACATTGTTGACAACCTGTGTGCTATGTGTCATAGTTGACCCTGAGTTGAGATTTCAACCATGCCCTTCTCATGAACACCCATTGCTGCCTTTGTAACATCATTTGTCTTCACTACTGCTTGACTGCTGTGGAAGTTGTTGCCAAACTTAAATGGAGAAAGTTCCAAGCAACTGCAGAATTCTGAGTTGCAGAATTTATACGTTCGGCTGCATTAGTCACAAAAGGTTAGTAAGCAATTATAGCCGGTAATCAAAAAGGTGAGCACAATGCTATAATTTATTATACCAGGACTTGAACATAAAAGTAGAATATTGCGCTCAAATTATGCAAGGTGTTGGTGAGATGACCTTTCAAATACTGTGTGCAGTTTTGGTCTCCTCATTTAACAAAGGGCCTAAATGCACTGGCGGTAGTTCAGAGCAGTTTATAGGTTAATACCTGGAATGAGTGAGTTGTCTTATGAGAATAGTTTGGACAGACTGGGTTTATTTCTACTGTAATTTAAAAGAGGGGTACATGTTTTGATTGATGCATATTAGATTCTGAACAATCTTGATAAATTGGAAGCTGTTTCTATGGATGATCAATAAAAAAAAGAACAAAAAACCACAGATGCTGGAAATCTGATACTAAAACAGAAACTGCTGGAGAAACTTAGGCCTAAAATGTTAACTTTGTTTTCTCTCCACAGACGCTGCCAGAACTGCTGAGCTCCTCCAGCAATTTCTGTCCTTGTTTGATGAAAAAAATACAGTGGAAAAATGTGGTAAGGAGAACACTGGAATAGCCAGAGACAGAAAACATAGGAGCTAGCAAATGATACACAGTGAGGTTTATACGGAGGTAGAGGCTGAAGTGAATAGGAAATCTGTACACTCAGTGAAGAAAGGGAGCAAAGATGAAGAATGAAATCACAGAGATAAGATGCTGCTCAGCACTGACACTCACAGAGGATATCACAGAGAGAGACTTGGCATTGTCCTTCATGGATAGTAGGGGCCTAGGATTTTAAAGAAATGAGAGAGGCAGAGTAAGGTAACAGGAGGACAAAGACAGAATAAATCAGAAAGTAGAAGTCTACACATCTTCTTTCAATTTTATTTTAAGATTTATGTGTTAGACTCACATTTTAAAAAGATTTTTGGAATGGACTTCTTCCTACTGGTAATATGAAGAGATTTGTTTTGTGCACTGCATGAAATTTCCATCAGCATCATTTTCATCTCATAAAATAGGTCATAGACTAAGCTAACATAGTGCACAGAGCATTTTCTATGAAAGACTTGGCAAATCCTGCTGACAACAACTTCACCCACATTTTTCTTGAGAAAGGATCGTCCTGAAATAAATTATGGAAAATGTTTAAACGTGTATGCAGTGTCTGGTATGAGGAAATAAGCTTTCTGACGACTTCAAAATCATGCCAAATGTTAAAAAATAGCCGAGTTTCATAATTTTACATGAAGGTGATTCGAAATATTTGTCTCATATACTTGTTAAACTTCTAACTAGATAACAAATTATCAGTTAAATAAGGAATTGGTTGAGAAAATGTCAGATACAGGCATTTATATCATTTATTTCTATTGCAAAACCTACAGTGCCAAACATTTAGATAGTTTGAAATTAAGCAAACTCTATGACAATTAATTAAATGAAATATACATGGAGGCTGTTCCTGTCCATAATTTCTCACCTTTATCCGAGACAGGTGGATTTAAAGATGTTCTCCAGATTATACAAAAAATATTCTATGTTCCTTTGGCATTAATTCATTTTGATAATACCCTTTCCAAGAACAACCAATATTTGTCCATGCAAGGACTGTTAAGAAATTACAGCATAAGAAAAGGTGCTACTGTCTTTTTAATGATCTCTCGCTCAGATGCCTTGTCAACACTTCCGTAAATGTTGGACATTAACTGCCCTTCAGAAGTTTCATGATCACTTGTATTATATTCTCTGTCCTTCAGCAGTTAATTCTGAACAGTCTTTTCCTACTTGCGTTTTGAAAAGTGGAACATTGAATCATAGGGCACAAAAGCTGGGCATTTGGCCTGTGTTGGCTCTTTGAAGAACTATTCAATTAGTCCCACTCCCTTGCTCCGTATCAGGAGTTTCTGGAACTTTTCATTTAAACATTTCATTTGTATATGTTTAATTTCCTTTTGGAAACTGCTACTCAATCGGCTTCCACCAATCTTTCAAGCAGTTATGCCATTTAACTTAATCCACAAATAAATTATGCTGCATCAGTTTGATTTTAGTCCAGATTATTGTAAATTTAAAAGGCCCTTTTGATATTTTTTGTCTTTTAATGGAGCAGCTTTCCGCATAGGATGGCAGGCTTTGTCTTCCATCTTTAAACCTCTGCTGCCTGGGCTGAGCCCCAACAATTCTTGTGTACATTTCACTTCATTACTTGATCCTAGAGGGTGTTGAAATTCCTCTGTGCATTTTTGGCACCATTTATGTTTCAATGTTAACAAATACTAACAGTGCCTGGATGTAATGCTCCAGTTCCTTTCTGAACTGTTTGACTTAAAGTATATTTACATTTTTAATTGCAAAAAAAGTAATGGAAATTGATATCAGGTTCCATCCCAGTGCCAAATGCTGAAAAGATATATGTTGCTTTTGGAGCATTAACCAAGGTGTTCCTGGAAATACAGCAGAGTGATTCCAGGTCCACACTAAAATACATTTCAAAGAGAGATAATAATGCTGCAACAAATTACCTTTACCTCCCACATATAGCTTAACCTTTTCAAGAAAGTTGCAAAACAGATCAGTAGAAAGTTTCCAGGATGGATGCTACTGCTGCAATCTACAAATCATAGCAAGTATTGGAATTAAAATAGACGTGTAATGAGCAAATGCAAAATTTTTGCAGCTGAATGAAATATGTTTTTAAAGTCAAAAGTGATTCCAGATGTAATGTTTGCATTTGCATCTTAATATTTACTTTCCCTTTTTAATTGGTTTAAATTGAAAATATAATTCTTCAATCTTCATAAACACATAGCCATATAGCTGCATAGCCCTAGTGTTACATCTGTCAGTAATGCAGTAGTGGGTAATGGTCAGAATTGGACTGTATTCGCCCACCTACACAGTGGAACTTTTTGTTATGCAGCTGACGTACATTGATGGCGATGGTCTCTGCACTCAAAGGCAACAATACTCCATATCCCCGAATACTTTGCAGGAACATTGCTATTGTATATGTAACTTGCCTTTAAGAGAATTCATCTTTAAGAACTCCATATGCCGTGCATATATGATGTTTCGACTTTTCCTCACAGTTAGTCTGCTGTGGGATTATAAGCGATGTCCTCAGAAATCAACAAGTTGCTGTATTATCTGCTTCATAACCTGTCACGTGTTTCAGTGTTATAAATAAACTATACCACAGTTAATCAATTCTTAACAAATGTTTGATTATTAGACCATTACCATAAGCATGACATTGGTGAACAGTAATGGTAAACATTGTACAGATGAGGCTTGAATAGTCATCAAGTTAATCTATAGGTGAAACGCATGGTTGACATACTGTCTTAAATCAATGGACTACTTCATGAGCAGATCCAAAGTGGAGGGTACATAATATGATTTTTCAAATGGGGTGATAACAAACAGAATTATAGAGTTGATGATTACATCCACCTCTTGTAATTTTTCCAGTGTCAAAAAAAAATGCCACTGCCAAAGGCTGTGCACCAGAGCAAAGGCTGATGTAGCTACATAAAACCATGTACTAACTCAAACAGACCTTGCACAAGGAATGTCTTCAACCTCCAACAAATACTACCCGATATCCGACTGGAGGCATATAAATGAAGAGATCTACAAACAAGAATCTGATAATGTACATGACAAGACAAAGACTGGTAATGACACATTTCACATTGCCAATCCCATTGAAAACATCAATGTTATCACACTGAATAAAATAATTACAAAAGTTCAAATGATCAGACCTTAGAAAACTGGTTTATTTATATCTAAGATTGACACAGAGTTAAGTACCAATGTATTACCTCTGCACATTCTTAAAAAAAAAGTGTACCGACAGACATAGGAAGCCATGAGGAAACCTACAAATTTAAAAATGTTGACAAACAACATTTTTCAATTCCACGTGCAGTATCAATACTGCTGGAGTGGAAGTTCAATAATCTGTCTGCATGTTACAGATGGTCTACATTGTACACAATGCAATACCAGTAGTTATAGGTCCCTCTGCATGCCATGAGCTTACATGAGTGACAATCCATAGAATCAGTCAAATTTCAGAGACACAACTTAAACTGCAGCAGATTAAAGGAGAAACACCTGAATATGAAAGAGATTTAGAACACTTCACTTTCTTCTGAATTAGTGGAGCTGAAATCTCAGCTTTCTTATTGTCTTGAAGGGTTATGGGGAGTGGGCAGGACAGTGGAGCTCAGGCCAAGATGAATCAGCCATGATTGTATCAAACAGTGGAGCAGGCACAAAGAACTAAATTGCCTACTCCTGCTCCTAGCTCTTATGTCCTTTCTATGGTAGACAGCAAAATAAAAGTTCAAGTGGAAAAGATTGAGCTACTCGCTCAGGATAACTCCAAACTTGAGAATATCATCTCCGACATGATGAAGTCTTTAGGGGACACCACCGTTCAGCTCATAAAAGGTGATCGAAGAGCTGAGAGTGAAAGAAAGGAAGCAGGATGAACAACAAGATCTGAATCCAATTAAAAGATTGGCAGCTTACAAAGGCATCTATAGCCAGATGCACAAAAAACAAATCAAGCTCAGTACAAGCAGCTACAGAAACATCAGCTTGATGACAAGCCAATGCTGGAGAAAATGACAGGCCTTCAAAAATAAGTGGAGGTTCACATTGCAGAAAACAAGGAGCTGCAAATCATCACTCATGAGACATTCCTTTCAGAAATAATTGCCAATAATGAGGAACAAAATCAGTCAGAGGCTAGTTAAAAACAAAACTTGGCTATTGTGCATCAGGATCATTAAATCCTGAAACAGCAACTCACATCCATAACATAATGACTTGATAACACAAATGGGCATGATGGACAATATCATCAATAACTGTGGAAATCAATGGCATCTCCAGACAGTCACCATCATGAAATACAGACATATAAGCAAATGACCTACATGTTAAAGAAACTTATTGGGTTCGATTGTTGTTGGAAATAGTTGAACTTTTTTTTGAAAGAAGAGGAATATTGCACATGCACATTGCCTTTAAGAAGATTCATCTTTGAAGACTCTGTGTGCTGTGTGTGTACAATATTGTGACTCTTTGGCCTGCTGTGGGTTTCAAGCACACAGAGAAATTTGTTAGTTGTTGTTGGGCTTTGCTGTTTTAATTAAACTAACCTATGAAGTTAATCAATCTCTGACAAACAATTGATAATGAGACCATTATCATTAACATAACAATTGGAACCTGCAGACAATAAAGTTCAAACCAGTAAAAAATTCAGGGAAGACAGTACTTGCTGCAATCACAACTGCAAGGATTGCACTCACCACCCGTGCAGACGCAATGGCTACAACATCACTGCCAGTGATCCTGCAGTTAACTGCCTGCTTCAAAGAACCACGTTTCACATGCCTGTTGAATGCTGCACCACTTCCAACTCCTCACTTACCGCCACATTCACCATCCACTTGATACCTGTCTTGCTGACTATTCCTAACCGGCCCGTGAGCCCTCACAGTCTCACCCAATGTCTCACTCACTCTGTGAGTGAAACAGCAGTCTGGGAAGTGAGTGAAGTGGCTTGCAGAGGGGCAGGCGGAGTCAAGTAAAGAAGAAATGTGTGAAGGTGAGAACAGAGCAGTGAGCTAGGAGTCGCGTGAGAGGTAATAACAGTGGAGGCACACCAATGACACATTGGGGCATCAATACCCTCTTTCAGTACAATGTAGCTATGCAATGATGATGACTGTGGCACTGACTTCCACTTCCACTTCACAGGCAGGAAAATAGTGTCATGGAAATTCAAGCGAGACTACAATTCATTCCCATATTGCACTAGATTTTCTTTTCAGAATGTTTACTGATGATGCATTACACACTATCAAGTGTAATATATCGACACAAATACAGTCATGGAAATTTTAAACTGAAGTGCAAAAATGATAAACATCCATTGGCCTTATTCAACCAAAATGACTAAGTAACTATCTCAGAATTTGCAGCCTGGACATTTAGGATTCAACATTTTAGGGCATGTCAATCTATCCCAATAAAGCTGTAAAGTGTCTTGTAAAAACCGGAGACAAAGCCCATAAAGCAAACAAACCTATTTTATGAAAATTCAAGATGAAAATGACCAAACTCTAATAATTCTCCCCCAAATAATCAGTCTAGCTCAAAATTCATATAGAGTAACAGCAAAAAATACTGGAACACAGATGTTACAATGAAAGAATACCAGATTAGAAACATTTGTTTTTAAAGCCTTGACTTGCCATATTAAGAACTTCAAGCAACAATTCTAAAGCCGGATAAGTAAAACAGGCAACATTTCATGAAGATCTTGTCTTAGACGTAATACTTTGCGTAAACAGAGAGATTATCTGCTAAAATACTTTTAGAGACCGAGACTCCCACTGACAACATTACTACAATCTCTTCTCATTTTGTTGCAGGTCACTCTAGAGTTTTAATACAAAGTGAAATTCTGCAGGTGTCAGCTGTCTCTTTTATCATAATGGGAGGACAAAGAACTGCACAGTGTGAATAATAATTCACATTAAATGCTGATAGCCAATCTCAATTTTTGAAAACTACTTAGTGTGTACCAATATTTCAAAGGCTGTGCCTTGCAAGTCTGCAACTTAACCCTTAAGATTAAGTCACAATGCCTTTTGTTTCAACAGTATGCTCCTCCTGTTCACTGGTGTAATTTATACAGATAAGTGAGATTCGTTGTACAGTTATTTGCGAGTCCTATCATAGTCAGTTGGAAACAGGTGTATCTTTAGATCTATGTCCATACTTCCTTAATTTCAAGCAGAAGTATTAAGATGAAGGCATTCATTTACACATGGGGAGAATCGGAAAGCCGAAGAGAAAGCTAACCATCCCACACTCTCACACTTACTGTTCATGGAACACCACAATAAAAGACTGGAGTTTAATTTGCAGGATAGTTGTATACTTTGCTGAAATAAAATGGTCATTTCCAACAACTAAGATACATTACTTTTACCTCCCTCTTACCTCCATTACAGTGGCAAAATACAATCTAATCTTGATAGCTGGAAGTCCTCTTCTATGCAATTTACACAGAATAAGTGCTCAAAACATGAATTAAGATAATAAAATCTCATTATCAGAGTCACAAAGAAAACATCATATGAAAGATGCAATCCAATCATAAGCAATGTGATGTTTTGAGGCTTTTAAAATTAATTTTCTGAACATTCAATCATTTTTGTCATTACTCACTGATGGCTGATTGTGCTATAAAGATTTGTTCACATCTAGATCATTGAAAACTTGTGGTGGTGATGCATTGAAAAGATTTTGGAAGATCTCTTTGATCAGGATTGTCCTTCATGTGCAATACACTAAATGTAATCAGCTGGTATTACTGTTTCTAGTTTGCGCATAGTCAAATGGCACAGATGTGTCAAAGGATTGTTTGCCTCATATTTTTAATTGCTTCCAATCATTTGATATCTTAAGTACATATGAACATATTAAAAAACACTCAATATTCTACTTAGTTTCTCATCAAGCACAAAATTCAACATTAAATTGTTTCCATGTCAGATACAAAGACTCTCATACAGAAGGCTGTGAAGAATATGGGTAGTTAAATTGCAATATTAATTGTATTTTAAAACATTTTCAAAATTGCCAATTAGTTCCTCTCATAGAATCAAGCAGATGCTATCTTGTTTACCCACTCTTTTTCTGAAGAGATTGCGAATGAATTTCAACCTTAGCAGAACAGCAAATAGGCAGTCTGATTTTCCTTTCCTTTCAATTCTCTGAAGCTCACAAAACGTCTAAATGTTTGCTGAATCTTAGCGTTCACTTGTCACTCGCATTTAATCTGCTGAGAATATTTAATTTTCATGTCAAATACCATTTATCTAAAAATAATTTCACAGAATTAGTTTGATCAATTCATTCCTGGTTAGTTACAGATCATAAAACCATAAAATTCACTGTATGTCAAGACAATTTATGCATTTTTTTCACTTTTATAAAACCACTTCTCAGATAGCTCAGTAATTCTGGAGACAAAGTTTAGCATTTTAATGGCACAATTTACTCATTGCTGTCAATCTATCTGTATCTTACCCAAATTGCCCCAGAGAGTGAGTTTCTCAAGTTACTGAATCATTATCAGATATGATTGTATCATTGCCCAGAGACTACATACTGCACTTCTAGGTAGTGGTTGGGAGACAAGCATGATGACCTCAGGAGTATGGAAATCAATTTGTTGCCTCTGTATCATTGGATGGGATTCAATAAGTCACAACCCTATAGAAAATCAAAATTCCCAACTTCAGAAAATTACATTGGTGATTTGGTTTTTGGGTTAGTATACTTTAGCTCACGTATCATAGGTCGTGAAACTTAGGTTCTTGTTGAGTTAGATATCTTGATGTTTATTTACAAAATGATTTACAGGGCTACAATATTACAGTCGTAAATATTCTGGGTTTATGTGTTTGTTGATGTTATTGTACAGAACATAGACATAACTAACTCTGAACTGACTCTATAACACAGAGAAAGTTAAGGGAGGAGGAGGTGAGATAGTGAGTAGGGGTGGGTACCTTTATACCAGAATATCACATGGTGTAAGGCGATGTAGCTATCTTAAGGATACAGGCCTGACTACTTTGGAATTTGTGCTATAATACAACAATCAGAACATAGAACAAAACTGGAAAGGGTTATGGAGACCATTCGGTCAGTTTTGTTACAAATGGTATTCCGTACAAGATCTGGAATAACTTAGATGCGCATGCAATCACAGAAATCCTTGTTGATTTTTAACAACCAATAAAACAATGTTATAGCCCAAATAGTGCCAAGCATAACAAACTAATACTTCATTGCAAGAGTATGAGCCAATCTTGCCTCTTCCTCTTTTAGAATATGTATAACAAGAAACACATCAGCTGTATTAACACAATAACATGAGTTACCCAATTCTGTCATTTCTGAATCATGTTATTTGTCCCATTTATGCCTGATAATCTCGCTGCTTAAAATGACTTTTGAATGTCTTGCTAAATGGTACTTAAATTATTTAGGTGGCAACTACCAGTTTGTGAAACTAGCTGCAGTATCATTCCGGTCACAGATTGACTTGGAGATAGTAGGAACTGCAGATGCTGGAGAATCTGAGATAACAAGGTATAGAGCTGGATGAATACAGCAGGCCAAGCAGCATCAGAGGAGCAGGAAGGCTGACGTTTCGGGCCTAGACCCTTCTTCAGAAATCAGATTGACTTGCATGGTTTAACATTTTCTCACCTAACTACTGGCTACGAATCTGTGTTGCCTCAGAGTGGACTCATGCCATGCTACAGAAACATGGCCAAATAGGGAGTACACCATTGAGGGAGTTCTGTCTTGTCAGAAGTTTGGACTTGGCCCTCTCAGGTGAATATTAAAGATGTTCTGGATTTATTTCAAAGAACATTAAGGGCTCTCCCAATATTCTGGCTCATATTTATCCCCGACACAACATGTAAAAATAGATTATCTGGTCGATATCATGTTGCTGTTCCTGGGAGTTTTGCAGTGGGATAACTTGCTGCCACTTTTCCTACATTACAGCAGTAATTACATTATGACAATGCTTACACTTCAACAGTAATTGCTTAGCTGAAGAATATAGTGGGATGTCCTGAAGTCTGGTACATAAATGGAAGTCTTTGATTCTGGAAGAAGGCAGGACACATATCTGTGTGGGACATCTATATATAGATCTTATCTCCCAGTGCTTTATGTTTAAAGAGCATGAGCAAGTGCATTTTCACTTTCTAAATATTTACAGTCACTCCAGGTAGATTTAAAAATATCCACTTGTGGCATTGTATGATAACCAGCCTGAGCAACAGGTAACTACTGTTCGCGATGAACTTATCCCCAGATTTGAGTCGAGTAGCGCTCAAGATTTACTGTGTGCTTTTATAGCTCGTGTGTTAATTTTGCAGTTATAGTGTAAAATCAGCCTTGCACTGATCCCCTGCCCTTGCCTAATAATATAGAAAGGATTGGTATTCAGCTCGATGTCAGGATTTTGCCTTTGAGCCACATCCTTTAAACTCAGATTTACCAACTAAAAGTCCATGGAAAAGAAATGAATAAGATGGATCGACACTCCAAGGCACCAAACACCGTGAAAACACATTCAGCCGAGACTGTCGGGGAATTAATTGTGGTTGAATCATGTCTTCAAGTCAGTCAAGAAACAAACACCCATGGTGAGATGTTTAGCCCATTTGCACCACGGGGAAAGAACAACAGCGGAATGTACTGCCTGGATCAAACAGAAATTGGCTCTATCTCACATGGATAAGCTTAAAAGTAGACACTTGGCCAGTATTTTATAGCCTTCTAAGGGTGCGGTGGAAGGGCTGTAAATATGAGGGGTGTAGGAGGGACACTGAAGTGGCACCATGCCGCCTGCCCAATTGCACCTGCATGCCCATGTGGTGGTTTTAGCAGCTGGTTAGTGGAGGTGGGGTAGCAAATGATAGCCTGCTTACATGTAGGTTAACTGAGGTCCATAAGGGGACAACTAATGGCCACTACAGTGATTTTACCTGCAGCAGAGGAGGCTGTGTCCAGTGCGGCAGGTTAAATCAAAGAGACAATGCCTGCTTTTTTTGTTCCCTGTGCCCATAAGATGCCCCTCCATTTCATCTGCCAGTAGTTTCCCTTGCCACCACCCTAACATAACACCTGTGACTGGAGCTTGTCGGCCTTGTCCCAGTGAAACCCCAGAATTATTTCTGTCTGCGCCCCATGGGTCATTTTCTTCAAGGGGCCTGATTACAGTTCGAGCAGTGGCCACTTCTTCCAGCGGTGCATCTGGGAGAAAATGCTCCACTTTGACGGGGCTGAAAGGCATGTCTCCAACCAACTGGTTGGCCGATGTCCATTAAACGGCTGTGGAGCAAGTTAGCTCAGCCGTGCCATTTTTGCTCCTGTCATCCAGATGCCAGCAGCAGGAATCTATAAAACATGCAGAGATACCTTTGGCATGGACTTCTGCCTTGTTTCCTCACCAATTTTCTCCTTTTATACTTTGCCTAAATGATGACATCCTTATTTTGGTTATGTGTCCATGGATAGTGGTCATTTGATGATCAATCAAAGAACAAAGAACAGTGCAGGAACAGGCCCTTTGCCCCTCCAAACCTGCACTGACACATTTTGCCCTTCCATACTAAAACTGTCTTCACTTAAAAAATCCGTATCCCTCTATTCCCTTCCTATTCATGCATCCGTCCAGGTGTTTCTTGAACGCTGCTATTGTGTCCGCTTCCACCACCTCCTCTGGCCGCGCGTTCCTGGCGCTCACCACCCTTTGCGTGAAAAACTTACCTCGCACATCTCTTTTACAAGGTCATTATCCACAATTAATTGATAGAAAACCATGAGATCTGCTCAAACTGATGTTTGCATCATGCAAGGGATGGAAGAGAAAAATCTATAGGCTGCCTTTACTTTTGGAGGAAGTTGTGCAGTTATTGTGATGCAGGAGAAAAACAGACAAAAGAAGTTATCTTTAACTGGTTACACCAATATTAAATTGAATGTCAAAAAATTCCTCTGTTCAATCCAAGCTTGTTTCGTAGATGACATTTCCTAAAGCCTTGCTGTCTACATCTTCTCCTATAGACTTCAATCCCATTCCTGTCCAAATGTTTTTCATGCAGATTTTTGAAGGCACTGCAATGAGCGCAGTATCCTGTCGCAGATATTGAAAGTAAATTAAGCTTAAAGCACTTGTGGAACTGTAGCGAAGAGTTTGGCTAAGAACTGAAATGGCTGATTGCTCACGACTCAAACCATTCAGTTTCGCTTGAAACTTCACATTCATTCATGAGATTCAGTCCCAGGTTGCTCACGTCAAAGCAACCACAGTTCAGTGGCATCTGAAGCTTCAAAAACAAAACAAGTTTTTAGAATACACCTTGTCTTTGTGCATGGCATTGGGAGTGTTCTTTTGGAGACACAATGTCCAAACATTATGAGAAATGATGGCTTGAGATTTGCAATGACAGCAAGCATGAAGTTATCATCAGGCACTATTATGGTGGAGGAAATCTGACAGCAGATTTTGTAGCTTGCAAGGTTAAATGCGGAAAACCAGAAGTCACTACCAGAGATACTCCACTCCTCTGCAGGGCAAACTGTTACGGTCCTTGTGACAGACCCAACACTGAAATAACCGCAACACCATGAATTAGTTACTTGTTTAATTGTTCTGCATTAAAATTGGCTGAAAAGGTTAAGAATGATCTGTTTAGGACTAAGAAAACTTTTAAGAGCATTATAAGCTATTTTCTTTTATTATTCCTTTATGGGAGGTGAACTGTGCTGCTGAGGCCCATCCCTATGGAACTCTACACCATGCTCTTGAGAACATGTTGAGTGGTCATTTTCGTGATTGTTGCAATCAATGTAGTGTTTGTACTCATACAGTGTTTTACTTCTATGGTTCTGTTAGATGGAGACTTAAAGGATTTTGATGCAGCAAGGCTGACAGAACAGTGAAATATTTCTCATTCAGGAAGGTATCTTTCACCAGAAGGGAGAAGCTGAAAGTGGTACTGGTTCAATGCATCTGTTTTCCTCATCCTGCTTGACAATGGTGTCAACTGAAAATAGTTTGCACTGTAGTCACCGTGCACGAGTGATGAAAGTTGTTGCGTGGAAAGTGAGTCAGATTGTTACGATCTGGATAGTTTTAGTCTTTCTCAGGATCATTGGAGTTGTGCTCATCCAGGTCAGTGGATAGTATTCCATCACAATCCAGGCTTGTGGCTTGCAGTTAGCGAAAAGGCTCTGGTGAGCCAGAAGATGAGTTATTTAATGCAAAATAACACCCTCTGGCCTATTCTGACAGCCATAGTGGTCGAGTTAAACTCCTACTTAATGGTGACTGTGCAGGAAGATGATAGTGGAGGATTCAGCAATGGTAATACCACTGAATACCAAAATGTGGTTGAATTTTCTCTTGATGGGGATAGTCATTGCCTGACACTCTTATGGAGTGAATTGTACTTGTCAATTATTAACCCAATGCTGTATATTATTCAGGTCTTGCTGCATGTGGGTTCAGACTGTTATATCAGCTGAGGAGTTGAAAACAGAACTAAACACTATACAATCATCAGTGACCATCCTTTATTTTGTGCAGATGGAAAGTGAAAGTCTTGATGGAACATGGTTGGATGTATGATACTACCTCAATGAACTAACGTAGTGTGTCCTCGGCTGAGATAATTGGACTCCAACAGTTACAACCATCTTCCTTTGCTATAACTGCAGCCCATGGTAAATATTCCCTGATTCTCAATGATTTAAATTTTCACTATTTCCACACAGGAACAAATGTTGCCTTGATATTGTGGGTGCTCATAGGTACCAAACTTATCAGATAGATAGATACACTTACTAGATAGATACACTGTATGGCAAATAGGTATGTAGCAGGGCTGGAAGGTGATATAGAGTGGCACTTGCCTGAAGCATTCTAAAAGTTACAAAGAAAACAAATTTAATTTGATTCAGAACGGTGCTGACGTCTTAGAGATAGGAACCATTCAGATACATAGACATAACCGTGATAACGTAAGCAAAGTACAAATTTGTTAATGTTATGAAGAGATAATTGTTGTAAATAGAAACCTGTTTACATTTTTTAAGAGACATGGTCACTGGATATGGGTACAGATGGAGCTTTAGTAGTCTTACAATGGAAGGCCTTTATCCTAAATGGTAACTGGTCCAGCCTATAAGTGAGACAATGATATCATAATTGTCTCCTGACAAATTATATACCTGGGTAACAGGCATTACCGTAAAGTATCTAAGTATCCAAAAAAAAAGTTTATTGAGATGTCTTTCTTGAGTTGTATCACTGTTTGAACTGGTAGATTAAAGCCTTTGCCTTATTTTGACCCCTGGCCTTTCGCCATGACGAATGTTGCTTGAAACACTACAATTGGCATTGCAAGCAGAGTAATCTACTAGAGGCATCAAATGGTCAGAGACACCAAGGGGGTGAGTACCTTTTTTTTTAACTGTGCATATGGAGGACCTTAGTCTGGCAGCTTGATGAACAGATCAATGTGATCGAATTAGAAGACCACAGGGTAGAACAAGGCAAAAGGATACTATACAGAACTCAGAGCTGCCAGGCAGATAAGACTGGTAGTCCAGAATCACTGGGGCAGGGGGCGGTGGGAGGGTAGAACAACACCTAATGTGTGACAGGGATGAAAATAGTCAGAGGCCAGGAACCATCAGGTGAAGAACAGCCATAAAAATCTACAAGCAGCCAGGTAGATTAAACGTATCACATGACCAGTAGGCCAGGATGACTGGACGGTAGATCAAGAGCAATTTGGTGATAAGAACATAAGAACGAGGAGCAGGAGTAGGCCATCTGGCCCTTCAAAACCGCTTTGCCATTCAATAAGATCTTGGCTGATCTTATCGTGGCCTCACCTCGAATTACCCATCCTCTCACCATAACCCTTAATGCCTTTACTGTTCAAAAAATATTATCAATCTTAGCTTTAAAAAAATTCAATGAGGAAGTCTCAACTACTGGGCAGGGAATTCCACAGATTCACAATCCTTTGGGTGAAGAAGTTCCTCCTCAATTCAGTCCTAAATCTGCTCCCCTTAATTTTGAGGCTATGCCTTCTTGTTCAAGTTTCACCTGCCATTGGAACATCCTCCCTGCTTCTATCTCATTTATTCCCTTCATAATTTTATATGTTTCTTTAAGATTGCCCCTCATTCTTCTAAATTCCAATGAATATAATCGCAGTCTACTCAGTCTCTACTCATTAGCCAACCCTCTCAACTCCAGAATCAACCGAGTGAATCTCCTCTGTACCCTCTCCAGTGCCAGTACATCCTTTCTCAAGTAAGGAGACCAAAACTGCACACAGTACTCCAGGTGTGGCTTCACCAGCACCCTATACAGCTGTAACATAACCTCCCTGTTTTTAAACTCAATCCCTCTTGCAATGAAGGACAATATTCCATTTGCGTTCTTAATTACCTGTTGTACCTGCAAGCCAACCTTCTGTGATTCATGCACAAGAACACCCAGCTCCCTCTGCACAGCAGCACGCTGCAATGTTTTACCGTTCAAATAATTGTCCTTTTTACTCACAAGGCATGGACCATGACAAAGGGTGGCTGTAGCTATGAGCAGAAGTCATGTAAGGTGGTGGTCAATGAGAACAGTGGCATGTATGAGGGTCTGAGTGGGTCAATAACTAAATTTCTGGTGGATATGAGAACAAAATCAACATATAAAATGAAGAACAAGAGTTGAGACTTGCCACAGAAGCAAACAATCTGGTGAGATTCAAATTAAACCAGGATAGGAGACATGGAAAGGTTAGGGAAAATATTAACTTTAAGTACCATGGGTGTTTAGATTACTTTTGAAAAGAAAAAGGAAAATGTGTGTGTGGGTGTGGGCTCTGCATCCGCATCTACCACTTCCTCTAAAAGTTCATTCCATAGACGAACCATGCTCTGTGTAAAAAATGCCAGTCATATCTTCTTAAAATCTTTATCCTCTCACCTTAAAAATATGTCCTCTAGTTTTGAAATCCCCTACCCTAGGGAAAAGACACCTGTCATTCACCTTACCTCTATCCTTCACAATTTTATAAACTTCTATAACGTCACCCCTCAACCTCCTACACTCCAATGAAAAAAGCCCCAGCCTATCCAGCATCTCCTTATAGTGCAAACCCTCTATTCCCAACAACATCCTGGTAAATCTCTTCTAATACCTCTCCAGCTTAATAATATTCTTCCTATAACAGAACGACCAGAACTGGATACAGTACTCCAGAACAGGCCTTAGCAACGTCTTGTACAATGTCAACATGACATCCCAACTCCTACATTCAAAGGTCTGAACAATGAAGGCAAGCATGCTAAGTGCTTTCTCAACCACCCTGTCTATATGTGATGCAAACTTCAAAGAATTATGTACATGAACCCCTGGTCATGTCTGGTCTCAATGTTCTACAACACTAGCCAGGGCCCTATTTTAATTGTATAAGTCCTGACTTGTTTGTTTTACCAAAGTGCAAAACCTCACAGTTATCCAAATTAAATTCTCTCTGGCATTCTTCAGTCCACTAACCCAACTGATCAAGATCTCTCTATAATCTTAGATAATCTTCTTCACTGTCTGCAAAGTCACCAATTTTGGTGTCATCCACAAACTTACTAACCATGCCTTCCATATTCTCATCTAAATCATTGATATAAATGACAAACAAAAGTGGACCCAGCACTGATCCCTGTGAAACACCACTGGTAATAGGCCTCCAGTCTGAAAAACAAGCCTCCACCATCACTCTCTGTCTCCTGCTGTTAACTCAGTTTTGTATCCAATTGGCAAGCTCACCTTGAATCCCATGTGATCTAATTTTACTAATTAGTCTACCATGTGGAACCTTGTCAAATGTTTTACTAAAGTTCAAGTAAACAATTTCTACCGCTCTTCCCTCATTAATCTTATTGGTTACTTCCTCAAAAAACCCATTCAAGTTTGTCAGACACAATTTCCCTCGCACAAGACAATGCCGACAATCGCCGATCATTCCTTGCCTCTCCAAATGCATATAAATCCTGTCATCTCTCCCCATTCACTTCTGAGAAACTGGATAACCTAGCCTTAGGGATGGGGAGCTGTATGGTGATATTCCAGATTGATCAAAAGATGGGACTCCATGGTTGTGAAAGCACAGAAGAGAATAAGTGTTGTTGGTCAACTTAAGCTCAGCATCTCACCCAGCCCTGCCAGAGCTTGGCTTGAGGCATCTGGGTTGAAATAAAGACCTGGCTATGGGCCTCAGAAAAACAGACACATATCCGCTAGTTCACAATACATGCCAAAGACTGACTGTGAAAGGTCGCTGCTGAAGCGGTAACAATGTGTTTTATATGTTCTGTTTTGGAGTGACGGGGGAAAGAGACAAGCTGAACAAGCAGCCCATATAGTTGTGTGGGTTTGCAAGCAAGTGTCAATGTCGTTTGAAAATAGCTTCATGCCTTGTGGTCTGTTTCGAATGTGGCTTTAAAGCAGTTTGCTGTTTCGTATGTCTTAATTGATTTCTTTCTTTTCTTTTTTCTCTTAAGAGCCTAATTATTATCTGAGTATGGAAGGAATTGATTTATTTTTATTGTGTGCCTGATGTTTATGTGTATGTAATGAGACTTATGATTTGAATTAAAGGGGGTGTGTATTTTATTTAAAATGTTTGGAGTAACTACAATGAATTCTGCACAGGGCTGGACAGATCTCAGCCTGCTGCAAAGTTTAAGGATTCTGGTTCCTGTTAAGAGTCTTAAAAGATTCGGGGGCACTTTAATTTTTGATGCTGTTAATTAGAATTTAGAAATAAACTTTTTTTTAGATTAGAATCCCGACAGTGCGGAAGCAGGCCATTTGGCCCATTAAGTCCTCACCAACCCTCCAAACAGCATCCCACCCAGACCCTTTCATTGTGCACCCTGTGGGAGGAAACCAGATCACCTGGAGGAAACCCACACAACACAGGGAGAATGTGTAAACTCCACACAGACAGTCACCTGAGGCTGGAATCGAACCCTGATGCTGTGAGGCAGCAGTGCTATCCATTGAGCCACTGTGCCGAATTCCAAAGGAGAAACCAGAAACTGAGAATTTTTGAGGGACTTGACAAGTAATCTAAAATTCTGCGATTAAGCCACCAGACTATGGGGAATTGCCTGGATTTTAGGATTCAAGTGACTGGGTTAAAGTGACAGTGTAACTTGAAAGCCAGAAGACAATGCCAGAGTGTGACTGAAGATCTAGTCAGTTTTAAATTCCTAACACTTACACCAAAGTTCAAAAAGAAGCAATTCAAAAGTAATCAGCTTCCTGGGAACACAGTAGCTCAGGGAGCCCTGAGATGCATAGGCTGCTGACATGAAAAGATTATTCTGTGTGTAGTTAAATAATGTGTATTTTAAACAAATTGATTGCCCTGGACATTGTTTGGCCCCAAATAGTGATTTTAAAAGCTCATTAAGTCAGGTCACAGAATTTGAGCCCTAAAGTGGAACGGAAGCAAACCAGTATAGATGCTGTTAGTAGGGGTACATTTAGAGAGGTGCATGTGTGTATGATCATCTTCAACAGGACAGAATATACATTACCTCAGGGGGAGGTCATCTCCAACACAAAAAGAAATGTGAAACATCATTGGGGCAGCATAAAGTTGCAGTAGCCAAAGCTATGGTTCACCAAGCATTCTCTAGTTGCAACTGCATCAGTGGGTAAAGGAATGATTGCATCCAACTTGCAAAACCAGGTTTTGCTCTTTGCTGGTAAGGACCTCATTGGGATCTGGTAACCAGAGTCAATTGCACATATGGGTGTGGAAATGAAAGTCCAGCAGAAACAATGGACACTTATCAGGGAGTACAGAAACGCAAAGAACAATAAAGACTTCACGGCAGCGACTGGCAACCGCTATGTTCTCTTTTTTGAGGTCCATGGAATACTACAATACTGTTGGTATATCTGGTAACCACGATTGCTTAATGAATCAAGTCGGTGGACAAGGGGATTCAATAAGGCCTGCTCTAAGAACTCAAGTGATGCCATTTCCAATCAGGACAGTGATGTGTTATATGTCACAGTTAACAAAGTATTATGTCTGAGGAGCAGATCACAGCAGTTGGGGATGGGGAAAAGCAATGATGGAGGTTGCAAAATGGAAATGATAATTTCCTTCATATTTAGAATTTTAAAAATTCATTTACGGGATGTGGGCATTGCTGGCTGGGCCAGAATTTATTGCCCTTCCCCAATAGCCCAGAGGGCAGTTTCTTTCACTAAAAGGACATTAGTGAATCAGATGGGTTTTCCTGACAATTAGCAATGTTTTCATGGTCATCATTAGACTTTTAATTCCAGATGCTTATTGAACTCAAATTCTACCGTATTCCACGGTAGGATTCGAACCCAGGTTCCCAGAACATTACCTGGGTCTCTGGGTTAACAGTCCAGCATAATACCACTAAGCAATCGCCTCATGTATAATTGTCATGTATCAATCTAGCATGAATATTACCCATTGTACGTTAAACTTTCTATCGCCTATTATAGCTGAATACAAATACTTTTGCTAGATTAAGTACTGAACAAATGATTTGTTGTCAAATTATTTGATCAGAATGATGGGGGCAGGTTCACATTTTTGGATAATCTGTTCAGTGTTCATAGCTTGAACAAGACAAGCTGCTAAACTTCATTAAATGTACATGAGCATATGGACTAGCTCTGTAGCCGAACTGCCCCACTAGAGTCACTAATTCAATTGTAACACTTAATGTAAAGAAAAGGATTTTGAATTACTAGAATAATTGCGCAGAGACAGTCAATATTTATTACAACTGAAAGCTTGAACAAGTGTGTAGACTTCTAAATGATATTGAGTAAAGTAAAGTTCGAAATTAATTTTAAGTTCAATTAGAACTTAACCAACATGAGAACTAAACACTGAAGAATACAGGGATCGGGGTGATTGAAAGAAATAACTTGCGTGTACCCAAATACATGTCTTGCTGCTTGAGTGTACATAATAATGTTGTCCGTCCCTGTCCTATACAAGTAGGGCAGTGCATTTAATTTGATTTGATTTGATTTGATTTATTATTGTCGTATGTATCAAGATATAGTGAAAAATATTGTTTTGCGTGCTAACCCTGACAAATCATACCTTATATGAGTACATCAGGGTAATAGAACAGAACGTAGAATATAGTATTACAGCTGCAGAGAAGGTACAAAGAAAGATCAACTCTAGTATATCAGACATTCATTCACGAATCTGAAAACAACAGGGAAAAAGCTGTTCTTAAATCTGTTGTAACGTGTTTTCGAACTTTTGTATCTTTTGCCCAACAGAGAAGGGTGGAATAGAGAATAACCAGGGTGGGAGGGGTCTTTGATTATATTGGCTGTTTTCCTGGGGCAGTGGGAAGTGTCGACAGGGTCAACTGAAGAAAGGCTGGTTTGTGTGATGGACTGGGCAGCGTTCACAACTCTCTGTAATTTGCTCTTAACTCCCTTGAAATTTAGAGCATCTGCCATGAACTTAAATGGTGGCAGACTTTGGAGAAGAAGAAGAATGTCAGACCACTAGTGAGTCTTAATATCTTCAATAATCTTCACATTCCCATGAGCAACTCACATTTCTGCTTCCACCCATGGTCCCAACAATCGTTGTACATAGTGATAACTAACATTTTGTCTTCCCATAGTGGGTAAAGGCTGATAATGTAATGGAGGATTTGCTGAGATACCTGCTTCCTGAGGGGAAGCAAATCCCAAAATTTCTGAAATATCTGTGGAAGATGGGGGGAGAGAAAGAGAGGGAGGGGACCGGACAAATGAATCTAACAGGGGATCAAACAACTGGGAGAGGATGTGGAAGCCAAACTGGAGGACACAGAGTGGTAAAAGATGGTTCAGGACTATGGTATTTGGATGAATGTTTCACCCCTGCATTACAATATCTTCCCCCATGCAGCTGGTAGTCCATGTTGGACTCAATGGTGAATTTGGAGCTTGTTGCTGGCATAGAAGCCAAGGAGTGCTAATAAAAGCAATATCCAAAGGGTTGTAGGCAGATAGGAAGAGGCATCCAGGTATGTAAAACACATACTTGTGCAGATCTACTGGAACACTCAAACTTAACTTCCCGACTGGCTGCTGGAATCAGGGTGAGGAATGAGAATCACCAATGATAGTGGTTTTGCTGCGCGTAAGCAAGGATGCAGAAATTACGCAGACAACGAGATTGATATATAGATGGATATATAGCAGATGGAAGGTTAGCATATTGTGATACTCAGCTGAGGCACTTTAACGGTGAAAGCGAAGTATATTGAATGTAAGCTAAATTGGAACTGTACAGACATCAGGGAGATGTTCAGTTACACAAAGAGACAATAACCACAATAAACTACGTAAAGTAGAAGCTCATCAATGTTACAGAGAGATAATTGCCGTAAATGGGACCATGGTCACTGTACATGGGCACAGCAGCTGCTTGTTTAGCCTTACAATGGAAAGCACTTATCCCAACCAAGGAACGTCAAACTTCCAACTGAGACCTCAATATTTTATTTCTCTCTTACTGTTTATTGTCATGTGACAAACTGCAATCCTGGCTAACAAGTAAAATGTATAAGTATGGAAAGAAACCTTTGTTCATCGAACAGTCTCTCTTGAACTGCATCCCCGTATACACACTTGTAACTGAAATCCTTTGCCTTGTTTGGAACTCAATCATCTTCATGTTCAATTTTGCTTAAGACACAACAACTATACATCTAGGGCTGACACTCCCACCTTAATTCAGTTCTTTTGTTGATATTTAGCTGATATAATGGTCTGGAGCCAGAATTGAAACTAAATATCAGTAAACACATTATCGCTATGTAAGTGTCATTTAAAGCACAGTTGAAAACACCTTGTGTTGCTTTGCTGATGTTCCAGAGTAGTCAGATTCGACAGAAATTGGGTAAGTTAGAGTTATCCTGTTTTCAATGGACAGGACATACCTGGACAATTTTCCACTTTGTTAGGTAGATGTCTGTGTTGCATCTATATTGGAACAGCTTGACTCAGGGAGCTTAAGTCTTCAATAAGACAGCTGAGATGTTGCCAGGGCCTCTATCATTTGCTGGATCAAGTACCTTGAGCCATTCCTTGAGGTCACATGGACTGAATCAAATTGGCTGATGTCTGGCAACTGTGATCATGGGAACTGAAGGAAAAGGTTAGAGAGGGACCATGCATTTGGAACTTCTGGCTTCTGCCTTGTCTTACACTCCCGTGCTGGGCATCCCCATCACTGAGGATGGGGATGTTTATTCTTCTCTTGTTTGTTGTTGAATTCTCCATCATCATTCATGAATAGATATAGCAGAAGTGCATAGCTCCAGGATAATATATTAGTTGTAGGATCACCAAGGTTGGGCAATTGTAAACTGGTTTTGCTTTTTGGAGTGACTGTAGTCACTCTGGTATTGTAGCATCACCAGATATGCACTTTATTCTTAGGTTTGCCTGGTGCTCTTCCTGACATGGTCTCCCATTCTCCTCATCGAACTTGGATCATTCTTTGAGCTTGATAGTAACTGTAAAGTGATGCCAGGCCATAGGGTTGCAGACTGAAGTGAAACACAATTCTCATGGATGCCTGTTTTGAGTGGCTAGATCCATTTTGAATCCATAGTTGTATGGCAATGCTATGCCACATGATGGAGATGTCCTCAGTTTGAGGGCAAGGACTGTGCAGTCATCACTTCTATCAATTCTGCCATGAACAGATATGTCTGTGACAGGTACACTGACAAGGAAGAGATCAATTAGTTTCTTCCCTTGTTTGGTTCCCACATCACCTGGCTCCAGGCATAGTACAGCAGCCAAGTCTTTTAAAACTTTGAGAGTTTGGTCATTGATGGACATTTTTGGTGCTGGACACTTAGGGCCCCAAAATATATTCTGCTCCCATATTACTCTCAGTGCTTCTTCAAATAGTGCTCAACATACAGTGGTACTGATTCATCAGCTGAGGGAGGGTACTGCATGGTAAACAGCAGGAAATTTCCTTGTGCATGTTTGAACTGATATTGTAAGATTTCACAGAAAGTGAAAGACTCCCAGGACCACTTACTTCAGACTCTGCATCACTGTATACTTTATTAGTCTGTTTTATCTCTCTCCCTTGATCCCATCTGTATTTTCCAATCTGAATTTCACTTCCTGTTCATGTCTTAAATCTAATTTATATGTCCTGTTTTGTATTCCCTGGTTTGTACTCAGCATGGCTCAGTGGGGATGCTTCAATGGGATCGGCTTAAGAGATTGGCTGTTTCTTACACTGTTCAAAGATGGCACAGAGCCCTTGTAAAGAATGTCCCAATGAATGAATGACCAGAAATGTCCACTGACAACTCGTGAATGATTTATGGATAACAGTCAGTGCAGTTATCAGCAAGCACCATTCCTTCAGTATAAACATGAAAATTTATTTTCATCCAAAAAGCACTTGGTGCTGCCTCAAGAGCTATTAATTTCAAATATTTTTTTTAGAATAAACCACAATTCCTACTCTTAGAAAATGTAAATGCATGATAAAGATTTATTACAGCACTATTTTAATTCAGGTATAAATTTCAAGTGGCCTGTGCTTAATGGGACAATTTTTGGCATTGCTTACCAAATATAATACTTTTACACAATAATATTTCATTTTTTAAATGTAGTTTTGCAACGTATACGTGCCCAACATCATGCTGTAGGCCCTTGTATGAGCACCGTAGAATTAGGAAAATAAATCTGGGCTGAGGTGACGTGTCACAGCTGAGTCAGCAAGAATATGTTTTCGATGTTGATATGAGTCCACACTGCAAGCATGCACTAGGCTAATTATAGCTCCAAATTGATTTCAATATGATAATTAGTCCCTTGCTGAATTCCCTGATGGTGCTTAAATTGTGCTCAATTACCCCAATTAAACAGATCCTTCCAGACTTTCACGTTATGACAGTGTCCATTCTGAAGGCTCATTCTTAGAAACTTGCCTTTTGCTCCTTACTGGACATTCAATGTTCTTCGGCTTATTTATTGATCCATTAATCTTTGTTTCTTTCACATATTTTAAATGTAGACATCATGTATTGACCCCATTACAGAAACCTTGCTTACCACAGTGTGAGGATGATTCCCTGGTGGCACATTTTGCTAAAGTGCAGAGGCTTAATCTTCCTAACAACTGTTGGCAACATAAACAAAGATAAAAGGAAACTTCAGTCCATTCAATATATAATGGTAGCAAATCACAAGGATGGAATAATGCAGGTTGACATGCAAGGCCATTGTAACAAATCCAATGTCTCATGCCCTATTCGTTTGTTTGTCCTTTATGCATTTGCAGGCAGAATGGGCGGATGTTGTTAGCTCTCACTTCTTATTGCAGGCACTGTGATTTGTTGCTCTCCATTAGAACTGGGTGCTTTGTCAGGAAGCTGCCGCTTTATTTGGTCTCCCTGGTTCCTGATGGTGGATGTGCCCGTGCTGGTGTCTGGAGTGGAAGGATCAATTGTGTGTGACCATTTGAAAGGCCATCTACCGTGAAAGTTCCATTGTCTTGTAAGCGGGCGAGCAGAAAAACGACTTCTGAGGTTCTGGTGTTAATTCCAAGTGTTAGTGGTTGAGAAATAAACTATGTTCAAGCAGGTTAGATTGGAGCAGAGGGTGAAGGAAATGGAACACATTGGGTAAATGTGGCTCGAATGATATGTGTGCATGAAGATAGATACTCACACAGACTAATTGAGCTGAATGACTCGCTTTCATGAAGTGACTTCTGTGCATTTAAGAGTGTTAGCATGGTGTCTGCTGCATTTGGTTGTACGCACGACAGTAAGATAAGATCAGAGTCATGATGTTTAGAGACAAAGCAGCCACTGCTCAGTTCTGTGGAGGTCTGAGTTATTGGTATGTGTATGTTATTTTCCCATGAGTTGGCATTCTTTAGTCAACCATAATGTGGCATTTCTCCTTAATCAATAGAACATGTTTCTTCTTTAATCATGTAATCTGGAGATGTGGAAAACTCTACTGCTGCACTCTTATTTCCTAGATTCTGAGTGGCAGTCTCAAGAATTGCCATGCCTCCCCTGCACTGGCTCAAGAATCAATTTGAGGCTTTTTTATTGTTTCTGAGAAGGGGTTGTTACCAAACATTCTTGCACAGAACAGCAATTACCTTCTGGACCAATAAGGGCAATGCACATATAAAGCAACTGCTCTCCTCACTGTCTGGCTATCAGTTGCAATAGTCGCTCCAGTATACCTGGGAAATTAACAATGGGAAGAGGGATTGATTGGCTTTCAGACACATTAGGAAATTAACTCCTTCGCTTGGATGCATTACCTTTAAACTGTAAACCTCACTTTAAAATGGTCTTAATGCCTTAGAGGGCTATGTTTAATGCGTAATGTTAACCTATCTGCATGAAATTGCTGGGTGCACTGTTTTAACATATTGGTTAACACATATTTTGAAACACTTTGTTGAAATAGCTAGCACCCACAGGAAGTGGACATGAATAGGATAGCCAGTATGATGAAAAGTGTCAGTCAGCTGGGTTCAAAACAGGGAACAGCTGAATTTTCAAACTTCAAACTGTACATCAGAATTAATAAGATTCAGGATCAGAAAAATAACTATTGTGATAAATGGAAACAGGTATTCAAAGTGTTAACCTGGATTATAGGAACAAATATGGTTCAGAAGGTTTGACATTTTGGATTTCCAGAAGCCAGGCAAATCGAAATATACTGTATGTAGAACATACGTCAGTCTTGATTGCAACATAAAATGAAACTACTATCCGTTTCATCAACTAACTGTATCTCAATTTTTAACCATTAACCTTTTGAACATGCAGGTATTACATAATCGTTCGAAAGCTACTGGCATGACAGGCAGTCTGAATGTTAATCTTTCTCTCTGTAAATCAGTACCAGAAGGTAGGGACCAAAAGGAAGAGGTGAGTCCCATTCAAGAGCTTGAGAAAACAACTTGAGATGAAATAGACATTTTGGTTGATCAATCTGAAAATCACAGTGTTCTGGCTTGGTTCCTGCAATGTATTGAATGCTGGCAATATTCTAGATAGACAAAGGATAGACAAGAATGTGAGGAATTTCTAACATGGGGAATTAATCTAATATAATTTTAGTGAATTCAGATGTAGTGCTGGAATATGAATCTGCTATGCTTTGAGCAAATGTTAACAATCAAATTTATCATCATCATTGTAAAAAGATCAATAAGTTGTAAATGCCAAAATCCTTGCAGCTAAGAATGTTGCGTGCTGTATCATTTCTGCACCTTGCATCAGGAGATTGAGCTTTTAAGCATACTTAGTAACTGTTCCACTTACACATATCCTCAAAATTATTATATTTAAAAAAAAGCAGAGTAATAAAAACATTTTCAAACACTGCTTAATTGAGTGTAAAAATAAACAGTCTCTTCATTATTTTAATGTTGGAATTGACTTAAAAGCAACAAATAGAATTTTATTGTCAGACAGAAATGTGTTTTGAATTAACAGATTGCAATAACACGAGAGAAAGAATGTTTGCAATGGTGCTAAAATATCCATTCCCAGATTTCATCCATCCCAGGCTTTTGCAAATATTCAGTGGGAATGGTCTTATTTACAAATGCTACATTTGTTGACGGTAAAAGGAAAATCTGTGATTATGAGTGAAGATATATATCAATACAGGCATGATGAGACTGAATCAGAAACCCTGATCATGTGTTGACAGCCCTCATTCATCACAATAAACTTTTCACAAAGCAGATTGAGCAATAACCAAGCGCGCACATGAGATTAGAAAGTGCTAGACAGCAAACTAATTCTTATTTTATAGAAATCATAGACCTCAACTGTCAAACTGGATATGGTTAATAAACTGAAGCTTCTAAATAAGCCTGACAGATTCTTCCTTTGTTTTTGTTCCTTCCTCAGACAGTCCATGCTCAATTTGGCAAAATACTGAAACCACATGTCAGTTATTGTTAATCTGATATCTAAGGAGTACTTGTACAATGACATTATCGGTATGTAATTACATTCACTGTAAACTGCCCTTGACAATGTCCATCAAAATTGTTGCAGTGTAAAACTAAAACAATTTTAATTGAGTAATGAATTTTGAGTATAAGGTTTAATAATTCTGGTAAATATATGTGTACGACTTTAAGTCATAATGAAGTGCAAACAGTGAGCTGATGTTATCTGAGGCACCAATACTTTCAGGAAGAATGTATTTGCCGTGATGGTGCAACGTACTGAAGCTCTTTCAAACCAGCTACGTGCTGAGATACTATTAATCATCAAACTACCTCTTTCAAATTCTTGTTCACTTTCAAAGGACAGCTCTTGGAAGATGGTGACCTCGTCTCGACCCATTATGCACCACTCTTTAATTTTGGCCTCTTGAATGTCCCGGAATTTAATCACTGCGCCACAGCCAGTCGTGTATTCAGTTGTTTCCCTTTCCAAACCTCTCTGCCCCCAACTTTGCTTCTTTTTTTAAAAATACTCATTAAAATCTAACTTCTTCAATTGGTGGCACTGTGAACTCTGAGTCAGAATCTCAGCACAAAAATAACTGCAAGACTGAGGGAGTGTTGGAAATTTTGAAATAATAATAAAAATAAAATTGCTGGAAACACTCAGCCGGTCAGACAGTATCTGTGCCAAGAAAAACCGAGTTAACATCTTGGGTTGACGACCTTGCGTCAGAACTAAAAGAAAATTGGTGCTGTAATAGGTTTCAAGCTGGTGCAAGGAAATGGGAAGAAGAAGGATAAACAAAATGCTGGGTATTTCACTTGGTGGACGGGAACAATGATTTAATGGTAAAAAGAAGATGGAGCAAGGAAAAAGTGATAACATTTTGTCCTGTGGTTTTATACCAACTTCTCAGAGTTAGGGTTCAAGACAGATTGATTGAGGACAACACAAGGTCAAGACTGTCTTCATGCTGAGGTTTTCTTATGACTCTGTTTGTTGGATATTCATACCAAATACAGCTACACATGATTATCTGTGATATTCCAGGCTGTAATCTTACTGATTCATTATTGAAAGGTGATTACACCCCTGAGATTCTCCTTCTTCAAATCTCATCAACTCCTCCTACACTGTGCTACTTGAGGGCCAGTGGGAGCAGCCCCATGATGTCAATACAAGGTTTCTCCGGGATCCTACCATCTTAAACAACACACTTCACCAAGCACTACTCCCCCATCATAAACATGGATTAACATTTACATTCAAGCTCAAATGAGTTATTTAAATAACATTTGGATACATGCTCAACAGTTACTTGGATTACTTCTTTTTATACCATTTATTACACATTTTTTCTTTATTCTATCTTTGACCAAATCTTTGATTTTATTCATTTGTGTAAATAGGTTTGGTATGTAAAATCTATTACAAGGTATCGAAATGTTTGTAGTAAAGTTGGTGAGTTTTTTTTTGTTCTCTGCCACCTTCCATTGGATAAGAGGTTTAATCAATCTGACCACATGCCCTGAATGGACATCAAGAAAAAAGGGTCAGGCACAGATAGAAATAAAAACAGAAATTGCTGGAGAAACTCCAGCATCTATGGAGAGAAAACAGAGTTAACATTTCAGGTCCAGTGATCCTTCTTCAATACTGGTCCTGAAATGTTAACTGCTTACTCTCCACAGATGCTGCCAGACCTGTGGGTTTTCCATCAATTTCTGCTTTTGTTTCTGATTTCCAGCATCTGTTTCATCTAGCATCGGTTCTTTGCGTTTTTTTGTTTGTTCAGGCACAGATAGAGTTACTTTGTGGCACACTGCCTGTGATATTTAACTTTGTTGTGGTAGAGCAACTGGGCCAAATGCGGCAGGTGGGACTAGTTTAGTTTGGGAATATGGTCAGCATGGACTCGTTGGACCAAAGAGTCTGTTTTCTTGCTGTCTGACTCTGTGATGCTACGGCTCCTGCGTTCAGGAGGGTGGATGGGTAGGTCAGGGCAATGAAATGAACTGACTGTTTAATTTCTCCTGGGGAAGAGCAATTTTGGTTTTCCAAAGCTAGTTGCTCTGTATATGAAGATATTTGTTTCATTACAACATTGACATGATCATTAAAGTTCTATTCAAGGCACGAACACGCATCTCAGCTTTGAAATGATTTGGTTTGGTCATCGGTGTATTCTTTAGACTGCAGCAATCCTTTAAGAAGTAATCTCTTTTCCTACAGTGAATACATAAGGACAGCCTTGTCTTCACTAATGACGGGTTTTGGAACCAAACCTGTATCAAGATATTGTGGCATTAGATTGCTTGGGACTCCATGTTGAATTTATCACATACAGCATATTTTTCAGATGAGAGGTCTGACTCTTCTGGTCAAATATTTTATAGTGCTTTAAGCAGTGAACACTCTCCATAGAATGTTCTGCATTTAATGGAATTTTTGCTGTGTAATGCTTCTTGAACAATCTTCCAGACTCTACATTCACTGCTATTTCGACTGCACATTGCAGTGTTAGATTTTTTTTAGATTGCAGTTTAGTGACTGATTTATTTTAAAAATCACAGTGATTCTGTTACAAATACATTGTTGCTGTAAGTTTCTATAATTGAATGGTCCAGATGATAAATACAGGTTGTATATTGGCAGATTCTGCCAGGATTTGATATCTGCTATTCAATAATGATCTTGCCAGTGTCTTATTTGTTCTCAGAAATCTGACATTCTTCCCACTTATAAAAGAAAAAAAAACTGCTAACTTGCTCTGCATCCAATTTGGTGTTCAATGTTAAAACTTTTTGCAATCTTAGGAATCGCGCATTCCACATTTGCCAATTTGCAGATTTATCCAACAAATATGATGGCTTGATTATCTCTGGGGAAAAGATTGGTATTGGCACATTTTGTCACATCAGTGGTCTATTGATTGGCACTTGAAGTTGTTGATTATATTCTTGATTTGGATAATGATTTTTAGGATTTTTATCTCCTTGTCCTGTCATGACTTTTTGCCCTATTTTATCCATGCTGATTAAAGTTGATGTTGAATATTTGTTGTTGTAAAGACTGTTGTCATGGTACTGAACCTGAAAACTTCTGAAATTTCTACAGTTATAAATGTGTTTTCAATGAAATGTTTGGTTTTCCTTTACCAATATGGCAGTTTCAAAGGTATGAATGGAGATATTGCCTGGATAAGAGCAACACCAAGATCATTCAAGAAGCTTGGCACCATCCAGGAAAAAAAGCAGCCTACTTAATTTGCATTGCATCCACAAACTACCACTCCCTCCACCACCAACTTCTGGTCACAGCAGTGTGCACCATCTGCAAAGTACACTGCAGAAATTTGCCAAAAATCCTTAGATATCACCTTCCAAACCAATGAACACTACCATCTGGAAGGACCAGGGTAGCTAATACCTGGAAACAGCACCACCTGCAAGTTCCCCTCCAAGCCACTCACCATCTTGACTTTGAAATATATCACCCCTCCTTTGCTATTGCTGAGTCAATATCCTCCCTAATGGCATTGTAGGTGCAGCAGTTCAAGAAGAGAGCTCACAGCCACCTTCTCAAGGACAACAAATGCTGACCAGTTAGCGTTGCCCATGTCCAATGAGTGAATAAAGAGGAAAAAAAACATTTTCCAAGATGGCAGGAGAATTTCCCAAAAATCTGTCAGTGGAAACTTTCTCAAAATGGCTTCAATCAATAAGGCTGAATTATTTTTTGACTGCATCAAAATGAGAATAGTTCCAGGGATGAAGGACTTCAGTTATGAGAATAATTGAAGAAGTTGGGATTGTTCTCCTTGGAGAAAATAAGGCAAAGAGGAGATCTGATAGAGGTTTTCATGAGCAGACTGGAGACAGTAGATAAACAGTACGTCCAGTTCTGAGAAAGGATCACTAGACCCAAAATGTTAGCTCTGATTTCTCTCCATAAATGCAGCCAGACCTGCTGAGCTTTTCCAGCTATTTTTGTTTCGTTATAGATATGGACAAACTGTTCCTACTTGTAAAAGAAACAAGAACAAAATATCATACATTTTAAATTACTGTTAACTTGCTTGTTGATATCTTTTTCTTTTGATTAAGTCGTTGAATTTGGGCTAGAAGTCATTACTCTGCTTTTCAGCCTAGTTTTTAAGGTTTTCCCTACAAAGTGCTGAATCGGCTTTAAGTGACTGGTAACGAACCTCTTTTTACAACAGCTCAATCTACATTCATTCCCTTTGCTGTTACAGAGCTTTTATTGCTCTCACTGCTTCTGCTTTTCCCTTGAACATTTTTTTTCACTGATCACTGGCTGTAAAAGCTTTTGTTGACATACAGTTATCTTTAGTCATTCCTCCGAAGGAACTTTCTGTTCAAAGATTTTTCTTCACAACAGGTGTTCAGTTGTGTGTCTCTTTTTGTTGCTAGCTGTACTGAAGTTGTTCTTTTGTAAAGAAGTAATTTATTTCTCGAGTCCTTTATTCATTGAGACAATTTGAGATTTGTTTCTTGATTTTCCATGCTGCTGCGATTTTCTCAGCAGTGATATCAGTTATTTATCATGTGGTTTTAGGCCCACATTTGAGAGCTTGGATTAACGAAGACCCCCCCTCCTTTGCCTGGCTGAGCTTATTCTCACTTTGAACAACAACTGCTTTAATTCAGTACATTGACTGTCTAAGTCAAAAGTGTTGTTATGGGTCCCACCTATGCCTATCTCTTTCTGTGGTACGTGGAACACCCTAATTCTATTTCTACATGAGGGCCCGTCCACAACTCTTTCCCAATACATCCTCAGTGCTGCTTCCTGCTCTCATGTGGAATTGGAAAAATTAAACAGATTTACTTCTAATTTCCATTCTTTTCTCATCTTCACCTGCTCTATCACTGACTTTTCCCTTCCCTTTCATATATTGAATGCCATGGTGCAGTATGAAATGTGACAGAGCAGACCACTGTTGAAACAATGCCATTATAATTTGAACTGCTCTGGAGGAGCCCTGGCATGTTGGCAGAGAATGTGTCAAGACTCATGGTGTTCTGCTGCAACTGTACAACTTCATCCACGTGAGAGGATAGACCTTGCCACCAGCTATATGGTGAGTAGCTTAGATGCAATACTCAGAGCAGGAGGACGAATAAAAGGAAGACGAAAAAGAGATCAGATATCTAGATCGCTGTTTTCAGTTTGCACTGTCTGTGAAAACTTCATCTGAGTGTGATACTGATAATCATGATTTCAACTCCCAATTAACCAACAGTGCCTTCCCGCTTTTACTCAATGTCACATCATTAACTTGGCAAGAATGTAAAATTAAAGCCACTACAAAATAAAGGTCCCAAATAACATTTAGAAATAAAATCATATCATAGTACATGGAAAAGTCACTGATAACTATTTGCATTCTCTTCATGCTTGTCTTCCATGTGCTATGCCGTTAAGCAGTGATCCCCTACTGGCTACAGTATGGCTTGTGGAAGACTACTGATGTTAAGCGGAGGAAACTGGAGATGGCTTTGGAGGACAATATCAAGAGGTTATAATGCTAGAAATAACAGTTTACAGTGTATCATCTCAGCACAGACAAATCAGTCTCGGCAGGCGGGCTGAAAAGAAAGAGCAGAGAGGAAAGGACCCAGGTCCTCAGGGCTTGATTCCAGGCATTTATCTCAACGGCATTACAGCATACTGCCCCCTGTGGACACGGAACATCTCATCTCGTTTCCACCTTCTCCCAGCCAGGTCTGAAAAAAAGGAATCCATTCTCTCTTGTTTTGTGCCTTTTTTTCAACCTGCTTCCCAGGTCAGATCCACTTCCTGCATGATTTCCAGCTTCTCTGACCACAATTCAACTTCCCTTTAAGAGGCTAGCTTTATACAGTGCAGTCTAGCCTTCACTGGTGCTACAACATGAGCCCACTCCTGTTGTGTGTGGCCGATGAATAGTGCAGTTAGGGCTGGCCCCATGAAGCAGGTATTTCATATGGGTAAGCAGCATGAGGTTGGCATACTGCCCATGTAGCATTGAACGTGCATGTGATAACAGAGACTAGCCCCGTGAATGTTTTTCCAGGCTATCAACTGTTTTTTCTCCCAAATCTTTACCATTGCTAAAAAAAAATGTTGTTTGTCTTGATATCAGCTTTAGATATATGCTAACTGCAGCTTTATCTGTTTGAGATTCTTAGTTCAATAATCTATTGTACATCCTGTGATATCATCAGTGGATCTAGTGATCCCCTGGATCAACAACATATGGTATATCATTTGTGAGTGTCACAACGAGTTTTATTTATGATTATTTTATTGCCACGCACACAATCTCATACTGTTCCAACATACATTATAGAATTGGAAGCCTTCTGGCTACACCTTCAGACCACCCATATGTCGCGTGTCTCTGGACTGTTAGGTCATTTTTTTTACGTGTCAAAGGCCATTTTAAAATCTATAATTAGAAGAGCAATTAGTTTGCCACCATTAATTACCCAAGTAATTGTGTTCATTATCCGGAGTAAAACTGCCTGACATAAAGGTTGTGTATTCTAGCAGAGCACCAATGAGTACAATAAATCAGAGCCAAGTGTACATTTTTTTTATTCCATATTTAACAACCTTTCAATGACACAGGACGCAGTCAGTAACATGGTAATCTTGAACTAATTCTGTAATTGCAGTGGATTGTTTTTCTAATACATGGGTACCATTCTCTTAATTTTCCAGCATCTAGAAAAATGCAGTCTGGTCTACTTCAATTATTTCTGAGACAAGACAGCTCTGTGATAATTGTGTATTTTAAATGACTGATTTACAGTCAGTCATCTTTAGCATTTTGAACGCACAAAATGCAGATTGTACCAACTACTTTGAGCCCAGTTTTTGGGAGAAATTTAACATTTTCTGTCCATGTTAGCTACTAAAATCTGTTACAAAATGATCTGATCACTAAAAAGAGGATATTTTTCAAAAAGATTTTGAATAATTTTTTTGATATTTATAGAGAATTTTGCATTAAATCACACACGGTTGTCACTCTAACAGAAGTTGCAGGACCCTAGAGAACAAGAAAAGCTCGATTGTTCTCCTTAGAGCAGAGGAGGTTCAGGGAAGAATAAATAGGTGTTCATAATTACGAGGGTATTTGATCAATAGTCCTTCAAAATAACGGAAGTCTCTCAACAATGAGACAATTAAAAAAAGAAACTTAATAGTGGTCAGCAATTTATGTCCAGCCATTTAAAGGTGAGGCAGATGACTGAAGATGTGTTGTATGCCAATACTGATTGTTGAGGAAATGTAGTAATTGGAGTATTTACTATAGTAACAAGAAAAGCAGCTATCACCAGAAATACTGTGCCACCATGATCTTTCTGGGTCTGTTCAAGTTTAATACTGATTTGTCTTTTTAGGTTCAACTGAGTCCAACCCTTAAATCATAAGCCTCAGTTATCCTGAATTGCTCCTTATACTTGGACAAACACTAAATTTTCACTTCCAAAAACAAAAGCCTTAAATCTGTCCAGCTTGAATATCAGTTTCAAGGTTCAAACCAAATTATCAAATTAATGATGACTCACTGAATGGTTTGCGAATGATTGAGACATTCAGAAGACCACGCAGTTTCGTGACCAACAGATATTCATTACTTTGGAAGTCGTTTGGTAGATCATCCATCTACTTCTCTCAAAGAAAGAGAATAAAGAGACAGCCTGTTATTTCTTCCCTGATAAATACATCTTTGAATTTCTAGCACTGTCCTAGGCCTAAGCCAATCATTTCATCAGTGACCTTCCATCCGTCATAACGTCAGAAGTGGGGATGTTTGCCAATAACTGCACAACGTTCAGCACCATTCATGACTCCTCAGATAGTGGAGCAGTCCATGTCAAATGCAGCAAGACCTGGACAATATCTAGACCTGGATAATATCCACTTCTGGACTGCTGAACGACAAGTGAGATTCACACGACAGAAGTGCGAGGCAATGCCCATCTCCAATAACAGAGAATCTAACCACTGTCCTTGACATTCAATGGTACTTTTGTTGATGGATTACCCATGTTAATATCCTGGGGGTTACCACTGAACAGAAACTGATCTGATCATACAAATATATAAATACTGTGGCTTCACAAGGAGACCAGAGGCTAGGAATTCTGCAGAGAGCAACTCACCTCCTGATATCCCAAAGTCTGTCCTTCATGTACAAAGCACAAGTCAAGAGGGGGTAGAATATTACACATTCAACTAGATGAGAGCTACTCCAACAAAACTTAAGAAGCTTAGTTCCGCATTGCTGCAGTGTGTTGTCGCTCGTTTAAATAGAGTTTTCACACAACTCTGTTTGTGCTGCACTTGCTGGTATGTATTTGTGTCTGCTCGTGGCATCTGTGCTTTAATGAGGTAGTCCCATTTGTTTAGTGTTACTGTCACGTGCCCTTTGTCCTTTGTTCCAACACCCCCAAATCGACTTGCGTAAAAATACTATTTAAATGAGCGACAACACACTACAGCAACCCTGAACTATGCCAAAACAAAGAAGAATACCTCTACCAAGTACTTAAGGACAACAGATACCCGAACAGCTGGGTCTGATGATGCCTATCACACAAACAACAACAGGAAGGAAAAGTATGCCCTGACACACTCGTCACATTATCATATATCAAGAACATATCCGAACTGACCACAAGACTCCTACGACCGTTGGGCATCAGGGTGGCACACAAACCTACGTCAACCCGACACCAACTGCTAACTCGAACCAGAGATCCCTTACCCATTATGGACAGAACCAACGATATACAAAATCTCATGCAAAGACAGCGACAAACATTACATTGAACAGACAGGAAGGAAACTGGCCACAAGAATACATGAACACCAACCTCAACAAAAAGACACGACCAATACTCACTCATCTCCATTCACATGGAGAAGGAGAACCACCAGCTTGATTGGGACAACATCAAGATCTTAGGACAGACCAAACAGAGACAAACAAGGGAATTTCTAGAGGCTTGGTGCTCCACCAAGAAGGCCATCAATAAACACGTTGAATTAGACCCTATATATACACTACTGTGAAGAAAAATAATGGAAATGAGGTAACCAATTCTAGCGGACCCCAGGGTTTAAATACCAGGCAGGAAAACACAACAGCGCTTCATCGGAGGCAGCACTGATGATGTTACCCAGCAGGGTAATGAAACGTCTGCAAACTAACGAACCAACCACAGCATCTGATTGCTTTTGAAGATATCTTGCTGTCTCTTTTTGTCACGCATATGCCAGCTGTCTGTAGGGGTGTGTCTCTCATTTTGGCAGGTAAATGACAGGTTCCATCTCTCATTTACATGCTGTACAAAAGCACACAGGAATCAAACAGATGTAAGCAAGTCCAGTGAAATGTGTGTGCTGCTCATTTGGCAGTCACAGTTAATTCTGATCCATTTGGTTGAGTTAGTCAGAAGAACAATAAAGTCAGCAGATTATTATGGGGTATGTTACATTTGATCTGTGTGCATGTGTGTTTGTCTGGCTGAATGTGTGTGCGTACATCGAACTTGTAGTACCAAGTCATTTCTTGAGTTATGAGCTGTGAGACATTAGCGGTGGCCTGATGTCATGATGAACACAACAGTTTGTCTCAAATGTAAATCAAAATTGATTCACACTAAGAGTGGAATATTTCGAAGAAAACTGAAAGTATAACTAGGTCATTTTAAATATCAGGATAAATTACCCTGTCACAACAGAATAATGAAAATTACATGAGCACTAACGTCATTTCCATGAACAACCACATTAATATTTCACACCCCGAAACATAAAACTTCTGGATGAAAATATGAATGACCATACCTGGACCATAGGGTCACATCACACAACTGAAAATTTATAGCAGCTCCAAAATTTGTAATAGATCAGACCAGAACCCTTCAAAATATTTTAAGAATGTAGCCTACACCCTAACTTTTTCTTATTTTAAAGGCAAATGTGAAGTGTGTGTTCCAGATGCAATGCAACTGACCAAACTATGTGACATTAAGCAAAACACTATTTATTTAATCACTGTAGATAAAATACAACCAAAGGAAGAGGAATTTAGAATGTTAACTCAATTGGAAAACTTGAGAGACTAACAAATGCACTACCTATTAGTAATCAAGTGTTCCAATATAGTAACATCCCATAAAAACCCACTCCTTGGTGAAAAGGAAAATTCAGACACAGATTCTCACATGCAATGCTCCCATCCAGGAGGAAAAAACTAATCAAGAGAAAATTCAGAGAGAGAAAAGCAGCCAGGAGATATTCACCAAAGCATCGAGCTCTGTTGAGACCCCAATAGCCTCTGCTTAAAGCTGACCCTAAAAAACCCACAAATCCTGATCTGTGTTAGTTGACCAGACCCATATAGGCTGTTAAAAAAAGAACCCAAGGCCTCCCAAGCCGCTTACTGCAATGGTTTTGGTAGATGACTCGCTTCCTCTGCCTTACAACCTCTCTTAAAAAAACCAGGACAAAATAACCTCTTAAAGTGACAGTATCATCACACACTGCCAACATGGATTTCCCTCTGTGGCTTTCTGTCATTAAAGTCACTTAACATTGGAACTCTGCTGTGTTTTCTTTCTCAAATGCAATTTGAAACATTAAAGCCGATAAAACAAATACAAATATATGGTGCAGCAAACTTCTGAAAAGTGCCACAGTATTATACGACAATCCTGCAGCAAGGACTAAATTTGCTTGTGCCTTAACTATAGAGAGGAGGAAATCTTTACACCTGAGTCCAAGTGAGAGAGGGACAGGATCGAGCTAAGTCGGATTGGGAGAGGGAATTGGATCGAGCTCAGTCGGAGCGGGAGAGGGAATTGGATCGAGCTCAGT
>NC_063359.1:13403877-13404204 GCF_021869965.1 Rhincodon typus | reverse complement strand
CGAGCTCAGTCGGAGTGGGAGAGGGAGAGGATCGAGCTCAGTCGGAGTCGGAGAGGGAAAGGTTCGAGCTCAGTCGGAGCGGGAGAGGGTGAGGATCGAGCTTATTTGGAGCGGGAGAGGGAAAGGATCGAGCTCAGTTGGAGCGGGAGGGAATTGGATCGAGCTCAGTCAGAGCGGGAGAGGGCGAAGATTGAGCTCATTTGGAGCGGGAGAGGGAGAGGATCGAGCTCAGTTGGAGTAGGAGAGGGAGAGGATCGAGCTCAATCGGAGCGGGAGAGGGAGAGGATAGAGATCAGTCGGAGTGGGAGAGGGAGAGGATCGAGCTCA
>NC_063359.1:13395041-13403867 GCF_021869965.1 Rhincodon typus | reverse complement strand
AGAGGATAGAGATCAGTCGGAGTGGGAGAGGGAGAGGATCGAGCTCAGTCGGAGCGAGAGGTAATTGGATCAGGGTCAGCCGGAGCGGGAGAGGGTGAGGATTGAGCTCAGTCGGAGCGGGAGAGGGTGAGGATCGAGCTCAGTCGGAGCGAGAGGTAATTGGATCAGGGTCAGCCGGAGCGGGAGAGGGTGAGGACTGAGCTCAGTCGGAGCGGGAGAGGGTGAGGATCAAGCTTCTTCTGAGGGGGAGAGGGTGAAGATTGAGCTAAGTTAGAGGTGGAGAGCCGGAGCTAAGTGATCACTTTAAATCTACGCCTTCTTACTCTTGTTCCTTTCATGTGCGCAGACAGTTTCTCCCTATCTACTCTAACCAGACCACTTTCGATGTTGAAAAGCTCTCACAGGTCTCCTCTCAGCCTTCTCTCCAAGGAGAACAACTTCAACATCTTTATTCTATCCTCGGAGTGTTGAAGTTCCTCCTCTCTGGGACCATTCTTGTAAACTGATTCTGCATTCTCTCCAATGCCGTTGCTACTGCCTTCCTACAATGTGGCACCCAGAATAATACACAGTCTTCTGGTTGAAGTCTAAACTGTGCCCTCTACAAATGAAAGCTGCCTGTCAGAACTGCTGGCTTACCGATAGAAGTGGCCAGTATGGAAGCTGAAGGAAGAAGGGAGCACTGCATATTGAGGCATCTCCGAAGCTGGGATGGGGTGAGGAGGGATGGTGGGTGGAGTGCTCGGAGGTAGAGAAGGTGTGGTTTTAAGAATTACATTGCTGTGAGCCAGGCAGTCCCTGGGAATCAAACACATGATTCTTCCAGCAGTAGCATCAGAGCTGAAAGGCTAGTCATTACTACCTGGGTGTTACAGGTGAGGGAGGTGCTGTCATGGAACACTGAGAGAGCAGGGACACACCAACAGGAAGCCATTCAATTTTGCCTCAAGTTTTATTCTAATCATTCATGGGCTGAGGGTGTCGCTAACCAGGCAGCATTTATTGCCCATCGCTAATTGCCCACAGGGCAGTTCAGAATCAACCACATTTCTGTGGGTCTGGAGTCATAAATAGGCCATTCCTGGAAAAGATGGCAGTTTCCTTCCCTAAAGGACATTAGTGAACCAGATGGGTTTTCCCGACAATCGACAATGGATTCACGGTCATCATTAGATTCTTAATTCCAGATATTTATTGAATTCAAATTCCACCATCTGCCATGGCAGGATTCAAACCGAGGTTCCTAGAACATTACCTGGGTCTCTGGATTAACAATCCAGCATTAATACCACTCGGCCATTGCCTCCCCTGTGAACTGTATACATAGTAAACTGGCTGCAGGGGCATAAAATTTGGTGTTAAAGTGAATCAGTCAACTGCTCAATTACCATGCTTGCTTCTGGAAACATGCCATTGAGCACTGAGCATCCCACCCACTGCAATCCCTGCTCTTAGTCCATCTCTAACTGGCTGATAAAATCCAGCCATCTGTTTCAGATGAATCACACAACATTGGGTGTTGTTTCCAAAACAGAAAAAAATGAATTCCGTAGAAGTGGTCACATGATGATATCCTTGCTAAAATAGCAAATGAATTTAATTAAATCATGCTACTGCATCCATTGCTAGTACTATATTACACAGACCAATTTCAACCTGATGTCTTTCACCAGTTCTAATCAATTTATCTGTGTGCAGTGTAGGCACACAAACACCACTGCACTACAGACGTTAATGCTGAAGCCTCAGTAGGGTGGAGCTTTTTAATTTCATACTTTATCAAAAAAAAACTAACATCAGTAGTAACTGGGAGTTAATTAAAAGCTGTAATTAGATCTCAGAATTCAGATGATAAATTGCTCAAACTCACTGCTCATCACTTAGGATGTAATCTGACTCCTCAATTTGATTAGCATTCTATAGTTCCTTCCTGGAAGTTAGCATTCTCCACATGATGTCTACAAAATATGCAACCCTGCAACTGGAAACAGCAAATCATACAGATTGTGTTGAAAAATATTACTTCTGTGTTTCAATTCTTACTCTGTTACAATTAAAAGCTGTGTCCACTTGCTCTAGCAAACAAGATTGAAAATAGTATCAATTTGTACATGGTTTTATATTCTCACTTGCCCTATACAATGGGTCCCTCAACTTAAAACTCTTGAAACAAAGCCTTCCTATAGAAAAGGAAGACACACTACAGTAGGAGGAGCAATTGCTGAAGAATGTCAACTGTGACATTGCTTTAAATTTCAGGGTGTTCCCATTCAATGTTACCCTGTTTAATGTTGTTTCACTTAAATGTCAGTCAGACAATGGAAACTATAATTTCATTTTTTGTTGCAAGATTTGTTATAAAGTAGTTTCACCTTGGTCTGATATACAGGAGTGTGACCTAAACAGCAGTATTTTGGATAAAAACCGAGCAAACTGCCGATGCTGTCAATCAGGAACAAAAATAGAAGTTGCTGAAAAAGCTCAGCAAGTCTGCATTCGAGTTAAAGTTTTGAGGAAGGGTCACCAGACCCAAAATGTTAACTCTGATTTTTTTCTTCACTGATGCTGCCAGACCTGCTGAGCTTTTCCAGCAACTTCTGTTTTTGTGCAGCATTTTGGAAATGTCTCTCTCATTCCCTAACCTACACTCTTGCTGCGGACACTCTGAACTGATGCCTCTGCTGCTCCCTGAATCAATCTCCCACCTCGGTGCTTGCTCTCATCTCCGCTCCCACTTTCCAACTCTCAGGCTTGTTACTTTCTGTTCCTGAACCTTTATTCCCACTTGAGGAAGGTCCTAGGTCCAAATCCAGATCTGATCTAAAGCCCGAGCTCTGAGGTTGTGCAAGTATAGGTTCCAACATTGCAAAAGTGCCAAATTGGGATGATTATAATGATGCTTTTAAAAATGCATACAATATGTGTGAAATGAATGAGTTTATTTTCATTGCATATTGCTGTCACCTAACACATTTTCACTATTTCTCATCATAGTCAAGCCTCCAGGGCACTGGCACAGCTATTTATTTTCAGGGTCACACGTCAAAAACCCTCCAGCTCTGTGCTAACCATCTTCCTCCTTTTGATATTCAAGGTTAAATATGTCACAGAGTTCTTTTATTTCAGCATTCTGAGGACTTCAGTTCCTCCTGCCTTTCCTCAATCATCTCCTTGCTCACAGCAAAGGCTTAGGAACCGGAAGTGATGAGTGGGAGCATTAATAAAAAGATCGGCATGGACTGGTTGGACCCAAGTGTCTGCTTCTGTGCTCTATGACTCTAAAATACATCTATTATACCAGCTCCTGCTTTGCACCATCAAAACCTGCAGTTTCATAAACCCAGAGCTCTGGCTTCATATCAGTACCGGATCAGGGCCTCGAGTGAGAATGCGGCTTCTGGATTAGAAAGTGGTGACAGGGAGAGTTGGGAAGTGGGAAGTTTAAATGAGAGAGACATTTAAAGGAGTGGCTAGGATACTGGGTGGATGGTGGGAAGCAAAGGTATGGGGTAGGGACCAGGAGTGAGCACAAATTAAAGGCAAGATGGGCAACAAATACTGGTTCTGCCAGTGGGGCCCACATTCCACAAAAAAAATGAAGGCTGTGACCAAAAGTTGAACTGGGGTGGGCAAAAAAAAAAACGATAGCTACAACAGAAATTGAAAGTCTGCATATTTTGGGGTTATTATCTCACCTCCTGACTCCAAAAAGCCTTTGTGCCATCTACAAATTACAGGAGCGTGATGGAATAAGCCGAGTTGAATTCAGTGACAACAAGAACGTGCAAGAACCTTCCTGATAAAGCAACTTATCTGATCGCCATCCTATTCATCAGCCTAGACATTTATTCACTCCACCACGGTGACTGCAGTGTGTACCATCTACAAGATGAGAGCAACAACTTATCCTGGCTGCGTTTGTATGATTTTTATCCATCCACACACCCAGTCCAGTTATGACATGCGTTACTCTTAACACAGCCAACCCATTCTCACCCACTCTCAGGCCTATTATCACATTACGTAGTTTTCTTTCAGCACAGACTATCTGTACTCTGCTACCCCCAGCTCTCATCATCACTTACTCATCTTCTCTTCTATTCTGGCCTGCCATCCATAATCCCCTCATTTACCTACCCCTTTCATCTCTCTCTCACTCTCTGGGCTCCATTCCTATTTATCCACTCAACTCTCCTTTAACACTTCCACCCCACATCATTTTCACCAAAAATACCAGCTTCTCCCAGCTACTCTCAGTTGTAATGAACAGTCACTGGACTTGAAATGTTAACTCTGCTTCCTTCCCACAGAACTTGCCAAACCTGCTGAATTTTGCCAGTAATTTCCGTCTTTGTAACATCATAGCTCCTCTGACAGTACCTTCCAAACCTGTGACCTCGACCATCTGGTAGTACCAAGGTAAGGGAGGAGGACCACCGCTGTAAGTTCATTTCCAAGTCAAATAATATCCTGATTTGTAAACATATTATTACGTATTTACTATTGCTGGTTCCAAATCTTGGACCTCCCTCTCTAACAGCATGATGGATACACCAACAAAATACACACTGTAGCAAAGTTTAAAACCACCTTAACAACCATATTCTAAATGAATAGGTAAAATGTTGGCCTTGTCAGGAATGCTTAAATGCCAGTTACCAATAAAAAAAGTAGACTGGCCTTTAAAAGTGCTTCTTTGCCCTTTTTATGTACACAGAATTGACCTTTATGAATGCATTGACTTGCATTTTATAAGATCATTGCCATGACCCACAAATCTATTTGACCCTTTTAAATGGATCACTTTCATCTTTAAAGTTGTGGTGCCTTGACCAGGATATGCATTGTCATATCAGTTAATCTAATGTATTCTTTGGCAAGCATGCTATAATTAGAGTCAATAGTAAATTCATGAAGCTTTTAGTACATTTATGGTAGTAAAACCAACTTGAAAAATTCTAAACTGGAAATACAGATGTATGATTCTCTCATCGGAGCTATTTAAAGGATTACTATCAACTTAAAAAGAACATTGATCAGGAAATCTAAGCATGGAACAAAGGGTTTCTATGATCTGGCAATACAATAATGTTCTTAACCTATTTTGGATCTCACTTATATCGTGGCCTAAGTGTTTCTGGGGTCATAATCCACATTTTCCTGTTGTGGTAATGGTACCACGAAGAGCTAGGATTCTCCAGTATGTAATTTCTGATACTGGCTTGCAGTGTAACCAGGTTGCCTGGGAAATAGAGACAAGAGGAGAACATTGGGGTTCAAGGGATTTTACACTTTACGTTGGTGAATAAGCTGGTTGAAGAAGAGGAAACATCTCTCTCAGAGTTTAGTTGAAATTCTGTTCTTTCAAATGATTTTAAATCTGTTGTTGCTGAAGAACTTCTAACAGTGAGTCAGACTTCTAATATGGTTAAGATGAGAGAGAGAATTTTAGACGCAAAACACAAGGGTTAAACAATATTTGAACAGAGAAAATTCTGTCCGAGGTGGCTATGCTCAAAACGTTAGATTACCTGAGCTGAATGGGTGCTTACAACTGTAGAATAACTGAATTAGATGCTTTTGATTTAGACCCGTGAACTTTGTAGTTTAACTCTTTTAGCAAATACCTGGTTTTCGGATTCTAAACAAAAGCATTTCTGGTCTCTACTGTGATGATAACACATGTGATGATGGTCATCAAACTAACCTCCTAGCTCTTACTGGCTGTTAACATGATGACCCACCATTTATTCCTGAATTTTATTTTGTACTTAAATAAGGACAATATCACTGTGTAAAGTGACATCTGAGTAAATAAACTGTTCTTTGATGCCAAAAATGAGCCACAGTAGTATTAAATCATAGCACTACAGAATTCCTACAGTGTGTATAAAGACCATTTGGCCCATCAAGTCTGCACTGACCCTCTGAAGAGCATCGCACCCTACCCCATTAACCTCACATTCACCAATGTTAACCCACCCACCATGCACATCCTTGAACAGTATGGGGCAAATTAGTATGGCCAATCCAACTATCCTGCATATCTTTGGACTTAACTCAAAATTTGAACAACAAATGAAGTATTTTAAATACACGTGCCATAGCACTTTTTTCCAGTCCTTTAAAGATGGTGGCTAAAAAAATGAGCTGAATGGCTTACTGTTCCAACAAGAAAAACAGCTTTGTCTGTGTCAAAAATGCAATGTTTGGAAATGCAATGCTGACATGAATCTTTCCACATTTCATCAGCTTTAACCTTGACTTGTCTTCTGTGGGGGAAAAGTCAGGTTTACTGGTTGAACCTCAAAACCTCAGGTTTTATTTTTATATGTTGATGGAATGAAATGTTCATGGATGCAGACGCTTTTGGCTAGGCCAGCATTTAATGCCCATCTCCAAGTACCCCAAGGGGACTGAAGAGTCAACCACATTGTTGTGAGCCTGGAATAACATATAGGTTAGACCAGGTGAAGATGGCAATTTCTTCCTTTAAATAACATGAGTAAACCTGATGGATTTTTACCACCATTGACAGTGGATTCGTGCCTTCCACTAGGCCAGTAATTTTTTTAAATTTTAAAATTGAATTCGAATCTCACCATGAGCTATGGTTAGATTCAAACCCACATTCCCAGATGTTAAACTGGGTTCTGCATTACTAGTCCAGTGACATTACCACTACGTCTCTGTTGCCCTGTGTATATCTTAAACAACTGTATTGGTGTGTTTGCCTCCAATAGGGTTTTTTTTTAACCTGACACATTATGTTTATGTAATCTTCTGCAACATAAGGAAATAGACATGGACATTTTGGGGTTAAAGATGAGTGTTAGAGTTAAATTTAAACTAATTTGTTGCAACAGCAGAGCATGATACCAAGAGTATCATGCTTCAAATGGTTAATACTTCAAAGTAACACAGAGTGCGAGATTTTATATCATCACATCACGTGCTATGATATGGTGATGATATCATGAGAATGTCTCATACTGACATACTGACAGTGAGACACCACACAACACTCCACTTTTTCCAATGATAAACAGCTATCCCAAACAGACACATGGTCTTACATAAGCATATTCTGTCACTTCAATAATTATACAAACTGGTAAATTAGAGTTTATAAGACTGACATATTAAACATCAAAATAATACTTTGGACATTTCACAATTCACCCTGTAATGAATCGATACCTGCCTGGAGTGGTATGCATTGTTCTGTGTTGCACTTGTTCGACAGTTTGATTACCTTGGTCCTGACTGCTATCACTCAACATCACTGCACAATCAGCATCACAGTGTTCATCCTCACTCTCTTCATGTATTATTGGCATGTTACGATCTGGTTTTTGCTCATCTCCATTGTAGTACATGATCAGGAATGCATTCATATGGTCTGGGCTCATTGTATACTCTAGAGACTTTGCCAGTCTCCAAATATTTGGTTTTTTTTAGATTTCTAATGCTCACTTACTGCCCAGCGTGCAATTTTGGTAGTTCTCGATCTGCTCACTCAGAGTGCATCCTTTTTAATTCTCCTGTCCCAGAAGAAGAGCATCATGTACACTGGAATTAGACGATTAGTTGCTAATAGGTTAGTTGTTCGCGCTTGCCATCTGACCATAAGTTGCACCCTTTCCTATTGATGTTGCATGAAAAAAGCAACAATGCAATGTAAAAATCTTGCTTTTGTGCTCAATAACTGATGGTAGTTGATTTGCTAGTACGACCATACTTTCTATTAGACCATTTGATTGTGGATAGTGAGATGACAATATGATTTGGGTCACTCCCCACTCAGTACATAAGTTTTGAAACGATTTCCCAGTGTTTTTCGGCAGCTGTCATGCACTATGTAATCTGGATCACTACTGAAGTGAAAATAGCACCGTGTTAGCAACAGTCAAGCCTAGCAACAATACTCCTCTTTTTCCAATGATAAACAACTATCCCAAACAGACACATGGTCTTACATAGGCATATTCTGTCACTCTGCTGCTAAGCCAACAAAACACAGGAAAATTAGAGAAGCCATTCATCACAAACATGCAGTTTTCACTGTGCACTGCTAATAGGTCTCTAGCCACTTTCATCCAAGAAGTGGATGGAACCAACATTCCCTCTATGCAACACAGCTATGCAGGCACTCTGAGAGATCACATATGCCGATTGGCGTGCTGATGGATTCACTTTCAGTTTTTCCAGCCGCTGCCATGCTTGGACCTTGAAGTTTCATGCACAGACTGGAGAAATTAGAGCAAATGTAGAATGAAACACCATGTAGAAAAAGGCTCTCTACAGTGTGGGCTTACAGGTCTGATATATCATACATGCATTCACAAGTCTTTGAATATTCTGTTTCATTCTTGGACAATGTGCTAATTCATGTGCTAGCCTTGTTGTGCAATCAATCCCCATTTGTCTCTGCTGCAATATGGGCATGATACCTTGATGTAATGCATTTGATACTGGGACTTGTGGTCCTTGAAAATGACCCATTGTTATTTACAAAATCGTCCTCTTTAAAAAGGAAAGAACCTTCCCAGGAACTTATTTAATATTGTCAGGTCATCCCAGGATAATTGAATCAGAGATAGTAGGAACTGCAGATGCTGGAGAATCCGAGACAACAAGGTGCAGGGCTGGATGAACACAGCAGGCCAAGCAGCATCATAGGAGCAGAGAGGCTGACGTTTCGGGCCTAGACCCTTCATCAGAAAAGGGGGAGGGGAAGGGGGTTCTGAAATAAATAGGGAGAGAGTGGGAGGCGGATAGAAGATGGATAGAGGAGAGGATAGGTGGAGAGGAAACAAACAGGTC
>NC_063359.1:13374914-13394941 GCF_021869965.1 Rhincodon typus | reverse complement strand
AGAAGATGGATAGAGGAGAGGATAGGTGGAGAGGAAACAAACAGGTCAAAGAGGCGGGGATGGAGCCAGGAAAGGTGAGTGCAGGTGGGGAGTTAGGAAGGGGATAGGTCAGTCCAGGGAGGACGGACAGGTCAAGGGGGCGGGATGAGGTTGGTCGGTAGGAGATGGAGGTGCGGCTTGAGGTGGGAGGAGGGGATAGGTGGGAGGAAGAACAGGTTAGGGAGGCAGGGACGAGCTGGACTGGTTTTGGGATGCGGTGGGGGGAGGGGAGATTTTGAAACTTGTGAAATCCACATTGATACCATTGGGCTGCAGGGTTCCCAAGCGGAATATGAGTTGCTGTTCCTGCAACCTTCGGGTGGCATCGTTGTGGCACTGCAGGAGGCCCAGGATGGACATGTCGTCTGAGGAATGGGAGGGGGAGTTGAAATGGTTCGCGACTGGGAGGTGCAGTTGTTTGTTGCGAACCGAGCGTAGGTGTTCTGCAAAGCGGTCCCCGAGTCTCCGCTTGGTTTCCCCGATGTAGAGGAAGCCACACCGGGTACAGCGGATGCAGTATACCACATTGGCAGATGTGCAGGTGAACATCTGCTTGATGTGGAAAGTCTTCTTGGGGCCTGGGATGGGGGTGAGGGAGGAGGTATGGGGGCAGGTGTAGCACTTCCTGCGGTTGCAGGGAAAAGTGCCGGGTGTGGTGGAGCTGGAGGGGAGTGTGGAGCGGACAAGGGAGTCACGGAGAGAGTTGTCCCTCCGGAAAGCAGATAAAGGTGGGGAGGGAAAGATGTCTTTGGTGGTGGGGTCGGATTGCAGATGGCGGAAGTGTTGGAGGATGATGCGTTGGATCCGGAGGTTGGTGGGGTGGTACGTGAGGACGAGGGGGATTCTTTTTTGGTTCTTATTGCGTGGACGGGGTGTGAGGGATGAGGTGCGGGAGATGTGGGAGACACGGTTGAGGGCGTTCTCGACCACCGAGGAGGGGAAGTTACGGTCCTTGAAAAACGAGGACAACTGAGATGTACGGGAGTGGAATGCCTCATCCTGGGAGCAGATGCGGCGGAGGCGAAGGAATTGGGAATAGGGGATAGCATTTTTGCAGGAAGGTGGGTGGGAGGAGGAGTATTCTAGGTAGCTGTGGGAGTCAGTGGGCTTGAAATGAATATCGGTTTCTAGGTGGTTGCCCGATATGGAGACCGAGAGGTCCAGGAAGGGGAGAGAGGTGTTAGAGATGGTCCAGGTAAACTTAAGGTTGGGGTGGAAGGTGTTAGTGAAGTGTATGAACTGTTCGAGCTCCTCGTGGGAGCACGAGGCGGCGCCGATACAGTCATCAATGTAACGGAGGAAGAGGTGGGGTTTAGGGCCGGTGTAGGTACGGAAGTGCCACAACTATGCCACCCGAAGGTTGCAGGAACAGCAACTCATATTCCGCTTGGGAACCCTGCAGCCCAATGGTATCAATGTGGATTTCACAAGTTTCAAAATCTCCCCTCCCCCCACCGCATCCCAAAACCAGTCCAGCTCGTCCCTGCCTCCCTAACCTGTTCTTCCTCCCACCTATCCCCTCCTCCCACCTCAAGCCGCACCTCCATCTCCTCCCGACCAACCTCATCCCGCCCCCTTGACCTGTCCGTCCTCCCTGGACTGACCTATCCCCTTCCTAACTCCCTACCTACACTCACCTTTCCTGGCCCCATCCCCGCCTCTTCGACCGGTTTGTTTCCTCTCCACCTATCCTCTCCTCTATCCCTCTTCTATCCGCCTCCTACTCTCTCCCTATTTATTTCAAAAACCCCCTTCCCCTCCCCCTTTTCTGATGAAGGATCTCGGCCCGAAACGTCAGCCTCTCTGCTCCTATGATGCTGCTTGGCCTGCTGTGTTCATCCAGCCCTGCACCTTGTTGTCTCGGATTCTCCAGCATCTGCAGTTCCTACTATCTCTTAAATGCAGTGTTCTCTTGGGATTCTTCTGCTAAATGGAAAAACTAGTAACCATATTCACATCTACGTTGTATAAAAATCTTACTTCCGAGAATTAAGGATTGAGTTCTGCAGTTTGTGTGGGCAATTTTCAAGTGAAAGGTTGAAACACCTTGTATCTCAGCAATATATTTATCTTTCTTTAACATGCACAGCATGGGCCAGGCCAGTCTCTGTGTTGTTGACCTTCTGAATTGTATCATTTTGCTCCATTTCATTTAGTTCCAACCGAATCTACTTTTGCACGTGCACACTGCAATTCCTTGGAACGTCAATAAATGCAGTTACATCATCCTGACAATGCAATCCTGCATTACCCTTAAGGTTGTCGATAGCATCAAATCTGTCGGGGTGTGTTTAAAATCATTGACTGATTCCGTTCTATCGGTATGGTTGTGGCTTAAATCTCATGAATTGTGGCTATAACACGGTCTATCCATTCTTGTAAGCTTGCTTCTGCTGGGTCATTGGTAGATACCTCGTAGAAGATTTTGGGAATTAAAAAGGTATTGGCCCTGCAGTGGAATAATGCCAATACCGTGGAACTGGCGATCTTTTTTACGCTGTGAGATAGTCTCTCGCAGACTATACCCGAAATACCACTTATTGAGGTATATGTCTTTCAGGACATATGGTGGTTGGCACTAGATCCCATTTCAGTTTAGCTTTTAGTGTGCATCTTCCCGCTTTCTCAAGAATATATATTACAGAAGGTTGAAAAGCTTTTAGTTACGTGATGCCATTAACATGTTGCATGTAGTTAATGACATGGAAACTTTGGTCATCTTCTGAAATTTGCTTTCTATTTGGTTGACTCTGAATCTCCTGGACATGTTTGTGTTTGTATAGCTTTGCAGCTTTTCCCCTTTTGCCAATGTTGTGGTGTTATATCATCTTGCAGGCCACATGTTTTTTACTCTCATGTCTTGTTTGGCTTTTGGAACCAGAGTTCCTGTACATGTATGTTTAATGTTCCTTGGCACATGCTTTACAGATGTTAAGAAAAGCTAGATAGTTTTTGATAACTGTGTCTGTTTCAGTTATTTTAGGTTGGTGCATTTTGGTCACTATAGAGAATGTTGGCTGCATCTAAAGCATGCAAACATTATTGGTCTGACAGCTCATATAGTCCATCCTCAATTAATGCAGCTCTGGAATGACTCTTTTCCTTATCTAAAAGATGCTGCCGAAAGATTTTATTTTGTGCAGAGGCAATGATGAACTTCATGAGCTTCTTTGACAATTCGTCTTCAGAAATGTCAGTCTCATGCCCTTTGATTCAACTTATTCCAACCAACTAATCAATCCACTCTTGGGGATGCAGTCTGTACAACATGAGTTATAAACTATTAATGCCGAAATTAATTCTTACCTGGGGGTGGTCATCGAGAATTTCCAAATCTTGTCTGGATTTTTTTGATCATCTATCGAAAGACTGTACATATTAATTCTGCAAAGTCCTTCCTTGCCAAAGGCAAGAGAGATTTTAAAAGCTTTTTTCATGTGATCATCTACTGTTTGATGTGTAAGATTGAATTGTGAATGCTGTTTGAACAGTTGTATTTCAATGAGTGTGTCTGTGGATGCCCAGTCCACAATGAGATTTCTGCTATCCATGATTATGACTTGAAGATGTTGGACTGTACCAACTTAAACTCTGTGTTCCTTACTTTGTGTCAGTGTGAGTTAAAAACTGTACCTTTCTTAAGAACAAAGATATTGTATGGTCTTCTGAAAACTCAATCCTTATGTATCAACTGTCAGGAGAAGTGTTGTAGACTTTACAGCTTTCTGAACTGCACAGCACTGGATCTATGTTCGAGCTTAAAACTGCACTTAAAACCTTCTTATTGTTTTCTTTCTTTTAATTAATACAATCTTAGAAATCTATTATATCTCAACAGAACTTACATCATAATCAAAAATGAATTATGTTAGTTTATCAGAGGTTAATATCCTATCCACTAATCTGTAAAGTTTTCTGTGCTCACAAAAACTGATGCTTTGTAAGGATGAGGAAGATTTCCTTTGTAAAAGTTTTCTGTTGTGCAAAGCCATTGCCTGGTTGGTCCTCAAATAGCTTTCCAAATATCTACCACCAATATACAGGATTCTTTTATTGCCATTATTGCTTCTACCATGGGGGAATTTGTCTGCACCATGGATGTCTTACCTGATCTGACAAAACTTATATTATCTCCCACAACAGGAGAAAATGACTGTGGATATCATAGCTTTGAAGAAACCAACAGATATTTGTTACAATATTATTTGCACAAAATTATATTCCTTTGGTCAGTAAGTGTTTGGGCTCATATTAAGCTCTGTACATATAAGAAGAACATACTTCCAGGACAGCATTCATGCTTCAAGTGGATTAGGTGGAGTATGAGATCTTCATGCCCTCAGGTCAAATGCTATGATGCAAGGATGATATCAGGAGCATGTCTCTTCAAGGAATACTGACATACTAACAGTAACACATAATGAATCATTTATGTTATTTAAAAAAAATACACAAAAGTTGCAATTCAGAAATACAGGCCAGTCCATAATCAGGCTTGAACATCACCTCCAAGACTCAAGTTAAATTAAAGTGGCACGCGGGGCTAACAATATAAAGGGAATGTTCACCAAATCACTTGAAAATAAATTAGATGTTCAGAGGACGGCTCAGTAATACATTTATATTATTGGCTGATAGTTTAAAGATTTTATCATGGCCTCAATAAGAGCAAAAGGTTTGTAACATGGCAAATTTTCTGCATCTTTTTTCCGCCACCTGTACATGTTCTGCCACAGCTGCATATAACTTTTCACACAAAGCTTTATCAACATAGAAGACTGCACTAAAACTGGTTAAATAAAGAGAAAACTGCAGAGGCTGGAAACCTGAACCATAAGCAGAGATTGCCGAAGAAACTCGGCATGTCCATCAGCATCTGGCAACAATGTTCATTCTACTTTCTCTTGAAAGATGCTGCCAGACCTATTGAATTTCTCCAGCAATTTCTGTTTTTGTTTCTTTTTGAACTGGTGTTTTTAACAAAATTCAATCTTGAGGAATACTGAAAATAGAAAATCTTGGGAATTTACAGGAGGGCTTTTTTGGTTCAAGGTGGTCTCAGTGCATACTTCAAATAGTTTCTGCATTTATTTCTGACTTTTATTTTGCAATTTCACCTTGTTCAGACATTCATTGAAATTATTTTAAACATGTCACTTTGCTTAGAATATAGGAATCGTACTACACAGACACACATTTTTCCTAAAGTAGCCATAATCAATCTTTAAACCCAAAGGCATAATTTTTCATATTTCATGGGCTTTGTGATGTGCAAGTAAAATGAGTCAATTGGGAAATGGGAAAGAAGAACAGAAAAGGTCTCGTGTAAACTACACAGGAGAATGAAGAAAAATGAGGCCCTCATTAGTGAGTTGTTTTTATATCTGACCACGGTAAAGAGAGGTTGAGATGTTACTCATTTGTAAACATGGGGAAACCTGGCATGCAAACATAAGATTCATCAAACAAAAACCTGCTCATGTCAAACACCACTGAGGAATCCAATCCACCACCAGCAAAAGGAATAAGCACAAAGTGCAACACTGACATTTATTCAGGTGCGACTTCCAAAACTGTCAGAGTGAGGAAGAATAAAAGCACCTTGTGGAGGTACTGAACATTAAGTGCCAAGTTTTGAAAGACTCCCATACTAAGAAAAACAAACTAACCACAAAACATCTTCCTTGGTACAGAAAAATAGCCACGGAAAGGGAAAATGCTGGCATTAGCAAGTTCTTTTCAGAAGTTTGCTGCAGTAACTCACAATCGAGATTTATGTGCAACTTAGCACAATGGCCAAAAGCATTTCTGTGGGTATTTTCACACAATAATTTTGATTGGAATTACCACCAAAATATTTCTTTAAAAGATCCCATTTGGAAATGTGTGTGTTAAGGTTGCCAACACTCTAGAAACATTCGGGGGTTTCCAAGCCACTTAAAAATCATGGAGCATTTTTCAAGAAAACTGTGCCTCTGCATGTTCTCTGAACATTTATATTTATTAATTCCGACAATATTTGAGATGGGGAAAGAAGGCGATTTGGTGAACAGTCAAGGCTTAGCCAATCATTTAACAACAAGCCTGTTCACTTCCCAGTTGGTGTGGTCTACATTACACATGGAGACAGCCCAATGGGAACAATGTGAGGTAGGGTATATTGAGGTACAAGGTCATGTGCTAAAACCTCCAGGCATACACCCGAGTTTGTGTGCATGTATGCATATGCTTGTCTGTTATTTGTTTTTTGCTTACTTGTAAAAGCTGTCTGGTTCCAGGCACTTGAAAATTAAGGAATACGTCGTCGTCTCCGAGGCAACCCCATGGTTTTTCCCCACTACGACACAGGAAGATCCCAACCCTGAAAGAAGGTCATCTGCAAAGCTCAGAGATTCCCCTGGTGAAAGAAAAACACACAAAAGAGGGGGGAACAAAAATTAATTAAAATAAATACAGGCAAACAAAAGCTTTTTGACATGCATCATGCAAAGTAACTCTGGCATTTCCACAGGCTGTTCCTGTATTTGGGGGAGAAATTGGGTCATCTTTTTCTCTCGCGTCTTTATTTTTTTGTAACTGAATTCTTAAGATCTTTGACAGAAGAAAAATAAACAATGTTCAGAATTTCTAAAGATGTTTTTGGTTTCCTGCAGGCTATTATTTTGTTAAAGGTTAAATGTGTGCTGACCTCTCAGCCATTTTGACTTCTTTCTCTTTAACGTTTTGCAAGTGGGATGAAATGCATTAAATCTATTTTCCTCTGCATTCTTGCTTAATAAAAATAGTCACGTGTGTGCACACATTTCGTCTTTACTTAATTTTGTTTTTCCGTGTGTGGTCAAATGTCATAAAATTCTGTTGTTTTAATAATCTCATGTTTTAAATGTAAAATATATTTTATGTGCTAAATAATTGGCTTACAAGTATTAAGAGACTTAATGACAAATAGAGGACAAAAAAATCTTTCAGTTTACAGTACAATTGTGTGAGGGTAGAAACACTGTTTCCTTAAGAGTAGGCTAAAGCCATTTATCTTACATAAACAAATGTCTCCAAGCGTGGGATAGAGGTAATGAGCTGCCAGTGTGGGATATATTTGCAGCTTGATGGTATTTACTTTTCATCAATCAGTTCTCTGATTTTACCACCACTGGAAATCCACAGTATTCCCCTTGAAATCCATACAAAGGATCTACAACAGAAACATTATTCATCTAGTCAAATGTGCATGATTCCTAGAGAGTAGTAAGCAATAAGGAATTACGTGAATAGATTTGGAATTCATGTTCACCGGGTTACAAGGGGAGTCTGGGAATTAAATACTAATACATTGAACCATTTGGCCCACTAAAACAGATGTTTACTGTTAAAGCTTTAATGTGTTAACTTCCAAAGCGTACATGGTGATGTGATACAAATCCCTTCTCATTTTCTTCCCTTATATTTTTCAGCTACTATATTTGTTTTAGCCTGATCATGCAACATTTTAGCCATGTCTGCTGTTGAAATTTCATTTGATTGCATAAGTAAGGAGCTCTTCCAGTCTTGCAAAATAACTCATCTTTTATAAGTGCTTCGCACTGGGAGTCCCCATAAATTTAAACCCTATCTGCATTTAATTTCCAGTCGATAAACAGGACTGAGAAGAAAATTCACAGGTGCTTCTGTGATCGTCTTATAATCTTAATTCACTCAGTTTCTTTTACTTTTCTGAAACCAACCTTGATATAAAATATTGTTGCCTTGTGCAACGAACAGTATTAATCCTAATTCCAGAAATTAGAACGGAGAGAAAAATTACATCTCACTGACATGAAGCACTTCAATAGAATAATCTTTCGTACAAAACAAAGTGGACTTGTAATGAATAATCCACAACTCTTGCCACAAATATGGGAACTAGACTATTGAGTGTTTTCTATCGCTGAGGAAATCCTGGTTGATCAGTGATGTAAATCGATGCACAAGTTTGTGCCTACTCCATAACCCTAACACCTAGTTTTAATTTTTAAACAAACAATCTCAGTTCAAAATTAACACCATAAAACCATAAAAAACTGGAACAGGAGTAGACCATTTGGCCCCTCTGTTCAACAGGATCAAGGCTGATCTGATATTCCTCACGTCCACTTTCCTGCATTTTCTCTGTACACCTTGATCGCCTCACTGATCAAGAATCTATCCATCTCAGCCTTCAATATACACAGGACTCTACCCCACAGCTCTTTGTGGCAAGGAACTCCAAAGATGCACGACACTCTGAAGAAATTTCTCCTCATCTAAGTTTTCAATTGGTGCCCCTTAATTCTGAGACTATGCCCTCTGCTCCTAGACTCTCGGTTGAGGAAAAACATCCTCTCAGCATTTACCCTTGGCAATTAACTATTGATCAAAAGTATCAGTTGCTATTAGTGGAAGAGAATTCCAAAATTTTACCCCTCTTTCACATGGAAGGGTTTCCCAACTACACTCCAGCTCTTATTTTAATATTTAGATTATTCAACCTGTTCCTAGACTTCCCATCCAAAAGAAATCATTTTTGTTCGAGCTACCTGATCTATTCTTCCTAATATCTTAAAAACTTTGATCAGATCAGCACTTAATCACCTAAATTCTATAACCTTACCTTGTGTAATCTCTCCTTGTTATTTAACATTCAAGAATCATTCTATTAAATCTACACCATACTCCATTCAAGGTCATTATACCCTTCCAAACGACTTGTTTTCACAGTTGGTCCTTGTAATCAATTGCTTCCAGCTTTACTACACAAACAACAATACAATTACTTTTATAGGGAGGTCTAACATAATCATGCTGGTTTGAGATGCCAAGGAATTTAGACCCTTTGAGCTTCTCAGACTAGACAAAGGTCAGTAGATAATCAGAATATTGTTGTAAGTGTAAGACATAGCAGATTTTTCTTTAAAAGGACTCTCCAAGTACAGATATTCCAAAGTTTGTCTAAATACAATCAACCTGTGTAACTGTTCTTAAGACAAAGCTCCTGGAATCATTGAAGAAACAACTGGATGCTTTCATTGGCTGGTTATTAGAATATCTCTTAATGGATGAATCAAATATATCTCATGGTGTTTCTCATCCATAATTATTTTATGACTTTTTTTTAATTGGAAAGGACCCAATTCGCCACTTACAACGTGTACAAAATTTCCACTGAACAAGATTCACAGGTGGAAACCTTCAACAGCTTTTTTTTTCCAAATCTTTGACAGGGGTTCTCAGGATGCAGTGGCAGTGTCCCTGTTTCTGAGCCAGGAGGCCTTTGTTCAAGTCCCACCTGCTCCAGAGGTGCCATAAGACGTATGTACAGTTTGATGAAAAATAAATCTCTGAATCTTTGAGTCTCTTGAATGGCCCACTGCTGACCAGATGCAGATGAGGTTAACCTCAGCATAGGCCTGGAATTGGGCCTCTGTTCAGGACATTACATGAGACACCAGAAAAAGAAAGAGATTAAAGACTGTTAATTTATCTAGAGGCTTATTGTGCCTTACAAAATTATCCCCAATCACTTGAAGATTGACCCACTGCAGAAAACTAGTAAATGCTGATCAGCACCTTCAAAATGGCTGACCATGATACAACAAGAATGGTCCAAAAAAAAGGCTAAACTTTTTTCAGTGTGGCAATAGCCCTGTTGTTGTGTTAGAATACTAGAAACCAAATGTTTCAGCCCTCTTGTTGAGGCCTGACCTGGTTCTGTGACAATCAGATCATTTGTCATCGAGCACTAGACCTCTATGCCTTTCAGGGAGAAGATCCTGCCTCCACAAGCTGCTGACAGCATTACAGTTCCAGCACTGCCAAAGTGGGAGGTGGTTACTGCTCAGATATTACCCAGTCCATAACATGGATGCCTTCCTAAGTAGGCTTAGACGGTGAGGTAGACCTCAGTGAGGTGGGGAGTATGATGGTTTGAGGAGGGTGGTGATAGGGAGAATGTTTCTGTCCTTTCCCACTGCTGGTGGTGGGAGGGATAGGAAAGAAGTACTCTTCATGGGTCACAGACATAATAAAAGCTCAGAGCTAGAAGAGAAGCCTTTCCATTTTACTGGGTACCCTCACTGTCTGGCAGTGCTCGTTGAATTCTAACAATGGTGGAAAGACCTTTATAAGAGCCCCCTTACTATGCAAGATGTGTTTTGGACACCTAAGGGTCCCTGGGTGGGAAAGCTGGAGTAAGGAGTGTTCCTTGGTATTACAAAGACAATGGATACTCCTGACCCACCTTCTCTCCATCACCTCCCCAATTCCCAGGTCCCATGAACTTACAGCCGATGCAAAGGAACTAATGTTTTAGAGTAGATTTGCAGCTCGGGTTGTGGATGTTGTGGTTGGTTGCCTCGTCGAGCTGGTTCGTCGTTCCGCAGACGTTTCATTACCCCGCTGGATAACATCATCAGTGCAGCCTCCGATGAAGCACCGTTGCATTTTCCCGCCTGGTATTTAAACTCGTATGATACGTGGATGACACCTTTATCATTACTAAACAGACCAAACTAGAGGAGACACACGAACTAATAAACAATGCCCCCACCAGGATCAGATTCACCAAGGAAGAGGAAAAGAACAAACAGCTCCCATTCCTGGATGTCATGGTGGAACGCAGGACCAATTGGGAATTCCCGACAAAGGTATACAGGAAAGCCACACACACTGACCAAGTACTGAATTTCAATAGCAACCACCCTAACACACACAAACAAAGTTGCATGAGAACATTATTTAAATGGGCAACAACACACTGCAGCAACACAGAACTACGGCAAAAAGAAGAAGATTACCTCTTCCAGGTATTCAAAGACAATGGATATCCAAAAAAACTGGGCCAGAAGATGCCTATTACATGAACGACACCAGGAAGATACTGCAAGTCCCGACACACTCATCACTCTACCTTACATCAGGAACACATCTTAACTGACCACAAGACTCCTATGACCACTGGGCATCAGAGTAGCACACAAACCCACATCAACCCTTCGCCAACTGATCATCTGAACCAAAGACCTACTACCCACTATGGACAGGACCAATGTCATATAAAGATTCCCTGAAAAGACTGTGACAAATATTACACTGGACAGACAGGAAGGAAATTAGCTCCAAGAGTACACAAACATCAACTGGCAACAAAAAGACACGACCAATACTCACTCATCTCCATTCACATGGATAAGGAAAACCACCAATTCGATTGGGACAACATCAGGATCCTGGGACAAGCGAAGCAGAGACAGGCACGAGAATTCCTAGAGGCCTGGTTCTCCATTAAGCAAGCCATCGATAAACACATAGAGCTAGATCCCATATACACTCCATTGCGAAGGAAAACCAGAAGTGAGGTAACCCAGCTCAACGGACATCAGAGTTTAAATAACAGGCGGGAAAACACAACAGCGCTTCATCGGAGGCTGCATTGACGAGGTTACCCAGCAGGGTATGAAACATCTGCGGAACAACGAACCAGCTCGGCGAGCCAACCAACCACAACAAAGGAAATTAATGGATGCATGTGTTATGTAATGTAAAGTGCATCCATCCACTCATGGCTTTGTCTGCCCATTACCATTTATTCCATTTTCTGAAGAAGGGTCTCGACCCGAAACGTCAGCCTTCCTGCTCCTCTGATGCTGCTTGGCCTGCTGTGTTCATCCAGCTCTACACCTTGTTATCTCTTACCATTTATTCCACTCCCTTATCCCCTTTTCTCCTGAGTTTCTACACTTTTTATCAAAAATGTTAATGATGTCAGAAATCCTACTGATTGTTTCTTATTGACAGAAATAAAAACAGAGCTCACAAGGCCATCTCTGCCATAAAGTGAAAAGGTCTCCATAAGGATGTTGCTGGGGTTGGAGAGTTTCAGTTATAGGGAGAGGATGAAAAGGTTTGGGGCTATTTTCCCTGGAGCATTAGGGAGTGATGGGTGATGTTATAGAGGTTTATAAAATCATGAGGGGCATGGATAGGGAGCTAACTTACAGAACCAGCAGGAAATTATTCAACCTCCACCACCTTCAAGCCAAAACCAATGTCTGTGTCCTCGAGCTACAGTACGCAGATGACAAAAACAGAAGTTTCTGGAAAAGCTCAGCAGTTCTGGTAGCATCTGGGAAGAGAAATCAGAGTTAATGTTTCGTGTCTGGTGACCCTCCCCCAGTTGATGCTTGTGTACGTGCAATCTCTGGACAAACTCCAGACCATTGTCAGCACCTTTACAGAGGCACAGGAGAACATGGGTCTCACCCTGAACATCTGCAAGACAAAGGTCCTCCAACAACTTGGCCTGGCATTGTGGAGCGAACCCCTGATCATCAAGGTGCACAGATAGGCCTTAGAGAACATTGACCACTTCCAAGACCTCAGCCAATGCGGCTATTGAAGAAGACATCCAGCACTACCTCTAGTGTGCCAATGCAGCTTTTGGCTGCCTCAGGAAAAAGGTGTTCAGGGACAACAACATCAGATCTGACACCAAGATCATGGTTCCCAGAGCCGTGGTGGTTCCCATATGACTCTGAGACGTGGACTGCCTACAGGACTCACCTCAAGGCACTGGAACAGTACCATCAATGCTAACTGCACAAGATCCAGCAAATCTGCTGAGAAGAAAGATGCACCAAACACCAGCATCCTCGACCAGGCCAACATTGAGGCACTGACCACCCTTGATCAGCTACAACGGGCAGGGCACCTCGTCCATGTGACTGACATGAGACTCCCCAGGCAGGTGCTCTACTCCCAGCTTCAAAACAGCAGGCAAACCCCAGGTGGACAGAGGAAACATTTCAGTGATACCCTCAAGGCCTCACTGGTGAAGTGCGGCATTCCCACAGACACCTGGGAATCACTGGCCCAAGACTGTCCAAAGTGAAGGAAGAGCATCCGGGAAGGCGTTGAGCACCTCGAGACTTGCCACCAGGAAAAAGCGGAAGCCAGGTGAAAACATTGAAAGGAGCGCGCTGCCACACCAATTCCCCATCCACCCCTTCCCATTACCATATTATGCCCCAAGTGCCTGCAGAAGCTGCATTGGTCTATACAGCCACCTGTGGATTCACCCTGAGAGTGGAAGTGAGTCATCTTCATCTGCGAAAGACCATCAATGAAATGAATGATTGGATAAGGTGAATATCCAAGGTCCTTTTCCAAGGGTAGGGGAGTCCAAAACTAGAGGCCATAGGTTTAAGGTGACAGTGAAATGATTGAAAAGGGACCTGAGGGGCAACTTTCTTACGCAGAGGGTAGTGCATGTATGGAATGAACTGCCAGAGGAAGTGGTGGAGGCTGGTACAATTACTACATTTAAAAGGCATCTGGATGGGTATATGAATTGGAAGGGTTTAGAGGGATATGGGCCAAGTGCTGGCCAATGGGACGATATTAATTTAGAATATCTGGTCAAAATGGACAAGTTGGACCAAAGGGTCTGTTTTCATGTCGTGTAACTGTACGACCCTATGACAGTCAAGTCCTTTAGGAAGCCAGCTGAAGGACTGAGGGGCTGAACTTGGTAGTTTGTTTTGGCAGCAAACTCCAGCCTATGAATTGCTGAAATTGTGAAATATTGATGGGCTTATTGAGAATTATATCATGCAGTTTTCTATTTAATGAATAAATGTGTTAACAATACAACTCACAGCGAGGTTCCACAAGGAGCCGGCAATGAATATGAATCTGTTTTTGCTGGTATTGAGGGAGGCATGTTGGCAGGCACAGCAGCAGAATGCACAGTTCTTTTTTGAAACAGCATCACAGTGTCTACAATTTTCAGCTGAACAGGCAGATGACACTTCAATTTAACATCTCAGCTAATGGCTAGCAATTTCAACAATGCATTACTCTGTTAATACTGCACTATGGTGTGTACCTAAATTATCAGGTCAGGTTCTGGACTCGGTTCAAAATACAAAGCCTCATGATGCAGAGATAAAATTACTACCAACTGAGAGAAACTAACTCCAGAAGAGAAGAGAAGAAAGGCCAGTTTCGCAATCTTGACTTACATGCTTAAGGAATGTGCCTGAGGAAAGATGGACAACTGCTAACTTGTATCGACTTCATGTTATTCTGAACCCTTTGTGATGAAGAACCCAACTTTAGTTTCCCTCATTCTCTTACTTGATGAAAAGTGAGGGGAAGAAGCAGAAAAGAGGATATTTTATAAAAAACTTTCTAGTCGGTAAAGAGATTGAAATATTTGTTGAGACAAAAGGCTAAGCAGTTATTGCATCTTTGTTGAATTTAGGCTTACACACAAACCAAGTAACTGAATTAGACACATGCATTTCATATTGACCAGAACGGTTCCAGGGATGAGTAACTTTAGTTATGAAAGTAAATTGGAGAAGCTGTGGTTGTCCTACTTCAAAAGACGTTTCTGAGACGATTTCATGGGGATGGTCAAAATGATGGAGGTGTGAGATCGAGGCTGAGCAAATACAGAAAAAGCCCCTTTTGGTAGAGGGGTTGATAAACAAAGGAGATGGGGTTCAGTTGATTGGTAATAGAATCAAAGGCAACATGAGAAATCTTTTTACGCAGCAAGTAGTTAGGTGCATTGTTTGAAGTACAGTGCTGGCAAACTCAATGTTGTCTTTAAAAAGAGAATCAAAAATGGAAATTGCTGGAAAAGCTCAGCAAGTCTGGCAGCATCTGTGGAGAGAAATCACTGTTAACATTTTGGGTCGATTGACCCTTCCTTGGGACTGGACAAACACCTGAAAATAAAAAAAAAATCACAGAATTTGAACGAATGGGCAACAGACTGAAACAGTGTCATGAACCCAGCTGGTGTTATTATTGGACAAGTTATAAGCCATACTGAAATCTAGCTTGCTAGATCATATTTTACTTTGGTTTGTTTTTAACAAAGTTGTCTTTCACTAAACATAAGCATGTAATACTGCAGATTTTGCTTTAACAAAAAAAAACAGAAGTTTATTACAAAATGGATGAAATAAAATGGAATAAACCAAACCATCTACAGTACTTGAGAGATAGTAGGAACTGCAGATGCTGGAGAATCTGAGGTAACAAGGTGTAGAGCTGAATGAACACAGCAGGCCAAGCAGCATCAGAAGAGCAGGAAAGCTGATGTTTCGGGCCGAGACCGTTCATCAGAATATTTTCTGAAGAAGGGTCTAGGCCCGAAACGTCAGCTTTCCTGCTCCTCTGATGCTGCTTGGCCTTCTGTGTTCATCCACCTCTACACCTTGCTATCTCATCTACAGTACTTACAAGACAAATGCAAAGATTTTTAAACACAAGGTAAAAGTTCAACCCTATTAATCTGAAAGCACTCCTTTTCAACTTGAAAATTATATCAACGACGTTTTGTACAGCACCCAAAGCACAACCTTGGTACAGTACCCAAAAACACCACTTGTATAGGACTCAAAGAAGAGGCTGTGTCTAACATCACAATAGGTTTAAATCACTGTGACTTTAACTTATAGAGTGGAAATACTGATAGTATTTTTTTTCCTGGAGCTAGAATATATCCGAAGTTATAAATATGCGTAAGTTAAGTAACCTCTTCAAAGTTTTATCCGAACTCTTCTAGTGTGAGACTAATGCTAATTCTTTACTCTAATGTATTCCAGTTTCACTATATCCTTCCCTTTTCAGGAGCTCAAGTCCATATGAGCATCTTCATTGAAGAACTCCATAGGACTGCTCAAACCACTCTCTAAGCTGAGAATTTCTTTTAAACTTAAAAAAGAATACTTTTCCTGACCTTCTAAACTGGAGCTTCTTTCTTTCATTTGGTCATAAAATCCTACCAATTTACACAAAAACATATTAATTCTAATACTAGGCCTCAAAAAGTTTTTGAAATAAGTCATTGTAGGTACAGAAATACAGTTAATTATTAACTTCAGACATATAGAAAACCTACATGTTAAGAACTCAAAAACTGAAACCCTCAAATTAAAATACATTATATTGAAAATATACATATATGTAAATCACACAGTCTACTTCACACTAGCAGAATTGCTCAAAAAGCCAACTGGCTCCATCTGTGCTGTAACCATTCTATTTATTGGTCAGTGCATTGAATATAGGAGTTGGAAGGTCATATTGTGACATTGGTTCAGCTATTTTTGGAATACTGCATGCAGTTCTAGCCTCCCTGCTTTAGGAAGGATGTTGCGAAACTGAAAAGGGTTCAGAAAAGATTTACAAGGATGTAGCCAGGGTTGGAGGGTTTCAGCTATATGGAGAGGCTAATTAAGCTGGGGCTATTTTCCCTGGAGCGTCGGAGGCTAAGGGGTGACCTGATAGAGGTTTATAAAATCATGACGGGCATGGATGGAGTGAAGAGACAAGGTCTTTTCCCTGGGGTGAGGGAGTCCAAAACTAGAGGGTATAGATTTAAGGTGAGAGGAGTAAAATATAAAAGAGACCTAAGAGACAACTTTTTCACGCAGAGGATGGTGTGTGTATGTAATGAGCTGCCACTTGGAAGTAGTGGAGGCTGATACAATTACAACATTCAAAAGGCATCTGGATGGGTACATGAACAGGAAGAGTTCAGAGAGATATGGGTCAAACGCTAGCAATTGGGACTAGATTTATTTAAGATATCTGGTCGGCATGGACAAGTTGGACCAAAGGGTCTGTTTCCATGCTGTACACTCTATAATTCTATGTCCGTATATTTCAACGAATTTCATCGCCTAGAACAAGATCTTACGAGAAAGCTCCAAATAAACATACATAGCTTTTCACTATTGTATTCCAAAAAGAAACAGAAGCCAAACTACAGATGAGCAGAAAAGCTATGGCAATGAAACACTGAATGTCAACTACAACAGCGTGACATAGGATCAGTGGAAAAAGGAGCAGAAAGAGGCATTTGATCCCTCAAATCTGCTTCACCACTCACTTCGATCATATCGATCTTCTACCTTAATGGCATTTTTCTGCACTATCCCCAATATTCTTTGAGAATTTTGGTACAATATCTAGAAATCTATCTATCTCTGTATCCAATATACTCAATGACTGAGGCTTCGTGGCTCAAAAATGTGGAGAACTCCATTGATCCACCCCCATCTAAGTGAATTAATTCCTCCTCATCTCCTTTCTAAATGGCCTTCTTCTTATTCTGAGGGGAAAGGGGAAGGATCCTTCTTGCATCTACTCTCAAGTCCTGCAGGAAATTCATATTCTTCAATGAGATTGTGTCTCAAATTTCTAAAGTCTAGAAAATGCAGTAGTCCAGAGAACAGAATAATCAAAAGTAGTCACCTCAAAGCTCTGTACAATTGCATCAAGGCATCTCTACTCTTGCACTGAAATCATCTTGCAATAAACACAAACATACCATTTCTCCTCTTAATTGCTTGCTGTACCTGTATGTTAGCTTTCAGTGACTTATAAACAAAAGCACCGATGTGCCTTTGAAGATCAACATTTTCTAATCTCTAACCACAGACAAAATGGTTTGCAACAAAGTAGATAGCTTAACATTTTCTTCGCATTATATTTGATTTACCGTGTTCTTGCCCACTAACTAAACTCATCTAAATCCTTGTAAAGCCACTTTGTGTCCTCCTCACTACTCACACTGCCACCTAGTTTTGTGTCATCAGCAAACTTGGAAATATCACATTCAGTTCCTATGTCCAAATCATTGATACAGATTGTGAACAGCTGGGGCTCAAGTGATGATCCTGATCCTTATGGTACTCTGATATTCGCAGACCGCCAACCCGAGAATGACTTGTTTATTCTTACTCTCTGGCTGGAATTTTTTTTTCAGCCATGTTTCTTTTTTCCAAAGGGATTTCACAGCAGGGTGTCCTCTTATGTCTCACAGCAATATTCAGCAGATGACCTTCTATTCCTCTCCCTCATTAATCAAGCATCTAGCCATCTTGGTTTCCTTCTCATGGAGACACATGGCAGGAGAATTGACATCCCCATTACTATTAGGACTTCTGTCTGGGATGGCACGGTGGCTCAGTCGTTAGCACTGCTGCCTCACAGCCACGTTCGATTCTACCCTTGGGCGACTGTCTGTGTGGAGTTTGCACTTTCTTCCCGTGTCTGCGTGGGTTTCCTCTGGGTGCTCTGGTTTCCTCTCGCAGTGCAAAGATGTGCAGGTTAGATGGATTGGCCATGCTAAATTGCTCATAGGGTCCAGGGATGTGCAGGCTGGGTGGATTAGCCATGAGAAATGCAGGGATACAGGAACAGGATAAGGGGTGGGTCTGGATGGGATGCTCTTCAGAGGGTCGGTGAGGACGTGATGGGCTGAATGGCCTGCTTCCACACTGTAGGGTTTCTATGATTCTAGACATACATCCGCTGGCACCATATTTAAAGTGCAGCTGTACAGCGGACTGTAAAGGGGGTTGTCTCTGCTGACTCCCTGCCCTCCTTCTGTGGTTATATTTGAGCCTGGGTGTCATTGGAGAAGGAGCACATGGTGTCCATCAATGATCACATTACTTTTAGAGAGAGGGAACACTGCAGGGGATACAGTGCTTTAGTCCCCCCTTCAACTCCATTTTGATTTCGTCCCCTCCCACTTTCTCTACCCACTCTCACGCTTTCTTATTGCCCACCCTCACTCCCCCTCCGCACCCCAACTCCAACACCAGTAACCCCGCATGTCCTCCGTGTTTCCTACCCGCTCGCTCGGGACATCTTCCCATCCACACCCACTGTAACAGCTGTGCCACCCACGTTCATTTCCCATAATACCTGCCCCTCTCTCTCAGTCCAGGAGGAAAGGAGCTTACAATAGGGCACAAAGACTCAAATGGATGGAGGGCCACCCAACCTTTGGCCCCTTATCCCTGATGTAGATAGCATCCTGGCTCCAGTGGCCCCAGCGGCTCACTGATTGTGTCTAAGCCCCAGGCCTGGTAGAAGAGGTTTCCCTTGACTTTCTGTGCTGGGGGACCCCGAGTGAAGACAATCTCCCTCGATTTGACTGTTGACAACCGTAACAAGCTCCCTGGCGCTGTGCCTGCACCATCTGGCAAGGCTATACAGCAGTAAAGCATTTAACAAGCAATAACTCCCGTTAATTGGTATCTTACTGCTGCCCGAATGAGAAACCTGCCTTGCTGCTCGGCAGATGCAAAGAAGGTGCAGCAGGATACTCCTGACGCCTCACTGGGCTTCTTAATTGATTCCATTACAAATCGTGCCATTGTCCACATTGTTCAGGCCCCAATCAGTGAGCCGCTGGGGCCACTGGAGCCAGGATGCTATCTACATCAGGGATAAGGGGCTGAAGGTTGGGTGGCCCTCCATCCATTTGAGTCTTTGTTCAGGCCCCAATGTACTCCACCCCCAAAATTTGTTTAGTCCTCCTCTCCCAGTTCTTTCATGTGCTGCATTTTATCGCTGTTTCCTCTTCTTACTTCTTTAAAGCTAACTAATCCAAATCCTAACCCTAACCCAGCTTCAGCAGCCTCCCATTGGCAATCCCCTGAGCAGCATGGGATCAAAACATAGTTCAGGTCCTCACTTTATGGTACAGTTTCCTGGGTGTGATTCTGGGGACAAAGGTACTGCTCACCCTAAAGCAGATCAGTGGTGTCAGCAGGCTGAGTACTCCACTATATCAGCAGTGTGGGCCATCTTAATAGGCTGCGGTAGGTTTGACTGAGCCAATTCCAGGCTTGTTTGCTTGAAGAATTCATGAGCGAGACTTTAACTATTTCGAGACTAATCCACGTGTGCAGAGTTAACATCAGATCCAAGGTATTCACAATGGCTCAGTTGGCTCAGTTTGTAGGTTTGAGTACCAATCCTGGTTCCTAAGTATAAAAATCTGGGACGAGATTTGAATGCAATACTGAGGATGAGCCACGTTGTTAGATAGGCCATCCTTTAACTTCGACATTAAAACTGACATCTATGTATCCTGGCAGCATCTGTGGAGGAGAAAACAGAGTTAACGTTTCGGGTCCGGTGACCCTTCCTCAGAACGC
>NC_063359.1:13316968-13374514 GCF_021869965.1 Rhincodon typus | reverse complement strand
AAAAGCTCAGCAGGTCTGGCAGCATCTGTGAAGAAACAAATCAGAGTCAACGTTTCGGGTCCGGTGACCCTTCCTCGGAACCGGACCCGAAATATCAACTCTGTTTTCTCCTTCACAGATGCTGCCAGACCTGCTGAGCTTTTCCAGCAACTTTGTTTTTGTTCCTGATTTACAGCATCTGCAGTTCTTTTGGTTTTTATTTTGTTATAACTGTCAACCCTATCTATGCATCTTATAATTTCACAGACTTCTATCAAGTCTCCCCTCAACCTTTGCCGCTCCAGAGAAAACAATCTGAATTTTTCTAGCCTCTCCTTATAGCTCATACCCTCTGAGCCAAGCAGCATCCTGGTAACCATCTTCTGTACCCTCTCCACATCCTTCCTGTAATGTGGGGACCAGAATTGAACGCAATACTCTTATGTGTGGATTTGAAACATAATTTCTTCAAATGAAAGTAAAGAAAGAAGATGAAATGAAATTTCTTCAAAGTGTGTAAAGCTCATTGTAAATCCAATTTCACTCTTTTTTGTGTAATTTTGAAACCTGTCAATTCTACCAGGCCGAATAGTAGAAATGTTCAAGAAAGCTGGTTAATGCATTCAAATGGGGGACTGTGTTCCATCGCCCAAACGAGTCTCTTTCAGCTACTCCAGAGCAAATAATCTTCAATAGAAACCGACAGCTCAGTGTGTCTCAGAAAGGTCTTTTGATGAAGAGCAAAAGTTTCTAAAAGCTTAACTTAAACAGCTTATATATCATACCCAACTTTTATGGAGGCAAACACTAAACAAAAACATCTGTGACTCTCGGAAACCATCAATTTATCTTATGGTGTCTCAAGTTCACATGCAGCCAATGTTGGGAGAATAATGAGCTTTGACAGCTTTAAGTTCTGTCCTCTTAACAAATCAGATTGAATCTGGCAGTAAACATCTGGACAAAGCGACTGATCTGATTGGTTCCCTCAACCCCAGGGAAATATAACAATAACTTGCAGTTTATAGCTCTTTTCACGTGGTAAAATGGCCCAGTTCATTTTTACAGTTGATCTTTGTTGTGAAATATTGGCATTAATGTTACTGCTGAGCTACTCATACCATGTAGGCCTCTTTCTATGACACATAATGTGTGCGGGAATAAAAATTAAGGCGACCGTGCATTTAGAAAAAAAATGGCTGCAGGCAAAGGGTGAATTTTACAGCTGTGGCAATTGTGACTACAACTGCATGGGATGCACTCGCTGTAAGTACAGTCATAGTGTCCGTAATATATCTGCCAGTGACACTAAAGGTAGCTACCTGTGTGAAAGAACAAGGCAGAAAGAATAGTGATATTTGCAACTCAACATCGGGCTATTCAAGTCAGTGTTTCCTTTAGTTGATCGTTTCTTTGGTGAGCTGATTTACTGGACTGAAATTGTCTGTAAACTGTTGTCTTTCTGCAGCCTATTATGTTGGCCTATCTTATAGATTTCGACATCAAAGTAATACAGGTCAAATCTTTATTTACTCAGAGGCCAATGTGCATGGATTTCATATTGGGTGATGGGCAGTGAATGAGGCAGTGAACAAGGTGAGAGGGCAGTCAAGTGGCAAACATGGATGTGAACGATGCAGCAGAGAGGGCACCTAGTGGGCTGAACAAGTGGTGGCAAGGGTTCAATGGACAATACGTGCATAGCCATGCCTACAGCAGGATTGTATGTGCACAGATTTGGAGTGGGTGCCAACTTCCTGTTCCAGACATGCATTGACGATTGTCAACAGCACCAACATCCTGTGCCAGCCAACAGAATGAAATTTTACAGGTAACACTGGCTGACACAATAATAGAAGGGCTGACTGTCGACTCAAAAATAGATGATGGCTGATGTTTATGCTTTATTTACGATGGTATGGATTTTGCTTTGAGCAGTGAAGGAACAACTTTTAGAATAATCTCACATCCAACTCCCCAGAGGGTAGTTTCTGCAAAGGGCTTGTCAGCAGAGGAATCCAGTTGGTAGATATCTGAGCCAGCGACGCATGCTCTACCAGGATTCTGTGATGTTTGTCAGCACAGCAAGTTCTTCAATCAAGTTGAAGAATTCTCACTGAGACATGCACACTGAAAAGCATGTGGCAAAAATTGGAAATATAATTGATATACATGTGCATTTTGGTAAGACAAGCCAGGGCAGGTTAATGGTAGGACCCTGGGGAGTGTCAACAAAGAGTTACAGGGGTGAAGGTACATAGATCCTGGAAAGTGGCATCACAGGTAGACAGGATGGTGAAGGTGGTGTTTGGCATGCTTGCCTTCATTGGCCAGAGCATTAAGTATAGGAGTTGGGATGTCTTGTTGCGGCTGTACATGACATTAATGATTCCCCTTTTGGAGTAGTGCATACAGTTCTAGTAGCCCTGCTATGAGAAAGATATTATTAAATTGGAAAGGAAACAGAAAAGATTTACAAGGATATTGCCAGGACTACAGGGTTTGAGTTTTCTGAATAGGCTGGATTGGCTGGGACCTTATTCCCTGAAGCTTAGGAGGTTGAGGGGTGACCTTGTAGAAGTTTATACATCTTGAGAAGCAATAGATATGATGAATAGCAAAGGTATTTTCCGTAGAGTAGGGGAATTCAAAACTAGAGGGTACAGGTTTAAGGTTAGAGGGGAAATATTTCAAAGGGACCTGAGGGGGAACCTTTTCACACAGAGGTGGTGGGTATATGGAGTGAACTGTCAATGGCGGTGGTAGATGCAGGTACAGTTACAACACTTAAAAGACATTTGGACAAGTACATGAATAGGAAAGGTTTAAAGGGATACAGGTCAAATGCAGGCCAATGGGACTAGTTTAGTTTGCGAACCCTGATCAGCATGGGTGAGTTGGACCAAAGTGTTCTGTTTCATGCAGTATGACTCTATGACTGTATAAATAATTGTACCGGAAGCAAAATAATTATTGGAACATTTAAATGATATTACTGAGAGAGATTAACGAGAAAAAGCAGAAAAACTCACATGAAATGATTTGTTTATAAAGAATGCCTCATTAATTTCTTCAAGGCATGGGAATCCACACTTGTTAAATCATTTATTCAGGGCCAGAGAGTTTGTTCAGAATTAATTATCATATATTATGCAATTAAAAACTCTGTTACTCTTGGGTGCACAAACTGAGCTTTTTCCACTGTCTCTTGGAGCAAAGAATTGGATGATGGCACTATACTTACACCATTACAATGACTGCGTACCAAGTCCCCCTCCAATGTATCCTCTGGAGAAGTAAGGTATTATCAACAGCAACTTCTGGATTTGTGTGTTGAATGAAATGTTGTGAATGCCAGAAGCTACTGTCAATTTTAGCTTGGCAAGTGCTGACAGCCGTGATATTATTAGTAAACCAAAATTCAGGCCATTATCACTTCTGAGACAAAAACAAAATTACAACAGAGTTCTTCAACTCTGATGGGGCTTGGCATAGGATCAATCCCGTAATACGATTACCAATCTCTTCAAACAGAAAGGTAGGCTACATTGAGCTTTGGCATATCAACTGTGTCAGGTTACAACTGATATTTAAGCATCCTGATTGATTCCCAATGTTGCGCGCTTTCCATGGAGTTCTTTGGCTTTCATACCTAACCATCAGACAGGCAACATTGAAGAAATGCTCTCCTACCTCACAGCTACTGCTTTGAGCAAAACGGTTTGGGCACACAAAGTATGTATAAAATCTCACTGGACTGTTCTGTATGTTCTCTGAGACATATGGGTAACAGACAATCACAAACCCTTTGTGTACCTCTGCAAGCCTGCCAATTGCAGATGGAGCTTAATTAGGGACCTGAAAATTCTAAGAAGAGAAAGAAATGTTTACTGGTAAACCTCAAAATTCCTTCAGCTGCTTGAATGTGTTCAGTGTCTTTCTTGCTCAGTGCAAATGTCATGCAATGGTAAAAAGGCCACTAGATTCAGAAAGTGTTGAGACTTCTTCGGTATTATCTTTGTGGAGTTTGGGGGATGGTGGAGGGGCGATTATTAGAGGAATTGGAGGTAGATTAATGCAAAAGCCCTTCCCTCACTGTGTCCACATTTTGCAGTGAGACAGTGCAATCCCATTAACTAACTATAGCTGAGCCTACAGCTTCTGTGTTTTCCACAGAGACCCAAGTCCAGAAAAAAAAGGTTAAGAAGAAATATAACAGTTTAAACAAAAAGGGTCTTTATTGAATTCTGGCATCATGCAACACTTTCCCTCAGCTCTGATTACATCGACAGACAGGACAGAGCAAGGGAATAAAAAAATCAAAGCAAACAAGAGTGAGTGAAAGAGATGACACAAGGGGACAGATAGTCCCAGAAGGTCTTGCAACATATTGTGTGGGACCTTCCAACTAATGAGGTACAATGCTGTACATGTGTCCACCGCTGTGAAAGAAAATATTGTGCAAAAGGTAAATGCATGCATTTACACAAATCTGAACTTCAAACAACTCCTCCTGGGGCTACTTTTCAGAGGCATTCTTTGGCCTGTGGGTACAGCAAAGGTCTTGTGGGATTCACTGACTGCGCTATTAACTGTTTCATCTTGCTGCACAACACAGGCACTGTTCATTTTGTACCTTTTTTTCTCTCCCTTTTGAATCTTTCAGATTCTGTTAGGAAATGAAAGTTGCTCTTTGACTTTTGGGGGGCCAGCCTGGGATTGAGTCCCGCTGCCTTGAGACACCGGAGGGGGGTCAGGGTAGCAGGTAACTGTATGAACCACAAACAGCTGCAGTCAGAAATGAACGGTGTCTGAAGTCACCGGGCTTTCCTTATTACAAAGTCTTTTTTTTACCCCAGACTGTGGGTTTACACAGGTCAGAAATGAACTTCAATCAAGACTAAACCTGCACTATTATAATGAACAGCAGTTAAATTTTGTACCACCAATCAAACAAAAAAAAAGAGTAAATGGGTGGTTCCCTTACTGGATTGATCTGTTAGGTTGCTGCCAATGTGAGATGTGCACACTCATTTCATAGGTGACTCGTGTGCATTTGTGTGCTACTTTCCACTCATCTTAATAAAAAAAGCTGATAAAAGGGAAATAACAAATATCGCTTTTCAGAATGGTACCCAGATTTCGACACGTACTGCTCTTTCTCTCTCTCCTGCAGCCAAACTGTGCAAAAATCCACAGCAGTTTCAAGTAATAGACCCACAGAGTCATACAGCACAGAAATAGACCCTTCAGTCCTGATCCGACATCCAACCTGACTCAGTCCCATTTGCCAGCATTTGGCCCATATCGCTCTGAACCCTTCCTATTCATATACCCATCTAGATGCCTTCTTAAATGTTATAATGCACCACTTCCTCTGGCAGCTCATTCCATACACGCACCATCCTCTGCGTGATAAAGTTGCCCCTCAGGTCCTTTATAAATCTTTCCCGTCTCAGCTTAAACCTCTGCCCTCTAGTTTTGGACTTCCCCCACCCTAAGAAAAAGATCTTGGCATTTCACCTTATCTATGCCCTCATGTTTTTCTAAACCTCTTTGAGATTAGTGAGAAGGCTCCAAGTATTAATGTGCATTCAAGGTCAGATGTCAGGAGGTACGCAGGAGGTACCATTCAAGATCCTGACACATCAGTATGTTATAGGGAGCAATATGGTCCTCAGTTACCATAGACAAAAATGTAATTCTCTGTAGGGGGCAGCAAAAAGCAGTCAGGACTGGGTGGTTTTTGGAATTCATTCGTGAGATGTGGGCTTTGCTAGCTAGGTCAGCATTTATTGCTCTTCACTTCACTAGTTGCCCTCGAGAAGGTAGTGGTGATTCTTAAACTGCTGCAGCCCATTTGCTGAGGTTGAAACCACAATGCCACTGGGGATGAAACTCTAGAATTTTGACTCAGTAACACGGAAGAAATAGTGATATATTTCCAAATCACGATGATGATTGGCTTGGAGGGAAAGCTACAGGTGGTGGTGTTCGCTTGCATCTGCTGCCCTTGCCTTTGCAGATGGTACTGGTCATGGGCTTGGAAGGCACTGTCCAAGGAGCCTTGATAAATTTCCACAGTGCATCTTGTTGATGGTACACGCTGCTGCAACTGTGTGTCGCGGGTGGAGGGACTGAATGTCTGTGGACGTGTGGTTGTTCATCTTCTTCCTTCCCCCAGAATTCTGAAGTCAAATGCTGCTCTTACTTCCGTCCTTAACAACCTCCCCACCCACTCCCCACACCATCATTCCAATTATGAATGACCAATTATGCCCAAATTCACAACTGAACTGGAAGCTGTCTGGTCTTTTCACATTTACTCATTGTGGCATTATGAGTGCAATACCTGCTTTATTTGGCAGGTAGTTTAAGTGTAGCAGGGGGGGAAGATGAAATGAATTGTAGTGAACTTTCTCTCAACATTGTCGGCACAGTTGTGATCAAACAAAGATCAACAGACCATGCCAGATTGTATTGCATCATTCTTCCCTCATTCCAAGTTCTATTTACTATGTTGATATTAGGGTAATTGTTATGACTTCTAACTCTGTTAAGTGGAAAATCTATTAAATTAATGTCTCATTTAGTGACTCAGCCCTTATACTATCCCTTGTCCTGCACATTACTCAGATGTTTTGATAAACATTGAAATCATTTCCTCAGCTGCATTACGGGAAACCGTCTTTCGAGATATAACCTTTCCAAGAACACCAGAAGAAAACAAAATGACAGGCATCTGATCAGTGATGAAAATAGACAACACATGTTTGAAAGATGGGAAAAATATTTCTGTCACAGAGAGTACAGGCAATGTGGAAGACCTGTCAGTCAAAATTAAAGCCCTAGGCAGCACAAACACCACCAAAGAATAACATTAGTAGAATCCATGAACATATTATGTACAGACCATTTGAATCTAAAATATTACGAAAGTCATGCCAGCAAAGTTTGATGATTACTGAGTTGGCTTAATGGCCTCGCTCATACTTCTTATGGCATATTAGAGCCATTTCCATTCCATCTCAAACAAAATATTGTTTAAACTACTTCGCCTAAGGTAACAAGATGAAATCAATACTTCCATTTTAAACAAAATAACATTTACCCCACTTGCCCTTGGAAAATAAGTATGACACCCTCTCTCTGTATCTCTCCCACAATCCACAAGAACTCCACTGCTTGCCATCCCCTGGCATTAAAACACCCTCAGGCAGGAGGACAGTATTGTCCAGGCTCCAGCATTCACAATATTTGCCAGCAGTGTCACTGTATGAATTGCTGGCAAGGGACCTTTCACTTTCAAGATGAAACCACTGATGCAAGTTTCCTTTTCCCCGGCTATTCTTCCCACTGCAAAGTGCTCCATCTGGTGGCTGAGTTAGCAATTGATAAAACGGCCAATGAGACCAGGGATGTTTTGGTTTAGGATTTTTCTGAGATTAACCACCTACAGGATGGAGTCAATCTGGCAGAAGCCACCTCATTGAAAATCGTCTACTTAAATACCCGCTGTGAATTCAACCCACCTGATGAAGAACCATCTTATGTTGCACCAGTGACCACATTTCAAAACTACTTCACTGGTTGTCAAGTACATTGACATGTCTGGTGTTTATGGAGATTGCTATTAAATGCAAATCTTTCCTTTTTTTCTAATTTAACTTATGTTGGGGGAGGGGTTTAGGGGAGAGTGATGACATTCATGCCTGCCTGACATTCCCATGTTTCAATACAACTTCCTATCCATGAAATTCAATGATGTTTATAACTAATGCTGGGGAGCACTGTAGAGGTGCACAAACAGTGGAGATTAGGAAGGTGAAAGGTCACAGAGGAACGCAATTACGCAACACAGTTTTGGCTGGAAATAACTTGCATCGCTTTAAAGCTATTATTTTTGTGCATATACTCTGTTACATTTATTCAGGAATTAAATGAATTTTTGCTTCATGGAATAATGGAATTCCCTCTGACAATTGTTTTTGAGTTTTGAGCAAGTAGAGAGAGAAAGAGAAAATGAGGATGAAAGACAGAAAGAAAGGTCTTGCATTTCTAGCATACCTTTCATGACCACTGCAAGTCTCAAAGTGTTTAACAGCCAATTAGAACTTCTGAAATGCAGTCACTTTTGTAACGCAGGAAGAGACAGTCGAGGATAGGGCAGAAGCTGAGACATTGAAGCAACATTCTCACAGGCAATACACAACCCACGGGTATCCAGGCCTGAAGATCTAACAGCCCCAGCAGGCCATATCGGGTTTTCCTCAAGACAGTTTGAGAAAACTGTATTTTACCCCATGACAGTGTCACAGAGGTATATCAGCTCTTGAAACCTGACCTGTAGCCTCTTTTCATCAGGACCAGCTATGACTATGTCGCTGACAAAAGCATTCAATTTTTATGAATTCATTAATTTCAGCTACAGCATTTCATGACACATCAGTCAGTAGTCCATTGGGTTTATTGCGCACTTCTGAGTTTCTTTGATTCTGTATGAACCTACCAAAGCAACGATGAAAACTTTAATTTGAATGGCTGGATTCTCACAAGTGCCAGGTACTGTGGAGGGCACCATGTGCCTCTAAAAACCAGTCTGAAAGCCTACGATCCTGCTGAGAGAGATTATCCTTACACAACCTTCCAGTCTTGGGTGATGTTAACCCACCTCATTTTGCAACCCAGAGGGACAAACCAGTAAAACTTGTAAATGAGATGTACTGGTCCATTTCATCTTGTATACTTCAAAGTGGAGTTCCAGAACAACCAGAATGTTCATTTCCAAGTATTACTTTTTTAAAAAAATTGTCTTTCCTGCATAGTGACAGGACGGTTGATGGGGCATGTGGAACAATCATTGTCAATCTTGTCATTTTGAAGTCTGAGCAGAGCTGAAAGCAGGATTAGTGAGGCCATCTCAACAAAATTCTCAAGTCATGGATCCTGTGGTGCATACTCCATCAAGTCCTTGACCAGTTTGACAAATATAAGGATTTGGGATCTGCCAAATAGAGAAGGTAAATCAGAACAAGGAGTTGGAGGAAAACCCCTTATTCACAACCACAATGCCCAAATATGAGACGAGGTGAGTTCAACATTCCCCTGCCGGGAACATGTGCTATCAAGTAAGAGATCATTTCGAGTTCTGTCCTCATGAGAAGATGAAATGAAACCTTTCAGAAATCCTTGGCTAATTCTCAGGCAATCAATTAGCCAATCTGTAAAACTCTAACATCCTTTCTGTGAAAGAACAGCTATAAATATTAATCACCAGATAAGGAGGATTTTGGGAAGTTTTCATTGAAATAATGCACAGATGCACCACTGCAAAAAGTTTAGAGAGTTTCTAACTCTTAAACCTTCATTTTGAACTCCTCTACTGACAGGTCTCATTATAATATTGACCGTTGTTCCAAAAGTCCTCATCATTTCAATCTTTTATTCCTATATTTTATGATCTCAGTGTCAGTAGGAGGTTTGTAACTGCAACAGCTCTGGCAATGCCATGGAAGACTGAGGCAGCATATGACTGACTAAAGTCACAGTTCTTGAAGGATGTGTCTGATATCATATTACGTATATATCTAATAGCTTCAGGGACCAGAGCAAAAGCTCTGATCTAAGCTGGTTTTTAAAAGGGCTGCACTGATGCAGTTACATTGCTGCCACCATGAGAAGGAAAAAAATTCACACCTAATCTTTGCAGAAACTGACAACAAGCAGAGACTCAGCTGGTTGATAGTGTAGCTGAGATCAGGGTGAATATTTCTACATTTGAAAACCCTGTAGAATGGGCAGTCCTTTGGCTATCTATTGTTGTCACTCCAGGAGTGACATGTAACCACTTCATGACATCTTGAGGTTGCAAATCTGTCACATTTCTGCCATCTGCAGCATGAGAGGAGACTGTCCTCACTGCTTGCATATGAGCTTCCAAATCATAGAATTGCAGAAATATTGGATAACAAGGTGTAGAGCTGGATGAACACAGCAGGCCAAGCAGCATCAGAGGAGCAGGAAAGCTGACATTTCGGGTCTAGACCCTTCTTCAGAAAAAATCAGAAAACGTCGCAGAAATATTGGCCTGTAGGCTATTCAGCAAAATCAGCCATGTCATTCAAAGAACATTGAAATTTAGGAACAGAACTAGGCCAATCTTTGAGCATCTTCTGCTATTCAGATAGATCATGAGTCATCTGTACCTTAACCCCAACCTAATGCCTTCTTTTCATTTTCATTCATATGCTTGCCTAATGAAGGAAAATGATATTTTCTGGTATTGTTTAACGTGACTTGGTCTCAACAGGTTTTTGGGGAAGACAATTCCAAATATTAACATCTCTTTGTTTGAAGAAGTGCTTTCTGAAAACATCTTGAACAGCCCAGTTCTCATTTTAAGATTAAATCCCCTTACTGTGGGCTCTCCCACCTGAGTATATCATTTCCCTTTATCAACCTATCAATCCCTCCAATTGTTTAAAGCACCTCAATTAGGCCTCACCTTCATCTCCTTTAGTCAAGGGAATATAACAGAGACCATGCAAACGGTTTGTGTAATTGAACACTTTCAGGATCCAGCTCGATTCCTCTTCACTGGTAGTCTACAATTCACCAGTATATTCCCTATAGTCTCAATCATGACAACAGCCTGTCCTACAGGGTATACCTGAGCTGGGTATTTGAGAAGTATGGTACACCTATTTGAAAAACAGAGAAGAACCAGGCATTACTTTCAATGCAACACCATATGTGTTTGTGTTTGGAGATAAGTTAAAACTAATGGCTAAACAGTTGGATTTCACTCTTCACGGGCAGTTCTGTGAAAGTTCCATTGCCCTGCGTCCATGCTAGTCCCAGGATAAACACATTAATATATTGCTAACAAGTATCCATGCCACCTTAGTTTTTTGGTCAAGTTGTGGTATCTTGGTGAATCTAAATGAGTGCAGGCTCTGGCAGTCAAAGATGCTTAAAGACTTTTATACGCACCCACTATTCAATTTGTCGCAGGGAAAGTGGTCATTTAAATTACCCTCCATCCTGTACTGTATTGTGATTTTGTCTCTGAGATAAAGTTTGGCTAATTGTGTCAGTTTGTGTGTGCATATATTGCAGCAGGACCAATGGATCTTTTTAACAGGAAGATTGACAATGAATCAGCGATTCCTTCGCTTGTACAGAAGAGGGTAGATCCCGCTCCAAATTTCAACACCAACAAGGATCTCCTGCATCTCAGAGCCAATCATTTTGGCTGTCCAATTTGTCCAAGTCTTTTCGTGAAGTCAATGCCCATTTAGCATGTGTTTTCTGCTTTCCACGAGGATTTGTCTATCCCTGAGTCACATAGAGTCACAAAGTCATACAGCCGTACAGCATGGAAACAGACCTTTTGCTCCAACTAGTCCATGCCGACCAGATATCCTAAATAAATCTAGTCCCATTTGCCAGCATTTGGTCCACATCCCTCAAAACCTTTCCCATTCATACACCCATTCAGATGCCTTTTAAATGTTATAATTGTACCAGCCTCTACCACTTCCTCTGGCAGCTCATTCCAAACATGCACCACCCTCTGCATGAAAAAGTTGTCCCTTAGGTCCCTTTCAAATCTGTCCCCTCTCAACTTAAACCTATGCCCTCTAGTTTTGGACTCCCCCACCCCAGGGAAAAGACCTTGACTATTCACCCTATCCAAGCTGCTCATGATTTTATAAACCTCTATGAGGTCCACCCCTCAGCTTTTGATGCTCCAGAGAAGATAGCCCCAATCTATTCAGCCTCTCCCTATAGCTCAATCCCTCCAATCCTGGAATATCATTGCAAATCTTTTCTGAATCCTTTCGAGTTTCACAACATCCTTCCTATAGCAGAGAGATCAGAATTACATGCAGTATTCCAAAAGTGGCCTAACCAATGTCCTGTACAGCTGTACATGCCCTCCCAACTCCAATAATCAATGCACCAACCAATAAAGGCAAGCATACCAAACGCTGCCTTCACTATCCTGTCTACCTGGAACTCCACTTTCAAGGAACTATGAACCCGCACTCCAAGGTCTCTTTGTTCAGCAACCCTCACCAGGACCTTAACACATGGCATTATCTTCATGGACAGCTGGGCATAAAGACAAGCACCAACGCTGTGCCTATGGCGTGAGCTGCACAATCAACAGCTAAATCCTAGAACTATATTTCCCATCTCTGCTACCAAATGACTCTAAGTGAGAATACTCTGGTGGGAGTTGTTCAAAAGGAGTAGGGTCAAGGGAGCACATGCTCTGTAATTTCAAAAGAATGATGCCTTTGAGTAGCACCACAATGCACCACTTGTGGCACTGAATGTATTCATTTCAGCCCCTATGCTTTTGGAAAATGATCTTGGATGAATCTTCAAAATAAAAGAGCAGTCTGGCTGCTGGGACGAATGAGCAGAGACAAGGTCATCCTGTGTCGCTCTTTATCATCCCCCAAAAAGATAATGTCACCTCTATGAGGTTGCTTTAATTCCCTTTTCCTCATAATTCTCCTGCTCACAGCTTATCAAACATTTTGGCCAATGGATGTTTTCTCTGATGTCCACAAAGGAAGAGAACAAGAGAAAAGTGAGTTATGAGTTGCTTGCAGGCAGCAGCAATGCAAGTGTTGGATTAGACACCACTTTGACATGGATCTGAGTTTCATGGAAGCGTGTCACTTGACTCTCACTTACCAGATTGGCAATGATTCACTAGATCTCAGTCAGGCTGCTAGATGCAATGTCATACAGGGGGAAGGTGATAAATCTGAGAACAGCAAAGCCGTGTCACACCTCCCTCAAGCTAAGCAGTATGAATGACACTGAGGTCAGACAATGTCACCATATCATCCCATACAATTAACTTTGAGGGCAAGCACGAAGAGAGGCAAGTTATTAGGAGGGAACAAAGTGAGACCATGAAAAATAAAGTGAATCCATGTCACTATTTTGAAGATATTCAGTCGGCACACTGCTAGAGATTTTCTTTGGCTGAATGAAAAAATTCCATCAGATGCCGTATCCCCTCATTATGCCGTGCTGCCAAAAAGCCAGACAAACCATGTATAATGGTGAGGTGGACTGTATAGCATGCACAGCAAACTTGAAATGGGAATCAATGAGACTTCAGCTCACGCACTCAGTTTCCTAGTAAGGCATGGGAGCAGGGCTATGTCTCAATCATTAAAACTACTGTACTGTCTGATTCACTTCTGTGGCCCAGAAAATTATAATACGATGGAGGTGGCTGCCAACATCAACATGGAGGTCATTGTTAGAGCAAACGCAGGCATGAACTTAGTAAAGTAATCCCACTTTTATATGTAAGTCTGCCTTCTCTGTGGCAGCCTGTATGCACAGTTTTCAGCTATTTTTTTCAAAAAACTTGAATCAATTCAGAATTAATTTATTCCCATTTCTTAACTGGTCTAATGAAAGGAACTCAAGCAATCTTCTGGAAGTAGATTATCATTTTTAATGGAGCTGTTTGCCAAATTTCAGAGAATGATCTAAGTTAAGGGAATTTGAAGATAGGGGAAATACAAAATCAATAGAGGTGAGAAAATTATTTTTAAAATAAAGGACAACAATAACTATTTATAAAATTAAAAATAAGATCTAAAACATAAAGAAGCTACATTAAAATTGTAAGTCAAATGCATTTGTGGGGTGCACAGACCAAGGAATTCATCACTTCAATCAATGATCTGTGGAAATTGGCATAATGTTGGAGATAGCATGGTTAACCCTTGTGAAATAAGTCCGCCGCGGCCGGTGTCCCATCACCTAGTCACCCTTTATTTACACATACATTGTACTTAACACTGGTCTGGCTTCTTCAGAGCGAGCTCTCAAAGCAAACAGAACCCCTGATACTCCTGTTTACATCTGTCAACCAGGGCTCCCTAATTGAACCAGATTAACACCCCCAATGAAGGAACTCATATTCTATGATGTCTATTTGGCTGACCTCGTTACATTCACTACACCTTGGATAATGGGAACATCAACCAGAATCTCTGCTCCTGGTTCTTATCTAGTAGCAAGGAAGTTAGCTTTTAAATATTACATGAGGTTAGAACAAGGTATGAGGGATGGTCCAATAACTCACTGGGCACTCAGCATTCAAATTCACACGCAAAAAAGTGGCCAGTTGAGTTAAGAGTTGGACTCTGATGCTGGATAGAAATATATTTCAGTGAATTGTAGCAGTTGACAGAACCATCTTTATATTATTTTGGGAGTCAGGTATTTCTTTTAAGGCTGATATTACAACTAATCATCTTGGTTGCTTTACTCTCCTGATATTCATTTTATGAAGTATTTTCTTTAGAGAGTACAATTGAACAGAGAAGTAAATAAAAGAAAGGAAGGGGAAGACATGACAAATGATTTATCAGAACATAGTACTACAGTCAATAACCAAAGATAAATTAAACACTTTCACTTTACAACTGGCCTGCACATCTATAAAATAAATAACAGGTATCAGGCATCATCACAAAGATATCTGAGTCTTGATAACACACTGTGCAATATTAGTACAATAACAATATTGCATCCTTAACAGAGAGAAATATTCCAGGATTCTTCACAGAAAAGGAGTTACAATGTGAATTGGAGATGAAAGATTGGTGAAAGAGATAGATGTTAGAAGACAGAAAATACTGGTTGAGAGAGAAACAGATTTATTGTTATCGGCATGTAATCTGTCAACAGAAATAAGGCCCCAAATGCCAGAGCTTTTCGGTATTCACAATACTTTGCTTTTGTGTCGTTGTTCTTAAAAGGCTTTTTGAAGTCAGGAAAGAGGTGTCATGAGATAGGGTCGGTCGCTCAGGAACAGTATTCAAGTGAGCCAAATAAGCAGGCTAAATTGTCTAACAGTTATCTTGTGGTGATGCAGAGATCAAAGTGTAAAGGGCACCAAGCCAATGACTCTATGGAGGACAAGTGACATGAGACTTTTAGAAAGATCATACATAACTACAAAATTATTAATATAATTGTTCTTGAGACATAGAGTTGGTGATAATAAGCAAGCACAAGAGTGTTAGATAATACAGGCCAGCTATAGATTTGTTCTGTATTTCTTGGAGATTATCAGTGTGGAACTTGGGTACTGTCAATGACAATGTGAGTAAAAGTGATGAAGGGGATATGAGCGCTCCACATGTTGTTGGAATCAATAAGCAAAGTGAACCTATTCTTCTGAAGAATGGAGACTGGACCCGAAATGTTAACTTTCTCTCTACAGATGCTGCCAGACCTGCTGAGTTTTTCCAGCAATTTCTGCCTTTGTTCCATTCTTACTGAATGTTATCGAAATGCCAACCAAACAACACCCTATTCTCATGCAGCATCAAGTGTTGCTGACTTTGAAATTTGACATTCTTGCATCTTTCCTAACAAGTACAAGACAAAAGCCTTTAAAAGAATGTGAAGTACAAAGTATACTATGAATTGGTGCATGTCAGCTATTTCATTTCAGTATTTACATTTGTATGTTTTTTAAATCAAGTATATTGGTTCACCTGCACATCCATCAACATGGCCTACTGCATCTGCTGCTCCCGATGTGGCCTCCTCTACATCGGTGAGACCAAGCGGAGGCTCGGAGACCGCTTTGTGGAGCACCTGCATCTGTTCACGACAAATGACAACACCTTCCAGTTGTGAACCATTTTAACTCCCCTACCCACTCCCTGGGTGGCATGTCCTTCCTGAGCCTTCTCCAGTGTCACAATGATGCCACCTGCAAACTGGAGGAGCAGCACCTCATATTCTGCCTTGGGAGCCTACAGCCCAATGGTCTAAACATGGATTTTACCCATTTCAAAATCTCCCCACCCTTGGCCTCATCCCATGTCTAAACCTCCCCCTCATCCCCGCCTCTTTGACCTGACACAACCTGTCCATCTTCTCTCCCACCTATCCGCCTCTCCCACCTCACTAACCAATCCCCACCACTCACTAACTTCACTCACCTATCACCATCCCATCTACCTTCCCCAGCCCCACCCCTCCTCTATTTATTTCTGGGCTCCCTTCCCCCTTCCATTTCTGAAGAAGGGTCCTGCCCAAAACGTCAACTTTCCTGTTCCTCTGATGCAGCCTGGCCTGCTGTGTTCATCCAGCTCCACATTGTGTTATCCCATATTCCATATGTGTATCCATTTTCTCCATCTAAGAATAACCATCTTCTCAGCTGTAAGTTCATTGAAAAGCCAATCATTCTTAATATGAAGTTATAATAATAAAACTATTATGTGGAAGTTATAAATACACAAATCAAAAGAATTAAAAGAATAAAAAGATCAATGAATGACCCATACAGAGGTGAAGCACCAAAAGACATATATCCAAACATGTAAAATAGGAGCAGAAGTAGACCATTCAGCTTCTTGTGCCTGCTCTACCATTCAATAAGAAAATGGCGAATCTGTTTATGCTTCAAATTCCACACTTCCAACTGTCACTGATTCCCCTGCCTACAAAGCATGGGTCCACCTCTGTCTTAAAATATTCGAAGACCCTACCTCTGCCGGCTTCTGAGGTACAAAGTTCCAAAGTCACACAATCCTTTGAGAAAAAAACAATCACATCTGTCTTGAAAGGGTGACCCCTAATTTTAAAACAGTGTCCCCTGATTCTGGACTATCCCACAAGAGGAACCATCCTTCCTTGTTAAGACTGTGAAAGATCTTAAATACTTCAATGAAGGCATTCCTCACTCTTCTAAATCCCAGTGGAACCAAGCCCAGTCTGTGCAACCCTTTCTTGTAAGATGAACCACTCAATCTAGGTATTAACTAGTCCCACCTGCCTGCACTTGGCCCATATCCATCCAAATACAGATAGTTCTCCTATAATGTGATAGCTGCATTCTTATGTGACCTCACGCTATAGAAAATCGTGTTATGGGGAAATCGCTACAGAAAATCACATACCTGTACAGCAGAAAGTTTGCGTTATCCAAACAGTGTCCACTATCTAATTGTGTTACAGCCAGTTCGCATTAAGAAAACACACGTTATAGCAGGACTACCTATATTTCTTATTTTAAATGCTGTTACTGTACCTGCATCCAGCACTTCCTTTCGAAGTCCATCCCACACAAAGGAACCACTCAGCGTAAAAAAATTGCCGCTCTTTTCTTTATAAAATATTTCTCCTCTAGTCTTGAACTCCCCAACACTAAGGAAAAGACACCTGGCATTCATCTTACATATGACCCTCGTGATTTTATAAACCTCTATAAGGTCACCTCTCAACCTCTTACGCTCCAAGGAAAAAAAAAAGCCCCAGCCTATAGAGCCTTTCCTTATAACTCAAAGACTCCATTCCCGGTAACATCCTGGTAAATCTCTCCTGAACCCTCTCCAGCGTAATAATATCCTTCCTATAACAGGGAAACCAGAACTGCACAGAGTACCCTAGAAGAGGCCTCACCAAAGTCCTATACAAATGCAACATCATGTCCCAACTCCTTTACTCATGGGTCTGAGCAATTAGCCTTCCTAATTATGTTCAGTACTTGCACTCTAACTTTTTGTGACTTATGCAGCAAAACATCAAAGTCCCTCTGCACCTCTGGATTCTGCAGTTGTTCTCCACTTAAGTAATATTCTGCTTTTTTAGTCTTCCTGCTAAAGCAAACGACATCACGTTTTCCACGTTATACCCCATCTGCCAGTATTTTGCCTGCTCATTTAACCTTTCAATATTCATCTGCAACTTCATTAGTTCTTCTTCACAACATACTTTCTACCTACCTTGTTGCTGTCTAAGAATTTAGCTACCTACACCTTTACTCCCTACATCTGAGTCATTGATGTGAATTTAAGACAAAAATGAGCCCCAGCACAGGCCTCCTGCTGGACTTCACTTGTCACATCCTGCTAGTAAGATAAAGACTCATTTATGCACACTCTGTTTTCTGTCAGCCTGGAACTCCCTTCATATTGGCACTGTAGGTGCACCTACACCAAACGGACTTCGCCTGTTAAACAAGGCAGCTCGCCACCACCTTCTCAAGTGTAACTAGGATGGGTAATAAATGCTGGCCAAGTCAGTGGTGTCCACATCTCATGAGTGAATTTTAAGAAAACAGAAAATCTCCTATCCAAGCTCATGTGTTATGCCCTTTACCATGAGCTTTTATATTCCACAATAACCTTTGATAAACTTATTAAATATCCTCTGGAAATCCAAGTATAGGATGTTGATAAGCTCCCCTTTATCCACAGCGCATGCTACTCCTTCAAAGAAAACTAAGAAATGGTTAAACATGATTTCATTTTGACATGCTGATTCTTCTATATTACCTTGAGAGTTTTCTAAGTGTACAACAGTAATCTATTTAAGTATCAATTTTAACACATTTCTCATGAAAGACATCAAGCTAACTAGCTGATTGTTTCCTGATTTCTGCAAGAGGAGTTACATTTTCTACTTTCCAGTTTAAAGGAACCTTTCCTGAAACTGGAGAATTTTGGAAAATTAACACAAAATGCATCTATTACCTCATTAGCCACATCTTTTCATTTGCTTAGTACCACTTCCCTCATGATTGTAATTTCATTAAGTTCCTCTCTCCCATCATTTCTTGATTTAAGTCATTACAGGAATTTTTTTTTCTGCATTGTAGTTATTATTTCCATCATAGTGAATTCAAAAGCAAAATATTTGTTCATTTCACCTGCCATTTCCTTATCGGTTACAATTAACTACCAATTCTCTCTTGCGAGACAACCAACACTCACTTTTCTGACTCCTTTCCATATTAAATACCTGTAGAAACTCTTGCTGTCCATTTTGACATTCATCTAGCTTCCTCTCATGGTCTAATTTCTTCCTCCTGATTACCATTTTAGTCATTCTCAGCTGTTCTTTTTATTCCAACTAATCTGACACTCATCTTTGCATAGTTATATGCTTCTTCCTTAGGCTTGAAGCTTTCCCTAATTTCTTTAGGTAACCATGGATTTGCTGATGGTTTGCTCTTTAGAATTTTTAATTGATGAATAGACAAACTATGAATTTTCTGAAATGTCCCCTTAATTGTCTGCCACTGTATCACTATTTAGTTATCCCCTAGTCCAGAATGTCAGGTCACTTCAGCTAGCTCAGTTTTCAGATCTATATAGTTACACTTATTTAGGTTTAAAATACCAGTCTTAGGCCCAAACCTATCCATTTCAAACCTGAATAAAATTCAATCACATTGTCATTGCTGTTACCTGAGGATGCCTCACCTCTTGTTCATTATTTAATGCTGTCACACGACAAATTATTAAGGTTTATATAACATGATCTCTGGTTGGTTCTAACCTGTGTTACTCAAAGAAACTATCTCAAAAACATTCTATAAATTCAACGTTCAGCCTGCTACTATCATTCTGACTTCTGCCATTATACATAAAGCCACACATGATTATTGTTTTATTTAAAACGATCACCCATCATTTATTTCTGTGCACTTTCTCCCATGCTGTGGTTACAATTAGGAGGACTGCGGACCAAACATACTCATGGCTTCTCTCCCTTACTATTCTCCATTTTAACCCAAACCAATTCAAGATCCTTATCTACTGAATCAAGTTCATTTCTAATATTGCACAAATCCGAGTCTTGATTACAAATTCTACAGCTCCACCTTCACCTAGCTTCCTATTTTTCTTGAATGTCATATACCTCAAGATATTCAGGATCCAATCCTTGATATCTCAAAGTCGTGTCTCAGTAATTACTGTCAGATTGTATTGACGTACTTCTTTTGGACACTATCGATTTGTTTGCTTTGTTATGAATGCTATGTGTATTCAGATGCAAAGCTTTTAGTTTTGCCTTTATCCTTGTAATATCTAGTCTTGATTGTTGGTTAACTCCTGTTTTACTTTCTCTCATTCTCTGCCATCCTCTGGCTGTTTTTTCCTCGTATTAACACTTTCCTCTCTTACCTTGCCTTTACTCTTTGATAAACCATCCCCTTCCACATTTGGTCCCTTACTCTACTATCTAGTAAAAATGTTGGCAGCATTGATTGGGATTCCTGGTGGCAGTGGTGGTGCCCAGAGCCTGGACCACTGGCCACAGTAGGCCCATGGCCTGAACTCTTGTCAGTGTCAACCAGATGGCAGAGGCAGCAGAGTTGGGGTCTCCTGGGGCATCGGTGTCATTGTTGCAGTTCTCAGAGTGGGGACTCCTTAAGAACTGGAACACCTTCTATACACCTTGCACAAGCCCAGAAGCCATGCTTGAGACCCCAACTTGAACAGATGATGAACTGTTATTTAAGTAATTTCTTTCTATCCTTATTGTAACTCAAAATGGTGCTGGACTGTGGCGACAAAAGTTTTCACTGTATCTTCAAGACATATGTGACAATAAATCATTCAGTTATTCATTCACTCTTTACACTTGTTCCAGCATGGGTTAGTTGTAGACTATTCCAATAATACAGCCCTACATTCTCACGTATAGATGCTAGTGGTCCATGAACTGGAACTCACTTTACCCACACCAGTCTTTGAGCAACTTATTCATTTTTCTAATTTTATGTACCCGATGTCAATTTGCATATGGTTCAGATAATAATCCAGTGATTATAAACTTTTAGGTTCCAATTTCCTCATACCCTGTATGCAGAATTACTTTCCTTGTTCGACCCACGTCTACATGGACCATGACATCAGGATTCTCCCCCTCCCATTACAAGTTCTTTCCAACCCTGAGCTTATGACCTGAACCCTGACACCACGCAGGCAACTTAGTCCACTAGACCTTTGTAAGATAACGTTATCAATCTCCTTCACTATGTTGTCACTTGTAACTATGACATTTCCTTGTTGCTCCCTACTTCCTGTGCCATGGTGCCATTGTCAGTTTGTCTATCCACGATATAGTCTCAGGTCTCACTAGACAAGCTGAAAGAAACTCGTAAAGATAATACAGCAACTGACACATTTGCACTCCTGCCCTCTTGGGTCCCCTTACCAGCCTCACTCAGTTACACTACCCAATCTCTGTTCACCGATCAAATCAGCAAACCCTATCTTAAATGGGGTGACTAGCCCCAGTACAAAGAATCTAGGTAACTTTTCCCCTCTCTGATGCATTGAAGTGTCTGTATTTCAGCCTCCAGTTCATAAACTCTGAGCAAAGCTGCTCAGACTCAAACACTTACTACAGGCAGGTTTATCCTGGATCACAACGGTATCCAGGAGCTCCCATATGCTGTAGCCTTGACACATCAGCTGAACTGCCACTCTGAATGATTTTTAATTATTTGATAATGTTATTCTTTAACCTTATGTTCATTTCATATGTTTTATTAGTTTTACCAATAATTTGTTTTGTGTGTTAAAATTCATGAGTAGAAAAGACCTGAACCACTTACTGCAAGTGAGCAAGAACTAATTTCAGTCAGCTACAAATCAATTAGGTCTGAGTCCTACAGTCTACCACAGGGTCTTTTTCTTACCTGCTCCTTGCAGGGATGCTGAGAGCCTATCACGGTGTCCTTCTCTAGCCTGTTCCTCTAATTACTGCTGATACTCAAGTCTCAGGGTCCTATCCACAGCCACTACTCTGATGGTAAGTAGATAAACACTGGCACTATGGTGATGACTACAAAGGGATTAACTGTGGTCTGTTGAACAGAGTTGGTGGAAAGCTTTTGCTTGACATTGCTTCAGGAATGACATTAATGTTAAGCAAGGGTCTGACAGAAAGACTGGTAGTAGATCTACAGTGAAATCTATAATAGAGCACTGGTTGTAAGCTGAGGACAAAGTTAGGTACCTCATTAAAGATTATTGTGCACACATTCACATAAAAGGATGCACATTTCCATGCCCCAATCATATTGTATGAAAATTGCTGAAAGCATCGACTTTTCTGTGCATACTGCTGATTCCAGTGCTAGAATAACAGCTAGATGATCTCAAACCGCTACATGTAGTCAGGTAAATGAGAAATATAAAGTCAACATAATGACAATTATATCTTGAGAGTTACTGTCTCCAATTTTATCTAAATGTTTTGGTGATCATTATATCAGTAGTAGAACTGGCAAAAATAAAGGCCTCATATTCTGAATGTTACTTAAAACTATCATTTTGCACACAAAATACAGCTTTTCACAGAACCACATAATTGTTATAGCACACAATTACTCGGCGTACTTGTGCCAGTTCTCCATTGGAGCAATGCCATTCTACTACCTTTTCCCCATAACCTTGCACACTTTTCTTTTTAGATAATAATCCAATTCCCTATTGAATATCTCAATCAAACTTGACTCCACCACACTCTAGGCAGTGCATTCCAGATCCTAACCACTCGCTGCATGAAAACATATTTCCTCATTTGCCGTTGCATCTTTTGCCAATTAACTTAAGTCTGAGCTCTTTTGTTCTCAATCCTTTCATCATTGGGAAAAATTTCTCCCTAATCATTATCCAGACCACTCATGAATGTCCTCTCAATCTTCTGTACTCCAACAAAAACAGCACCAACTTCATGAATCTACCTACCTAACTGATGCAAGGAACCATTCTTGTGAATCCTTTCTGCACACTTTCCAATGTCTTCATATCATTTCTAAAGTGTAGTACCCAAAACTGGGCACAGTACTCCAGATAAGGTTGATCCAGTACTTTTTACATAAACATGACTTCCTTATTTTTGTACTCCATTCCAGCATTATTAAAGTACACGATAATGTGTACTTTATTAACTGCTCTCTCATCCTGACACGCTACCTCCTATGATTTATGCACATTATGCAATTCCAGCTCCTGCTAGAATTGCACATTGATTTTAAATGCCCTCTTTGTGTTTTCCCCTCCAAAGTGTATCACTTCTTGCTTTATTGTATGACATTTCACCTGAACCTTGTCTACCCATTCCACCAACCTGTCTATGCCCTTTTTAAGTTCAACAGCACCCTCCTCCCAATGCACAATGCTTCCAAGTTCTTTTTTTACATCATCCACAAATTTTGAAACTAGGCCTTGCACACCAAGGGCTAGGTCATAAACATACCAGCAAGATGTCAACAGGCTCAACAATGAACTACTGGAACTCCTCGACAAACATTCCTCTTGTCTGAAAAAACATTATTAACCAGTTCTCCCTGTTACCTGGCCCTCAGCTTGTGTGCTATCAGGAAAATTTCAGTCCATTGCCATAAGAGAAGCCAATTACCTGATTAATTATCCTGTCTGGTTACCGACCACTGTTGGGCAGGTAAATATTGCCTTTGGGAAAATGCATAGAGGTGGTGTCATCCCAACAGTATGTCTTCACAATTCTTACACTCTCCACAATTCCAAAATTGCCTCCGCAGGGCTGGGTAAATCCAGCCCATTCTATCTGTTATTGCTCCAGCATTGTATCTGTTTGGACTGATTACAAAGCCAAGTCCCAGAAATGAAAGAACACCATGTTGGCATCATGCACCATAAATGTCCCTTTTCCTATGTATAAAACTCAATTTTTTTTAGATAAGGCCACTGTAATAATTAAAGTTCAATAAATAATTTGTGACCTATTATTCCTTAAGTCACAAATGTAGCAATAAGCAATAAATGAATTAGCATTTGTCTTTAGGAATGCTAAATATACATTAGTATATTTACAAGAGCCAGTCATAGACATCTAAGTCAGCAAAGTATACAGGGTATGAACAAGTATACTGGGCGATATCCAAAAGATTCAAAATGTGGAAAAGATTTTTTTTTTAAAAAGTTGAGCCATACTATTCCATTCAGAATACTTTACTAACTTCAGTTCGTATGTCATTCCAAAATAGCCCATGCAATGCTGCACAAAGGGATGAATGCACTGACCACCTCATCCTCTTACCTACATATGAAAGTTGGATAGGAACTGGATTCCCCAAGCTACATTTTGTTACTTAGCGTTCAGTCAACCATTTTTGCACACTCAAAACTTTGCACACATTTAAATCAAAAGATTCGTGTAACCTAAGTTTATTCACCTTAAGAGCTATTTCAAACTTCTATCTTTAAATTCCATATCAGTGAATTATTCGGATGAATATGTGCATTTCACTCTTGGTATGAACTGGGATTCTGAGCAACATCAGTCACACAGGGAATTGTCTACAAATGTAAATCTCATGCAATGGTCCATTAACAGAACTGTGCTGCCAGGCTGTCTGCTTGTGTAGCAGTGTGTTAGAGCTCAGTTCTCAGCTTGGAGCCGAGTCAATGCTCCAAGGTCTTCCGATGAACGGATAAACATCACAGTTAATCAGAACACAGCCAATATGCTGAGCCCTTTGGCTGGACTGGCACAAAATCTGATGTATTTATGAACAATTGTGGATCTAGATTCAATGCAGAGGAAAAAATGGACAAATGTTTGGTTGGTTAAATGTTTACATGCCTCTTAGCACTGAAAATGGCTCATTATTCATAAACTCTTTATCGGTATACAATGTCTCAATCTTTTCAGTTCAGATATCACCATCTTTTGCAAAGACTATAGTAGTGGAATCTTTGGTATGGACGTTCAATAATTGGAAAGCATATAAAATCATACCCATACATTTCTTTATTAATTGGTAATAATTTTGAACTTCTCAGTTGTTGAGAAAAAGTGAAGAGCTGATCGCAAAGTGATTGATAGGGTAAACATTAATATGCATATGTTAGGAAATGTAACCAAGCGACATATTTTTGCAGTATCTCAGGATTCATCTTCCAGTACTTAGAGAATAGCTCAGCCATTTCATCACACTTATGCCATGTGTAACAATGCTTAGGTTGACACCCATATGGTACAAAAATACTATACACGACACACGAATTAATGAATATCTATGCTGAGGCATCAGCGAATTACATAGAGTCTCTCACTACAAAGGAAATGTTAAATCGAGAACAAATCTACCCTCTCAGGTGGCCATTGACTATCCAATGGCACAATTACAATAAAGTGGATGGGAATTTTCCCATTCTCTGGTCAATATATCCTTCAATCTCCAGAAAAGATTATCTGGTTATTATCATCCTGCCATTTGCAGGAGTTTGCTGTGTGCAAATTAGCTGCAATAGTGCCTGCATTGAACCAGTGTTTTTGCTTCAATAAATACCTTATTGTGGTAAAATAATTTGGGACATTCTGAGCTAATGATAAATACTATACAAGTACAAATCCATCTTTCTAACAGTAAAGCTACAGCAATTTTCCGTGTTAACATACACAGATGAAAAATAAATAATCACATGTTTACAGTGTACAGGACACATACAAGACATGCGAGAGATTTAGTGAAATATAAAGAATATATAAACTCATGGATTTGAGGACCTGCAATGGACAAATGGGTAAATGCAGATATAGGTTGGCTAATTCAGGCTAGGTGGATTGGCCATGCTAAATTATCCATAGTGTCCACGGATGTGCAGGCTTGATGGATGAGTCACAGGAAATGTAGGGTTATAGTGACTGGGTGGGATGCTCTTCAGAGGGTCAGAGTGGACTCGAAGGGCTGCGTGGCCTGCTTTCACACTGTAGGGATTCTACGAATTCCTGAAAGAAGTCATTGATGGATAGAGAGGTCATTGAGACAGCTGGTTTCAAGATGAGAGTCTTGGGGCAGTTATTGAACTGCCAATCACAAGTGTTTAGCATTTCCAACAACACAACTTTAAAAGTATCTCTTTAGCTATAAGATAAAAGATGCTATATGAATGTAAGTCTTACTTTCTGTGCAGCACCTAGCTGATGCAATCTGCCCTGTGGTGTCTCAGCTGATTGTGTGCAATCTCAGCTGTGATCGTGGTCAATTTACGACAGTTGATCTCAGTGCCAGTGGGCTAAGAAATGAAACATTAATCCACGTTCCTAGCCATTAATTTTGCTGCAAAATCTTCTTTTGTAGACTTCATGCAAGGAAAGAATCAAACTAAGATCTGTGGTGCTGCTTACATGTGGTTAATCTGTAAACACAGAGGGATAGATTTCCAACTTGCTGATAAAAGCATAAACGTGACCTTGGAGATTATATGTCTGCTACAGAAATTGTCTGGTATTTATTTCCAGTCAAGTCAATGAACAAGGGAATGTGGTAATACTATTAAACTAATGTTCTAGAGATGTCAGTTCAAATCCCATCATGGCAGCTGGGGGAATTTAAATTTAATTAATTAATAACGCTGGAATAAATACTAGGCTCATTAATAATAATAAAGATTGTCATAAAAATCCATCTGGTTACTAATGTCCTTCAGAGAAGCAAATCTGCTATAAAAAGAGAAAGTGCTGGAGAAATGCATCATGTCTGGCAGAAATGGGGATACAGAAACAGAATTGATAATATGATTTCAATATGATTCTTCTATGGAACCAGTTGGGAAATCTACCTCCATTACCTGGTCTGGCTGAACAGGACTCCAGATCCACAGCAAAGTGGTTGACTCCCTTTGAAATCGCTAACTATGCCACTCACCTAAGACCATAAGATATATGAGCAGAAGAAGGCTATTCATCAAGGGAGAGCAATAAATACTGACTCTGCTAGCCCATCCCAAAAACAATGACTCAAAATACCGAAAATTTATCCATACTTTGTGGGAAAATGTGTTAAAAGTACTGCTAAGGTTCCAACAAGGATGTATTCTTGGAACCAAAACCCAGCATGAGTCAAAGGGATAGAAAAAACACAACTGAAAAGGATGCAAGTGTTATACTACATTGATTTGGTGTATGGTTGACCTTTTCATGAAATATTGAGTTCTGATATGCAACATACTAATATGGCAAACGGAGTTATGACCCAGCACAAAGTTGCATTCTTAACGATACAGAGAATATGATAACCTACAATTTGTGGTAAGAACAATGCAAGACTTTCCGTACTCACTATTATTAAGGAATAAATGGAACAGAAACTTCTGAAGCGTACATATCCGCAGTAAATTGCAGAATCACGAAATTGCTGTCCACATTGTCTGCACCAATGTTCAGCACAATTCATGACTCCTCAGATATTGAAGCAGTTCACGTCCGAATGCAGCAAGACCTAAATAGCATTCAGGCTTGTGCTGAGAGGTGGCAAGTAATATTTGCACCACATAAGTGCCAAGTAGTGACCATCTCCAATAGGAGACTGCCGTTCCTTAACAATCACTGCATCCTCTACAATCCACATCCTCGGAATTCCCAAAAATAAATTGAATAAACTGAACTGGACCACTTATATAAATACTGATTCTACCAGAGTAGGTCAAAGGCTTGGAATTCTGCAATGAGTAACACTACTCCTACCTCATCAATGACCATCCACTATCCACAAGGTACAAGTCAGGAGTGCGATGGAATATTTGCCACTTGCTTGGATGGCTGCAGCTCCAACAATGTTCAAGAAACTTGACACTACGCAGAATAAAGCAGCCCACTTCATTGTCATCTCATCTAATACTTTCAATGTTCATTCTCTCTGCACAGTGGTAGCAGAGTGTGCCATCTTTAAAATGTACTGCAACAATGCACCAAGGACCCTTTGCCAGCACCTTCTAAACCCTTAAGCTTTATCACGGACAAAGTCAAGGACAGCAGATACACAACAGATAAACTGCTAAATGCAAAATCTCCTCCAAGGCAGACACCATTTTGAAACAGCATCGCCATTCCTTCACTGTTGCTGAGTCAAAATCCTGAACTCTCTCCCTAACAGCACTGCACCTATACTATTTGGATTGCAGCACCTCAAGCAAACACGCACAGGCATCTAGCTTTATGTCATCTGCAAACTTAATGTAATACATTTGATCTTCACATTCAAGTCATTGATATATATTATGAACAGCTGGGGTTAAAGTACTGATCTTTGCAGTATCCCTCTAGTCACAGCCTTCCAATGTAAAAATATCCCGTTTAATCCTAATCTCTCTTTTTTTTGCCCATGAGCCAACCCATGATGTGTGTGAGTATATTCTTCCATTTTATATCACTTATTATGAGAGAATAAGTGACATTCTTTGCCAGGTAACAGTGATAACATCATGACTTCAATGCACAGACAGATAGGTTGGAATAGACATCAAGAAATTATTGGTGAAAATCTTCATTTTAAACTTGATAAATACATCTTATGGGATTTGTTGAATATGATTGATAAGCTGAATTGATTTAAAGGAGGACAATTTTAAAATGCTTGAGTTTTGGTTTAATAATTGAAGCATAGAGTACAAGAACACAGAAGTAATGATGAATTTGAACAAGGCAATTATTGGCCCAAAGTTATAATACTATTTGCAGTTTTAGTAGATCCATTAGAGAAAGGTTATCAACAAAGCAATTGAGGTCAAACAAGATTGATTCATTTGAATCATACTGATCAGGATAAGCTCTTCTTATGAGAAGAATTCTGAGATCCCAGAATTATAAAAAGAAAAGCAGGACATTTAAAATTATATTTGATATGGTCTGAGATGGTGAATACTGTAAGGGAAGTCCACATCCAGTGGTTGACAATTAATGACAACAGAACATTGATTTAATATTGCCATTCAAGTGAGGTCAAAATCCTTCACGTGGACTATTGTCATAGGATGGAAAATTTTGTCATAGGAAGTCACTAAATCAGATAGCATTTATACCCTAAGGTTTTGGAGTAGATCTGTAGCTCGGGTTGTGGGTGTTGAGGTTGGTTGGCTCGCCGAGCTGGTTTGTTGTTCTGCAGACGTTTCGTTACCCTTTATTTTATACCCTTTATGGACAATGTAGAAAAACAATTAGAACAGAGAAAGCCAAAAGGTTTTGTAACAAGCATTGTGGGATTGCTGTTACATAGATCTACCAGGATAATGGTTCAGACACACCAGGCTAAATACTTTTCATCAGTGTAATAAACCTTGATAGGTTTTGTACACATCAAGTCAGTCTGCCAGTTAGAAGTTCTATTTAGATTTTAAACTATAATTCACCTGACCTAACAGAATTTAATATTAGAATGGTCAAAGGAGGACAATACTTTGGGGTAGAATGGCTATGAGGACTCTTCAATTTTCTGCCATAATATTTGGCAAAAGATTGGCTGAAGATCTAGGGAAATAGCTGTTCCACCATTTCTCAAGAGTGTTCATTGATCTTCTGCAAAAGTCATGCAGGAGATCAGAAGAAACCCCATGGAAATTCCAGACCTTTGTTTCCTGCATTGATGTAACTTTACAACTTTTATTCACTTACTCTACTTGTTAGGTGTAAGCACACTCGAGCCTGTCTATAACACAGCCCTCTAATGCCATGGAAACAAGCTGCAGATATGTGTCTCAGAATTGACACTGCATAATAACTAATAGCAATGTGTTAATTGCATGCTATAAGCTTTGTGCTAATTCTACAACAGATGCATTTCATTTCTAAACCTTCTACATATGGTGGACAATTAGTAGCATTGCAAGGCCATTTGGAGTCATAGAATCATAGAGATGTACATCACGGAAACAGACCCTTTGGCCAGTTTGTCCTTACTAACCAGCTATCCTAAATGAATCTAGTCCCATTTGCCAGCATTTGGATCATATCGTTCTAAGCCCTTCCTATTTATATACCCATCCAGATGCCCTTTAAATGTAGTTGTACCAGCCTCCACCACCTCCTCTGGTAACTCATTCTATACAAGCACCACCCTCTGCATGAAAATGTTTCTCCTTAGGTCCCCTTTAAAACTTTCCCCTCTCACCTTAAATCTATGCCCTCTAGTTTTGGACTTCCCTACCCTGGGGTAAAGATCTTGACTATTCATCCTATCCATGCCCCTCATGATTTTATAAACTTCTATAAGGTCACTGACACTCCAGGGAAAATAGCCCCAGTCCAGTCAGCCTCTCCCTATTGCTCAAACCCTCCAACTCTGGCAACATTCTTGTAAATCTTTTCTGAACTTTTTCAAGCTTCACAACATCTTTCCTGTAGTAGGGCGTATTCCAAAAGTATTTGCCAAGTCCAAAGCCAGAGAAGGTATTGGACAGGGTGGTATTTGCAACCTGATGATAATTTATTCGCTAACAGCATAAACTGAAGAACTAATATTGTCACATTGTATGGAATTTTGGTGCTAAATTTGCACAGTCAACTATTGTGTTGAAAAGATGAGTTGTCAGATGTAACTCTATTGTACATTGTATCAAAGGCAATGGGTAAATTTGGTCAACACCACCCAGGCAATGAAGACAAATATTCACTCCAATAATATTCTGAGGAAGGGTCACCCGACCCGAAACACTAACTCTGATTTTTTCTTCACAGATGCTACCAGACCTGCTGAGCTTTTCCAGCAACTTCTGTTTTCATTCACTCCAATAAGCCTTCTGAATGACCACCTTATTGAATAGATAGACTGGTTAAATGAATTCTAAGAACACTACAAATGTGCTAGGTAATTTCAGCATCTTGGCATGGGTTCATTGGAAATAAGAACAAGAGGCCATAAATCCAGTGGTTATTAAAGTTTAACTGGTGGAGGAGACCTTTTCATGCAGCAACCCTTCCAACAGGGGAAAAAAAAACATACAATTGAGGAAGTAGTATCAACTTCTGAAAGGATGTATTTACCATTCTAATTATCATGATTTATCTACATTGCAGCACATTAATCTGCTGGCCAATGTGGTACTTGTTGCTTTGCTGTTTTTAATAAAGCTTTGACTAAACTCACTTAAGGGATGCGTTTTTCTTCGAGTTCGTTCAGATTGCAGTGATTTGAAAATTTAACCTTCCCTCACATGTTTGTTATGCTAAAACCTGGAGGCTCCCTTTATGAAAATGAATCACCCCCAATGGGAGTGAAGTTATAGAAAACATCTGTTCTGCTACTCCTTGTATTGCAGTGTGTTGCATTCAGTAACGTCTTGCAACCATCAAGTGTTCTTGGTGACTACAGAGTTACCTTTGTAAATAAAGGTGCCGAGTATTCCACAACAATATGCAGAGATCGACTTAGAAATGCTACCAGCCTGAAAATTCAGCTGTGTGTGGCCTATGAGTTTATTTGTTAACACTGGTCCAGTATTCATGTCAAATTGAATAATCTTGCTGGCACTAGCAAATATAAGCTTTCATTCTTTATTTTTCAAAACATAACTCTGCCTTATCATAGCACAGCTCTTAGGAGCCAAACGTTCTATTATCACAAGTTGCTTGCCATATTGAATCACCCACAAAACTGTAAACAAAATGAAGAAAGGAACCCTGAATAAGTCTTTAGCCAAAGCCCAGTAGCCTCACATTAGAGATAGTATTATCAAACAGCAATAGAAAAAGAGGCCAGCCATATTTCTTGGTTCGGATTTTGTTAGACATGAATCTTATAAGGGAGATGCAGGCCCTGGCAGAAGGCAAATTGTCCACAATAGCTTATAATGAATACAGCATGTCATTGCAGCCAAGTATGTTAGTTCAACTAGGCAGTTGATAATTTATACAGTCCCATGTAGCAGTCACAATGACTCCAGACTGCTCAATCCTTGTATAAGTATTGCTTGTTGTTGCCTTTTGTTAACAAAAAAAAACTAAAGGTTGAGTTGCCTTGGCTTCAGAAACTCAATAAAATATTTATTTTTCTGTATGGAAATTGTATGAAGACCATCTGTATTTTTTTTTTGAGAATATCAGGATGTCACAACTTTGACCTCTTCTATGGAAGCAATGATTGTAATAATGGACAGGAAGTCCTTGTTGCAAACAGATCCTCTACTGGAAATGGTCATTTGAGCTGCTGAATTACTTTTTTTTCAGGTGCAAGTGCATAAATAAAGTTTGGTAATGAAGAAGTAGAGGAACTCATTACAGCACTTCCTGTTTCCAAATGTAAATGCTTGCAATAGGATCTTCCTGTCCTCAACTCTATAACCACCTCTCAACAAGGTACAATAACTAATGGCCTTATTAAACAAAAAGGGTCATATATGTTGCATGCAAGTTTAGCTTGAATAATGTTATTCAGCTGGACAAATAAACAGTGAAACTCTTCAATGTAACAAAGCTTCCCCGTTTCCAGGCTTGACCAAATAATTTCTGTATGTGAATATGTCAAGCAGTAAGATAAATCTGTGACTGAAACTCAGCAGATTTCACGAACTAATCACAAAATTGTGAACTGTGAACAGCTGCCCAGATATTTTGAAGGACAAAGGCTTGAGGTGTGCCATACAAATGGGAAAATTACACGTTCAACCTCTGATGTATGTTGAGTTAGTTGATTTCAACCAGGATTTCAGTGTGAATACTACAAATGGTCTCTGTAATCTCAGGCCAGGAAGGGAACGAATCTGCTTAAGTTCCTTTTCTGAAGTTCCTTCAATGTGCAAATGTGAATGCCAAATGAGAGCGCAACCAGGTCTGACTGCAATGTCTCTTGCAGTAGCTCTGTCTAGATTGACACATGAAGCATTACCACTTGCACATGATACTCGAGACAGTTGGATTAATTAAGGACTAATTTCCCCAGCATGAGTCATTACTAGTTTTTTTTTAAAAAAGGAGTAAATAGAAAGTAAAGACAAACATAACAATTTCAACTACACTGAAAATGTTGGGTTTAGAAATGATATTGCTTTTCATTGCATTTAACAGAGGTAAATGGAGCCAAATATATGCAATTTTGAAAAGTGTCCTCAAAAATTTAAACTTTTAATGACCTTCTTTAGCCAGAAGGACATGACAAACTGTTGAATAAACGATCCTATCAAGATTGTACCAATGCCGTACAGGAGATGTTCTTGTAAGCCCTGATATGACTTCCTGCCAATTTCTGTCTCTCATTTATTCCCCGTCCCAAACATAATATTCAGACATCGATAGATGTTCCATTTTACAACCTGGGTAAAAGCCAGTGAAGTTCTTTTAACCAGAGTAGTCAGGCTATAAGATCAGTCAAGATTGGGGTATGTAAGCAGGCTGTTTAAATGCATCATTAATACTCTACAGCTCGAGATGTGAGCATTTGTCTTGACAATGTGAATAATTCACTTAAAAAAATCACATTCGGTTTTAAAGAATGACAAGTTATATAAAAAAGACTACTAAGCCTTTTATTGTTAAAGGAGGTGTATATAAATAATTGCCTCTAAGGTTTTGCAAATATTGTTACTTAAGTATAGCTGACAACTACACTCCATCAATGTTCTACAAACAACCCACAAGGCAGATTTGTATTTAAGTGGTATTTGATTGAGGAAATAATGTTGGCTCGAACAGTGACAGAGTTATCTGCTCATCTTCAAATAATGCCCTGGGATTTTGAATCTAATCCTGAACTGCTGACCTATTCTGTTACAGATACGTCATCAGTAACTCACTCGAGCGTGAGTGCATGTGCAATTGAGTACTCAAACTCACTGTATCTTTCAATAGTAGTTACCTCAGATTTAAACTTGTTTACATGAAGAAAATACATTAATTTCTTCAGTTATTTTATAAGTTGTGGCAAAATATAAGAGTAAATACAATGCATTCAATTTATTGTAAATCCATCCAAGTTCCTTTTTTGAGTCATAGTTTTTTTAAAAAAAATAAACAATTCAAATAATTAGCAATGAATTATTGTCAATATTTTGGTTAAAGACTGCTGATGTCATTTGAACAAATTCACTTATGCAAATTTCAGAGTCAATCAGTTTTATGTAAGTGGGGAGAAAGCAGAATTAATGTTTTGAGTCCAGTGACTCTTCATATTCTCTGGGGCAATTAAGGATGGGCAGTAACTGCTGGCCTACCCAGTGATGACCACATCCCATGAATGAATTTAAAAAAAGAGAAAATCTTCATATTTCCCCAAGACATTCAATGTTGTTACCATCAATGAAATCCCGTAGAAAATATTCTGAGGGAGTCACATTTCTTTTCAAGTTATGCACCATCTTAACCAGGAACTATATCACCACTCCTTCATGGTTGGGACAAAATCTTGGAATTCCCTACTTAACAGCAATGAGAGTGTACCAAGACCACATAGTCTGCAATGGTTCAAGAGCTAGCTCACTCAGCACCTTCTCAAGACATTAAGGGTTGAGTAATAAATATGGCCTTGCTATTGATCTTTGATCATATTAGATGAACTAATAAAACAAAGCTGCACTTTGCCTCAAGCCGTGAAGCATACATTTCAGCACTCAATTTGTTAATACAACTAAAGCTTCCAATTTTCCCAATGTACAGTAGCACTTATGTCTTTCCTTTACTGTTCCTTTGAAATTGTGCAATTTCCTTTGAAGCTTCTGCCAATTTCTTTGAGTGGCAAGGTCAGCTCTCAATAACGTGGTTAAACTACTTAGAATATTAGGGAAATATCCACCCGCTCTGAAAGGCTGACCCCAGAACACATTTTGGGGAGCCACTTCAATGCAACGAAAGCCTCAATTAACCATCCTACATCACTGTTCAGAATTCAATAGCTCGATCCTCATACTTTTCAAAATGAATGACTATTAAATTGCTCAAGAGATGCTTGAGAAGGCCATAATGATTACTAATGTACATTTACTACATTTGGTGATTACTTTGTCATCACTGTTCATGAACTCAAAATCATTTAGATTTGTCTCTTAGAATGCCATGCATGTTAAGTATACTCTGAAGAGGTTAATGTTCATGTTTTATGGCTTCACCCATTCTACAAATGTTATGTACAGTCGATGAACAGAGACAAGTAGCTCTTCTTTTGCTTTTTGGAAGCAACAGATGAAACTGCAGCAGCTCCATAAGTTTCTGATAATTATACTTGATCAAATGTAGTTGTACTTACTGCAACTATAAAAGCATCCTTCGTGTGACCTAAGATCAGTGCCTCTTCTGTAGATACTCTGTAGTGGTGTATCCTCTACCACTAATCACTGTATAGGCCCAAGACAAAGCAAAGACAAAGGTGGATTCCTGGCAGCAAACTACCTCAAAGAACTAACACCGAGTAGTATATACTTGTAGAGATGGCAAACACCGCAGGAAGTGGTCACTTGGGAAATTATCATAATGCATTCTGCTGATAAACATAAAATTTACAGTTCTGAGATCACTCATTTGGCCTCTATTTATTTCTCTCTTATATTCTAACCTGAAATGCCTTGAAGCTATTCACCTCAACCACTCCAAGTGGTACGACACTTCATATTCTTAGCATGCTTTATGTTAAAATGTTTCTTCTAAATGCCTTATCAAATTTATTTGCTTCCATCTTGTATTTATGTTTCCCCCATTTCCAATGGAAATATTTCACTTAATTCAGTTCATCAATTCCCTTCAGAATTTTGAAGACCTCCACTGGATTTCTGATCAGCCTCCGCTTTTCTACATCTGATTCATCCTTCCAGATAGCCATAAGCATAAGTTCAATAGCTGGTTCCATCCATTTTAAAGACAGAACAATGTTGGACACAATATATTTTCAGGTAAGCAATAAAAGATTTTATTAATTTTAACTTTTAAATCACAATCCCTCAATGAAAAGTAAGCAGTGGCCTTCGGAGAAGGATCTCATCTTGTGCAGGATGCCATGAGGAAAAAGTGTAGTGACCAAGTTTTAAAACCATTAAAAAGTGCAATTTATACTTTTTCCTAAGAACTCTTAAAATAGTGTGATTTTCCCAGACGTTTATATTGCAATTTTTTGATGTGTGCCCTTCCTTTTTGTATCAGAAATGATAAGCAAAAAAAATAATAATGGTAACTTCAGGTACAGATTGCATGAGACTTACTAGGTCAAGTAACATTCTGACCAATGCATTAATTGTTGGGTCAGTGCCATGCCTTTTATTTTTGTATGTTCACTATATTTCAGTCACCTTCAGTGGAAATAAGTACATTATAATTCTTACTTCAAAGGTTAGCCTACTGATGTATGGGCCAGATGTAAAGGAGCAGATTTATGGGTAAATCTGACCCAACTTCATTCTGCTCACTTATGAGAGTGAGTCTGGCATTGAGACAAATCCTTGTCCACAACAATGGCTCAGGACAGAATGCTGGTCCAAAGTGTAGCACTAACATAACCAACAGCAATTTTCAGCAATCTTGCTTATGCTGCAAGCAGTGAGTGGAAAGCCAAAAGATTCTTTTTGGCTTTATTATACAAATTATCCATTTCTGCAGTTTAATGGTACAGTTTTCGAAGTTCAATCTGTGTTGTATCAAAAAAGGGCAGTCAGTTCCTCCATGTAAATGTGCCAATTTGTAGCAACTGATAACTTTCATTGCTCCAAAGTCAGAAATGGTTGAAAGAAATTGTCCATTTCAAGCATTTGAGAAAAGGTTTGAGATATTCTGAGTTGCTCAGTACATAAGGAATGAGATCAAATTGGCACAAGTACAAGTCTGTGTTAATTTGTTGTTGCACACTATTCAATGGAGATCAAAATGGGTACATACTGCTGTGCAAAAGAAACAGCTCAACCCTTTGGGGAGGCGATGGCCTAGTGGTATTGTTACTGGATGAGTAATCCAGAGTCTAGGCTAATAGGTCAATGGGAAATTGAACTCTGTAAAAATCTGAAGATGAAGCTAATGTTGAGCGTGACGCCATGGTCAATTGTCAGGAAAAACCGATCTCGTTCACTAACGTCCTCGAGGGAAAGCAATTGCCAATATTACCTGGTCTGGCCTACATGTGACTCTAGTCCCACAGCAACGTGGTTGACTCATAACTACCCTCTGGGCAATTAGGGACAAGTAATAAATGCTGGCCTGGCTGGTGATGCCCATGTGTTGTCAAAAAATAAAAAGCTATATGAAAATGCAATAATTTTGAATTTTAAACTGCTATCATATTTAAGAAGGTAATTGAAGATCAGTGAACAAGAAAAGCCAGACTGACCAGATTCATATTCCAAAACAAAACTTGCATTGTGATGAATCCTCATAAATTTCTTTAGTCAACTGGAATTTGAAAATAACCAAAGATGAAATTTCCAAGAGGTTTAAAAGCAACCGTAATATGAAGATTTGACTAGGCAAAAGTCTGGGACGGGGTAACACTTCCCACTGTGACAATATGATTGACACATGAGGGAGAGACTCAGAGAGAGAAGCATCACTGCTCGAACTGGGTTAGTCATGCTTCTGTAGAATTGTGTCTCGTCCCTTAATATACAATCAACTAGTTATTTTTCAATCCTGTCAAAGACTCAGTAACCTCTCCTAGTTAGACTAACCATGGTACAGCTGCGACAGAAGATGAGAAGGATCCAGAAAACTTCAAAAACTCGAAAGCACGTTGCAATGATCAATGATCTGCAGAATTAAGGAGCAGAACCTGTGAAGACATGTTGGCTGAATAGCCTCCCTTTGCACTGTAACAATTCTGTGTTTCGGTGGAGAGGCTACAAAGATATCCAAGGCTACACCATGGAGAACACAGAGGCACTAATAGTTAGAAGGTCAACTCGCAGAGTGATCCAGGCTGCACCAAACAGATGAGTTGGCCTGTGAATAAGATCCCAATGCAGAGATTACTTGCTTCCAATTGAAGAACAGAAAAATTGCTTGAGAGGTAATGGCCTACTAGCATTAATGCTTAACTGTTAATCCAAAGACCCAGGTAATTTTCAGAGGAGCTGTCTTCAAATCCCACAATGGCAGATAATGGAATGTGAATTAATTTAAAAAAAAGTCTGGACTTATGAGTCTAAAATTGATTAAAAACTAGGGTCAATTGTTTGAAAAACTCTGCCAGTGATGCCCATATCATGTGAATGAATAAAAAACGGTTATTCAGTGAGCAACCCTTAAACCCCTAAAATGCGTAAAAACACAATTTAACAGTGCACTAGACAGGCAGCACTGAAAAGGTTAGTGTCCTGGAAAGGGCAGCTTCAAACAATGAATTGTGCAGATCCAATCTGAAGTTATTGCTATTTCATGTGCATGCCATGAGGTAGAAAGGAACGCAAAATCAAGAAGTGGCTACAAGTGTCCAATACTCCAGGAACAATCAGCAAAGAGATCAGTGAAGTAAAGTAAAATAAAGTTTGGACAGGATTTTGAATGATTTCAAAAAGAAATACCTCCCTTGTTTAGCAAGAGAGATTCTTAAAAAGGAAGACAGGATCGGGGGTAGCACGGTAGCTAGCACTGCTGCCTCATAGCACCAGGGACCTGGGTTCAATTCCACCCTTGGGCGACTGTGTGGAGTTTGCACATTCTCCCGTGTCTGTGTGGGTTTCCTCCGGGTGCTCCAGTTTCCTCCCACAGTCCAAAGATGTGCAGTAGTGTTCAAGGATGTGTAGATTAGATGGATTATAGGGGGATGGGTTTGGGTGAGTACTCTGAGCGTCAGTGTGGACTTGTTGGGTGGAATGGCCTGCTTCCAAACTATGGTGATTCTATGAAAAATTTCAATCACAGCCCAAGGCTGAGTAGCATGGAGAAACTTCCAATACTGGAACATAAATCTAAAACAAGTAAACTACCTAGAATATTACAAAAGCCAGGGATCTTAATGTTATACAATTAGAGAAATTTGGACACAACAAAAGACCGATTCAACCTAAATACTGGACACTTTGAAGAAAGAATTTTCAGAGGTGCAGAATTGCTTCAAAATTAGACAGCAAGGCAGCGGCAGCACAAGTCAACATATTACTTTCTTCAACAGGTGCTGCTGTAGATGAAAGCAGTTGAACCAGTTAATGCTTTTACTAGTGACATTTACAGGCTAATTGTAGGTTGTCATTTGTGGAAGCTAAAAACAAAATGCATATGTCACCAGATGATAATAGACATTGCTGATGAATCCCTATTAGACTTATTCCAGTCTAAGGATGACCTTACCCTAGAAAAATCAAGTGAGGCAAGCGGACATCTGAATGCAAAATGGAGAAATTTTGTGATGTGAAGAAAAGCTTTCAGTGGCTTATGTTACTTAAACATTGGGCTTAAAGAAGCAGCAGAAAGAAGGTACAACTTGGAGGGAAAATGCAAGACGGCAAGTAACAATTGCAGAATCAAAATGACCCAAAGATATGAACAGTATCCTGCAAACAAACCAGAATTCTTTTACTGTAACAAAGTAGACCATTTTGGAGGACATGCCAAGGTAAAACCTCAGCTTTCACGTGATCCAAAGGAAAATTCTTCTTACACATGGCTTTAAAGGAATCAAACAACCTCCATCTGAAGAGAAGTAAAAAGCACTTCCTTGCTGAGATGATCTGATAATCTTAAATTGATTATATTGGTTGTAATTCTTATCACATCCAGGATGTTCAACAAGTACTATTCAATTATACAATCATTTCTAATGCTAAACATTATGTTCAGAGTTTTGTAAGCGCAGAATGGATGAGTACAGTTGGGATTCTGACTATTGTGAACAACCAAATGTGAGTGTAGTTGGATATATCCCATCAGTCATTGGTATGTATAGCTTTCAAACCTGGCAGTGCACCAGGATAAAATTCATCGCCACATTACTCAGATGTGTGATAACTAGAACATCATTTTGCATCGATGCATGCTAACTGTCAGTGGAAAATGCCAGTCATATTGTTACCACATGGTGGAAGTGTGAAACACTCAACTTTGCCCCCTGCTCAGTTGAAATAATTTACCCATCTGGGAAATCTGAGAATGACTGGGCATTTTTCAAGTCCACAAATGACAGCCTTAGGCCCATTTATCATTATGCATGATATCCATGGAGCACTGAGCTGATTGGAGTCCCATAGGATAATTTAAAAGTATCCTACTTTGGCACCAGATTTGCAGCCTCTGCCACATACATCTGGAACATTTAAAGGAGGATTATTTTAATGGCACAATTATCTAAGGACAATTAGTTTCCAATGGTACTATTCATTCAAAGTTCAATTTATTGTCATGGTCCATTTTTAAGTGTTAAAAACTAAATTGAATCATCAGCAATTAACTTTTCTTCTTGAAAGAGAATATACCTTTTGGGCCAAAGTTATAGTGCAGTAACCTGAATTTTTCTTGTATAGTAAATTCCAGACTAGATTTTTCATATCATTAGGATTTTGATGCAGTGTAAATCGATTGAAAACTCATCCACTTGGACACAGTTAAAATCAGGCCCATTGAGACTGTAGGAGCTGCTGAAGATATTTGTTTGCTGCCTTAAGGAACTGATGTTTCCATATTGTAATTCATTCACGGGATGTGGATGTTGCTAGCTGAGTCAGCATCTACGTTTCCATCACTTGAGAAGGTGATGATGAGCTGCCTTGTTGAACTGCTATTGTCCATTTTGCTTAGGTACACTGTGCCTTTAGGGAGGGAGTTCCAAGATTTTGAACCAACTAGGATGGTGAGCGGTTTGGAGGAGTATTTATGGGTTTTGGTGTTCCCATGTATCTGCTGCCCTTGTCCTTCCAGATGATTGGGGTTGTGGATTTTGAAGGTTGCCTCAGGAGCCGTTGTGAAATTTTGCGGTGCACTTCTATGGAGGAGGAACTGAATGTTTGTGGACGGCATCAGTGCTACTGCCTCAGCCGCATCACCAAGAGTATTGGCTACTGCTTATATAGCAACTAGAACGTCAAGGGCATGCTCAGAGTTGAACTGGATGCCCAGGTAGGTCTGAGATATTGCAGGAACGATGCACCCGTGAAGCAGATGGGGATATATGCTGGAAAGGGCGGGGGAGAGAAATCCATAGTCTGGGGTGGGGGGTGGGCTGGGGCCTTCGATTGGCGCTGGTGTCCTATAAGGGATAACGTTTCTCCCATCCCTTCCTTCTTTCACTGGCCGCAGCCCACAGGTGGTTCAAATATGCCAGATAGATGTTGGACCAAGGTTTCTTCCATTGTGTATTAAATCTGAATGACAGTGACATTAATTGTCCACTTAAATGGCCTCAATTGGCTTACAGATGGGCAGCATACCTGATGCCACTATTGTGTTCAGGATGAGGCAGATATGCACTGTACTGGTGGCACATACCTTATTTTAGATGATAACCCATCTACTTTCCAGACTATCTGTGGTCTCCAAAGTTCAGTGCAATATCGATTATACATCAGAAGAACTATGTGACCATGTGTTTGGAGGTACTGAATGTGATACAGGTTACCGGGACACGGATACAGAAAAAGACAGGGCTGAAATTTAAACATTGGAATTATAACAAGGCTACAAAAGGAAAAGGGAAGATGGAGTAATCTACAGATTAAGCATAATGTGATTGCTGTTGAAAATAAAGGACAATTAAACCAGATGAAAAGAAAATCCACATTGAAATGAAGAACAATAAAGGATCAATCACACAAACACACCCAAAAATTGAAGGAAGGCAAGGGAAGTGATATGCAGACAAATTAGGAAATTGAGTAAAAATCTACAGGATACAGATAGACTGGGCAGAGAATTGGCAGAAGGAGTTTAATTCGGACAAATGCGAGATGATGTATTTTGGAAGATCTAATACAAGAGAGTAGTTTGCATTAAATGGCAGAACCCTTACTAGCATCAAAATACAGAGGGATCTAGGTGTATGGGTCCACAGTTCCCAGAAAGTGGCAGCACAAGTGGATAAGGTAGTCAAGAAGGCAAATGGCATACTTGACTCCATTCGTTGTGGCATAGAGTATAAAAATTGGCAAGTCATATTGCAGCTGCATAGAACTTTAGTTAAGCCACTTTTGGAATATTGGGTACAGTTCTGGTTGTCACATTTCCAAAAGGATCGAGGCTTTGGAGAGGGTACAGAATTCGATAAGAAGGATGTTTCCTGGTTTGGAGGGTATTAACTATGAGGAGAGATTGGACAAACTTGGTTTGTTTTAACTTGAACATCAAAGGATGAGGGGGACGACCTGATAGAAGTCTAAAAAATTATGACAGGCATGGATAGTTAGGGTATTTCTAATGTCAATTACTGGGGAACATAGATTTAAGGTAAAGAGGAGTGAGTTTAGAGGAAATGTGAGAGGCAAGTTTTTTTTTACACTGAGAGTGGTGCCTGGAATACGCGAATACAGCAGTAATGTTTCAGCGGCATCTTGACAGATACATGGATAGACAGGGAATAGTGGGATACAGACTGCACAGAGGCAAAAGGCTTTTAGTTTAGAAAGGCATTATGTGCTAGCACAATCTTGGTAGGCCAAAGAGCCTGTTCTGGTGTTGTTCATTGTTCACAGGAGAGAAGTAAAAGGAGGAGAGCATCAAGACAAGAGTGACCATAATATAATGTTTAATGGTTTGTGGAGAAGAATGTAAGTACGAAAAAAACAAGTTAATGAACTCAAGAAAAGCTGATTCTGAGAGGCTAAGAGTAGACTTTGAAAAAATAAAGTGGGTAATAATATTCATAAATAACCATACAGAATGCCAATAAGAAATTTGCAAAATGTTATTCAAAAGAGTGCAGAAAAAAATATAGTCGGCTGAAAGGAAATAATGAAATAAATGGTCGTGAGATTCCATGGATCGATAATGAGAAAATTGAATAATTGAGGGCTAGGAAAGAGGAACACATTACGTACATAGACAGCAGAGATGTACATGATAAGAAAGAAGATGAAGAGATTATGCAGGAAGTCAATAATCAGTTAGGAAAACAAAGAGGACTATGAAATCGTAAAGGAACCAAAAAAAAGTAGTGAAATGCTTTCCAGGCACATCAGTACAAAAAGGATTCTTGTGTGGAAATAGGACCATTAAGGAGTAGATTGGATAAAACTACAGGAGTTGAATGGTAGAAATATTAAATAATTACTTAGCTTTGTTATTTACCAGTGAGGTGGTGAAGGTAAGAATGATATTGAATGATAAGATGATTGATGAGACAAGTGGACTTAAAATAATAAAAGAGATACATTGAATTTTAAAAAAAATCAAAGCAAATTCAAGGAGGATAAAATTTCTGGTCCAGATAGATTGCATCCATTAACTTCTAACAAAAAAGTATGGAAGAGGTGGCAGAAGCATTACTAATTTTATTTAACAAGTCATTAAAAAAGTTTAGTTCCAGAGGACTGGTGGACTGCCAATGTAATTTGAAAAAGGGACACAGCATATCCAGACAGCTTAATGTCAATAGTACAGCAAAATGAAATTCCTACTAAAGGAGAGAATGGAACATCTTGGAAAAAATAGTTGGCATGTATTTCAAATGGGAAAACCTTGCTTGGTCAATCTTATTGAAAGGTTAAGGAGATAACAGACACAGTAGACAATAATTGTGCAGTAAATGCATTTTATCTGGAATTTCAAAAGGTCTTTGATAAAGTGTCCCATAATAAAATAATGAGTAAGTCCAGAGAATGTGAAGTCCGGAGACATATGACAGAAAGGGTTTTGAGAAGACATCAAGGCAGAAAGCAGAGATTGGGAGCAAAGGGTGGCTATTCGACGCGACAAAGGTAGGATGTGATGTTTCACAAGGGTCAATGATCAGTGACGGTCAAAATTTGCATCAAGAATTTGAACTTTGAATGAAAAACACAATTTCTAAGTTTGTGGTTGACACCAAATTGGGGGATTCATCAATACTTTGGAGGACTGCAATTATGAGTGGTTATGACTAAATATACCGAATGGGAGCTCAAAATATTTCCAAGATAGTGGGCAAGTGGGACTCCTATGCCGGAACTCGTCCGCTCCATCCGTTTGTTTCCTTTTCTCACATTCACATTTTTTTTTCTTTTTACTTCCCGTCCTTGGGTGGCATCAGCGATGTCTGGGGTGAAAGCCAGCACAGATTCCCAGCTTCAGCCTGGACTCGAACACTCAGCCTCAATGTGGACTCAAACTCCTGGCCTCAAGGTGAAACCCCCAGCGTGGTCTTGGTTGGAAGGACTATTATTCTGGACTTTCGTTTCTCTATTTTTCTACTTTGTTGCTGGACTTTCTATTTCTTTATTTTCCTAATTTTTTTCCCCCCATTAAGAATTTGCACTTGAGAACCTACGTAAGTACCTTTGTTCCTAAGATGGCGCCGAACGTAGTGACTTATAAACTTTTCACTGTATTCATGTGCGTACATGTGACAATAAAGCTAATTCTTGTAATTTACACATAAAATTCAACACAGCTAAATGTGAAGTGTATAAACAGGACATTTTCTGAAGAAGGGTCCAGACCCGAAACGTCAGCTTTCCTGCTCCTCTGATGCTGCCTGGCCTGCTGTGTTCATCCAGCTCTACACCTTGTTATCTCAGATTCTCCAGCATCGGCAGTTCTTATTATCTCTAAATGTGAAGTGGTATATTTTGGTGCGAGTCTAAATGCATAAAGGAATAAGGGAATCTCAGAATACGACAATGATCTTGATAAAGAACATGTTGAATGTTTACTTTTTTTAAGAGATCAAGAAACTAGATATTTATTTAAAAAATGAAGCTTCAAGGTTCATGGTTTAAAATAAAAGAATTTAGCTACACAAAATCAAATAATGTAAATAATTATACTCTTTCTTAATTGGTCAGTTACAAGAGAGATAGCAAATATATGATTGGCACAGAGGCTATAATTTTAAAACAAACTTCTTGCTTTCACATTTCAAGTGTTCTTCTATGCCCATTTGACCTATCTTCTAATAAGTTCAAGTCAGAGAGTGGTTGAAGCAAATAGTGTAGACACATTTGAGGGGAAGACAGATAAGCATTCTAAATACACAGTTACAATTATATACTGTCTGAAGTACGGCAAATCAAATTTGCCCTATTTGGAATGATTGGACATCTTCCCTCAAAGGACAATAATGCATTTTAATCAACAGGAAGTGTCAGATGGACAAAATATTTCATTTAAAATATCAGATGGCAAGATATGTGTTGAAGAAAATGTTTAGTAGCTTAAGGTGTTTGCCAAAATGAAGTTGGCCAGTAATTCGAGTAATTCAGTTGATCCAGGGCCAAGTACATGGATAAATTATGCATGCCACATAGAGTTTCCTCTCATGTGTGAGGGAGGGCACATGCCAAGTCCTAAGGATAAAGCATTTTTTTTCCCCTGAACTTTACATGAATATCCAAAATATAGTGAGATGCCCATTAGACACACTGGCTTGGTTCCAATCTGGGGTTAGGATTGTGCACTGCGTCCTGAAACTTGTTTTCAGGGACTTTCCAACCCATTAATAAATTCTTTAATCAGCTCAATGGGCCATTACTTGGAAGTGAGTGGGTTCCCTCTTGCCCTCATTATTAAAATTTCAGCAAGCCCTGCATCAGAACACTAACATATCATGATATGTTTTGAAAGTGCACCCAGTCCTGTTCTTGCCCCACAGGCAAATGAAACTTCAGGTGATTAGAACGTTGAAGCCACGCACCTTCCATGTAACATAAGAATGTATGTTAGTTCACCGACAAGCAAATGATGATAAAGGGCGGACAGTCAAATATTATTTTACGTGTAAACATCCGACCCCACAACTCTGTTTCTAAAGAGGAATGTGCTTTTAAGGATTATTATTCAAATTGAAAGAAAATATGATGTGTGGGGTAAGTGAATACAATCTGTGGATCCGAAGCAACCACAAATTGAACGTCTTTTCCTTTTCCAAGCAACACAAAAAAAAACACCCATTTGAGATTCCACACTACAATGACAAATCTTATTGCCAAACTAAACCATATGGATATTAACCTTGAAAATTAAGTGCCAAAATAAATTGAAAAATGAAGTTCTTACAAATCCACAGTATAAGTGAATTTATATATATGCTCCAAATAACCTATAAAGTCTGATTACTTGTTCATCCAGAAAGTATGTGGTCTTGATTTCATTTGAGTGATCTGAATATATATAACTTTGGCCATAAGGATATTAAGAAATCATACTAAACTGAGTTTTATCTAATTAATATTGATTTCAATGTTAATGTGAAGCTTTAAAAGTTAAATACCGGGAAAAATACAGAGGACACAATACAATATAGATCAATTATGTCATCATACATATATGCCATCATTAAGGTTTTCAAAGGTTCATCTCAACAAACCTTTGTTTCTACCATTGACTATTATGGCCTTGAATCACTGACCAATTAAAATTATCAAAGTCGTGATTTTGTGTCTTGCAAAATTGGAACTTATTATAAAGAAGGTGGATTTCTTAAACTTAATCTGCATATGATATCCAGAATTTAAATCAAATAAATTCAAATCTCATGTCCCTTGTTTTTCAGGGCTGTCTGAATTTTACTCTTGGAAGGGAACTGAAAGATGATTTGCGACATGATGTAATAGATTAAAATTGCCTTCTGAAAGAAAACAAGATTAAATAGATATTTTTAATATCTACTTTCAAACATAGATAAATGTTTACATTTCCTTTAGCCTCTCTCATTACAATTTCAAATATTCCCTTGCACTTAATTAATACAGATAACGTATACTTAATTTCTCTTCCTAGGCTAGGACACCCTAGCCTCCCTCTGCAGGATTGTGCAGCATCACTCCTGTTCTCTCCATTTCCTTTCTGCTTATGTTATCTTTCAATTCAAATCCCCCACGTGTGCTTCAAGTAATACTGTAATCCTAACAGTACATCTGGAACATAACATCCTCTGCCCCTGGGCTTTTGCACAGAAAATGAATGAAAAAAAAATGAAAATCATTCAGGGTAGAAGTTTTGACCTGAGTGTTGCATTATTACTTCAAGTTACAGCAAAAACAGAAAAAGCAAAACCATATGACAGGTCTCCCTAATTATTACTGAATGGACACAAGCCATGTCAAAAGATTCATTTCCAATCTGTTCCTGCCCATGTTAGCATTAAGTGCCATTGGTTTGTAAAAATGATGCAATAGGATGGTTCAAGACTTATTTTGCTGTCTCACAGAGGACAGCATCTGACCAATATGCTGCTCATAGAGTCACAGAGTCATTGTCATACAGCACGGATAACAGACCCTTCGTTCAGGAGTTGCAGACTGCTGCTTCAATTTATGAAGAAGGGAAACAGATATTTTGGCCATTTGTTCAAAATAATAGTGCAAAGTGTTACAATGGCACTGAGTACGCCTGCAACACAAACATTACTGCTGTTGTGAGGACTAGCAAAATCACCAAACAGAAATAGATAAGGCCATTTGTGCAGTTGCCCGGAGTAATCTAATTCTTCACAGTGCTTGTATGACACCAAATGCTTTGCAATGTTTTGCTTGATAGATAGGGGCTTCCGTTGTGGCATAGCTTCACAAGGACAAAATCTAAGGTTCTCACTGCAAAAATTTCAAGCACCTTTCACAATTACTAGAAACAAAAGAAAAGCTTTTTGTTCTTGTTGTTGCATTTTTTACTTCATTAATAAATTTAAAACAGAGATACGCCTTATTTGGAACTGCAAACTTACATTGATGAATCCAGTTTTTGGTAAATAAAGTGTCTTTTTTTCTCCATTATGCGCAAAATGTAAATATATTTGTACTTGCCATGTGCTTGGTAAGAGCCAGTAAACTGAGAGATTCTTGCTTGTAGTCCAATTCCTCTGTTCCACTTTTGAATCATCCTATTCCAACTGCGTGGGTTATTAGCCAGACAACATTACATTGTTGATTTGAAAGAGGTTGTTTTATCATGTATTTTTGGCCTGGAAATCCAAAATTCTCACACTTGAAAAAAGTAACTCAACTGCATCCAGCACTACGAACTCCCCAGATATTTTCAATCATTTCTCCCCCAAAGACATCAAACCTTGTATTATTTATACTGGTTATGTGTAATTATAGTTTTTTTTAAATACTTTGACTGTTTAATAGAACAGTTCCAAACTATTAGCAAAGAGAAACATTTGACCTTTCCAGGCTACAAGCACCATTATTTTACCATTCCCCCTCCCAGCAGGATGACATAGTCTTTTCAATCAGCTTTAGGATCAACAATGACATGACATATTGTGAAACTGCAGCCACTATTGTTTTTCAGTACTTGCAAGTTTACCATAATATCCCCAAGGCATGAACTGATATTTCTGCACAGATAATATTACATGATTCAGACCATTCCCAACAATGTGATTTGGTATAAGCAATCTCTTGTGGCATTGCACAAATGGAGCATTGATCAAGTCTCATCTTCATATGTAGCAGAGGCAGAGAATGAAGGATAATTAGACTTAAGGCATGCGGATATTATGCAGTTCCATTTGAAAATCTTGTGCTGTATAATGTTTTAATTTTATATTGCTATTCACAGTTAAATTGCAAAACTACCAGCCAAGAAACAGAAGATTTTTGCAGAACAGTAGACTTTCCCATAGGTTAAGGAGTTGGGAGGTGTGAAACTAAATTGCAATGATAACACCAGTGATGAAAGTGTGTAAAATACAACCTGACAAGTGAGCATATACACCTTCCATTAGAAACTGCAAGATCACAAGGTAGATTTTAATTTAGCTGCATGGAGAGGTCCTTCCTCAAATATTCAGATAGGGGTCAGATGACACAATTGAACTATGATATTTTAGCTCTGACTTGAGTGTGAAAGATGCAGTGGTTTCCTTGTAAAGTAAAATTAAGACAAAAGAGGATCGGAAGCAGAAAAGACTTTTAAAGGTTATCTTTTGAACTTTCCTTTATGAGATCAGGAAGAACAGGAGTATTCACGCATTTCTCTGAGTCTCAAGAAGACAGGTTAAACCTGCATTGCCCTTCAACTGAACCAACTCAATGTTTGCCAACCACCCACACGTGCCACTTACATTCAGTAGTTCCAGTGCAGTCTCCATCAATGGAGCTGTGGAGTGGTTAATGTTCAAAAAACACAAGTGGCTCATTTTCGAGCCACTTATTAAGTATAAATGTGTTCATAATTAAGCAGAGTACATTCTTTTTAATTAAACATTCAAAATGCAGCTGCATATCCTGGATCACCCTCTAAGTCCACGACCATTTGGTGCCATTCCAAATTTATTACCTAAAACCTGAGTGGAATGGTCAGAATTTGTTATTCACTGCGCACAGTGAATAAAATACATAGTTTCCTCCAAGTGACATTATTTCATGTTACTGGTACTGTGACGATTCCTGCAGAGACTGATAAACTTTGAAAGAAAATGCAAATTTGCAGGAAATAACTGAAAAAGACGACACAATAAGATTTAAATTTTGATACTTTTTACTGTAACAAGTTCTTAAAATTACTATTGACCAAACACGATTTCTGTAGGCAACTTGCACTTTAAACTGCCCAGTGAAGCAGTTGAGGCTACCTTGTTGAATGTTTTTAAGGCAAAGATAGAAAGATTTTTGAACAGTAAAGGAATTAAGGCCTACGGCAAGCAGGCAGATAAGTGGAACTGAGTCCATGAAAAGATCAGCCATGATCTTCTTGTATGGTGGAGCACGCTTGAGGGGCCAGATGGCCTACTCCTGCTCATATTTCTTATGTAACTACAGGAAGGAATGCTTACCTTATATATGCATGATATATCATAGTTTCTCTACAAAATTACAGTCCTTATGGTAGCCGATCCACTTTCAGCTTCCAATGGGTTCACATTTTTCCATTTCAATTAATAGTAACTTCAAGGAACCATCTCTAGTCACTTTTCTCAGCTTTTGTAGAGTTTTCAAATCTACTTCCAGCAATAAAGCCCACTCTGATGCTTCTATTCTACCCCAGTCATGTCAGGATAATGGATTCCTTAGATCGCTTAGGAATGCATCAATTCAATGTTTCCTTCCCATATCCAGCTTCAGTAGCTTGCAAAGCACATGCACCGATGCCACCAATTACAGATATTTTCTCCCTTTTTCCCTTCTGCCCAAAAGCTTGGCACTTGCAAGTCTATTTATTGTTTACACAAGTGCCCTTCCTCTTTATTCCCAGCACAATAATCTTCACCTCTTCTTTATTCTTTAGCAGCTCAACCATCCAGATCGGTTGTCAGGCAGACCAACCTCTTGATGGACTGTTGACTGATTATTGGCCCCTTTGGTTCTATTCAGGGCTGGATCACTTTGACCTTCACACTTGGCCACTTGCTTGAAGCACACACAGTGCATCTTCCATTTAAGCTGCTAGCGCTTGCTGTAGGTTTGACATAGGTTGGTGCCATATAAGAGATGTGTCCATCCCCCTGACTATTCAGTGTTCCCCGCCATGGCCGACTACCTCTCTCTCTGCTCCAAAGGGAGTGGCAGCCTTCAAGTCAGCACAAAATGAGTGGGCGCTAAGAAATCAAGCCATGAACCATAAAATACACCCTGTGTGGTTGATGTGAAGTGCGTATGTTCCTGCATGCAAAATGAGTTGCCAGAAGCATCTAAGCTGTATGTGTCCCTTAGTACCAAAGTGAAGTCCTGAAAGGCTGACATGGTGGGAGTGTTGACTGAGAGGATGACATGGTGAGGATGGTGGTTTGCCAATGGCAAGGATGAAGGGTGGAGGGGATCAGTGCAGAGGTCTTGTGTTGAAGACGGAAAGTCTGAAGAAGTAAGCAGTAAGCTGCAGCCAACATGTAACCATTTTTACTTTCATGTCATGGTAGTAGTTAGTTTCTTGAGAGGGAGAATTGGAAGTAGCATTGCAATGAGGTGAGTTAGACTGACAATGGAAAGTAAATGCATGGAAACAAGGTAGTCATCACTTCATAGTGAGAATCTTAAGTTTCTATTGAAATGTTCTTTCTCACTTTCAGATGTTGTTATTCTTACCATTTCCCATTTCACTTCAGGGAGCAGAAAACACCACCCATAAGGTACAATTACAGCCAACATATTAACAGGTTCAAAACAGAAAAACAAAACTGAATGCCATGAGTTACTTTTTAAAATATCTTGCATGCTATCATTCTTCCATTGGACAAAATATAACATTTGCCACAGAAATAATTCCACAGTGCCCAGTATCCCGTCACCAAATCACTTTATTTATACGTGGAAAGTCCTTGACACTGATCCAGCTCCCTCAGAGCCAGCTCCCTCAGGCTGAACAGGATGTCTGATACAAGAGATAACAAGGTGTAGAGCTGGATGAACACAGCAGGCCAAGCAGCATCAGAGGAGCAGGAAGGCTGACGTTTCGGGCTTAGACCCTTCTTCAGAAATGGGGGAGGGGAAGGGGGTTCTGAAATAAATAGGGAGAGAGGGCTCCTGTTTTTATCTGTCCGCTAGGGCTCTCTGTTTGGACCAGAATAACAGCGCAATCAGAGAACTCATATTCTATCAGGCCCACCTGGCTGATCTCTTCACAATCACTACATTCATCCAACCCAAAGGTGATTAAATCCAGTCATGTTTAATATGTTGCAATGAAACTTCCTGGAGAAAAAAATTATTGAGATGTGAACCTGAAAGACAATCCAAACAATGAAAAAAAATCAATCTATATTTTTATTGAAACTTTAAGGCAGAAAATGCACCGTGATTCTTCATGGATGTACAATAGTTGCTCATTTGAAGCAGATAAGTTTGAAAATTTGATTGGTAGATCAGGCTGGAAAGATAGGAAGAGAGATAGTGTAGAATTTAGCGATTAGGTTCCAGAGAATAAGACTGATGGTATTACCATCAGAAGTTTGGAAGGCGGGAATTAAGGGATAGAAGGAGGGACACAACCTCAAACCTATTGCTGCACAAGGACACAGAGGTAAATTAGGGCAAACATGTTGGTGTCTACAAATGAGCAACTGAATTTTCAATTAGACACACTGAAGGAGAGCTAGTGGAAGTCAGCAAGGTGAAGAATGATGCGTCACACTAACTATAATCCTTAATTTGCAACATCTACTCTTGAAATTACTTGAATCAAATATCAAAAATGCTTAAGTTATGACAGTGATAAATATGCACCATCAAATTTTATCTTCAGCCAACTGCTTGTTATACCTGAGGTCTTTCATAGTCCAACATGGTTTTATAAAAGGATAATTACTGATGTAAAATAGCTGCTGTGATCACCTGATCACAGTTTGAGGCAGGTACAGGAACCTCATGTGGAACAAACAGAAGTAACAGCACTGAAATTATCATTTTATCCAAAGACATCAAACCAGGCAACTGAGTCAGTATCGAAAAATTTGAATCTCCTGTTTCAGTTCACACTTGTACAATAACTCCATCTAGTGGACATGAAAGTTTGCCTATGGAGTATCCAGTTTGGAGAGATAATGAGGCCAGACTCAAGAAGCCACAAATGAATCTTATTCCCACAGATGCTTTTGCACAGCAAAAGAGATGAAAAGAAATTGACTTGTATGAACAAAAAAATTAGAAGACTCTCTCTCTTTCCCTTATCATCTCAGATTGCTATACCCAGAGAATAAGCAAATTTGTGTAAAAAAAAGCCTCATATATCTACATACTCTGTCACTGCTGAGGATACCAGTCAACAATTAATTAATTGCGCTCTCAGGTTAAAAGACTCACCTCTGAAGGATTCTAAGGCCTTGGAAACAGCATAACCTTTAATCCTTCTGCTTCTACCTGACACTCTGTCCTTTCTAAATTTATTGGCTGTGTTTGTCAGCATGCTTGATGTTGTACTTTACTTTGTGTTTTGCCTTGTGTTTGGTGGGTAATAAAATTCTACTTTCTTTCTCTCAAGGAAACCTTGTAATTTGTCTTCTTCATTTTCATTTAGTTAACGACATTTTTCAATGGACATCTGATAACTGCATGTGAAAAAAAAATAAAAATATTTGTCACAACTAAACAAGATAAGTTCAAAAGAGGGGAACTAAATCAGTTTTCCTCATTTGTCCATAATACAAGGTACATATACCATGTTATCATGATCTCTCAGAAACATCTCAAAGCATTTCACATATGAAAAATTATTTTAAGTGTTACATAGGTAAGCAATGTGCCATCTAGCTCACAAGAACTCATAAATAACACTGACACAAATTTAGAGAAAGCTAATCTATTTTTAGCAGTGTCAGTTAAGGAGAAATATTGCTGAGCTAAATTAGCAGAACTCCAGCTCTTCTTAAGATCGTGATGTTCATATTGGAAAATGTAATGATTCTGTATAAAATTCCCTTGCCTGATTTTTTCCAAGTGTACTTTCAGGGCTTTCATTTCAAGAGGCAAGCCTGAGTTCATTCATTTCCATCACCTAATTACCAGTCTATTCATTGCTGCAAACATTTTAAAAATTATTTGTAGGCAAAGGAGGAGAGAGAGGTCAGTAAATTGAGATAAGATTTCTTCAAATACTAAGTTTAATAAGTCACCAAACTTCCACTGTTTAATTTTTCTGCTTGAGGAAACGTTATGCTCAATACCTACCCTTTACAATCTGGTCCTCTATCTAATTACAGCTTTAAATCCTGAGCAACATTACTGTTGTTGATCAAATCACTACTAACCCACATCACAACAATAGTACAAAAATCTGTGGAATGCTTTTGAATCTTTGTCTGTTTCAGATCCAAATGCACTAAACGAGGTACAGTTTACAAATGCCTAAAAATGTTGGGGGTTAATTATTTTGTAGTTCTCCTCGATGTAATATTGGAAACATATGGTTATGTTTCAGTGTAGCAAAACAAATTATCCAAGAGCTGTCTTACAATCGCAAACTTCCAGTAAATGTTATACTGTTAAAAAGGACTTATTGGAATGGGTACTGATTGTAATATAACTGCTGTTTCTAATTACTATTCTAATAAAAACAAATGTTAATGTTAATAGAAAAATGGATTTCTGTTCTTGTTACTGTTGACTCCACACTGTAATTATAACAATTCATTTTTCTTCAAGGGTTACTTGTTTGGGAGTTTCCAATACTGTACTGCTGCCTTCTAAAACACAACTCAACACACCAGCATTAGTGACATCATGAAATTTGTCTCCTGCCCATGCCTGTTAAATCCGATGTAGTGGATGAAATAATGCCAACTGAGTTTAGAGCAGAGCTGCTACATAAATTCAAATTGTTGTTGCTGCATTATATTTACAGTATAGAACTGGTGCTTGATTAAGTTCGTTGTGTACATCACTCCCTTTTTATCTTATCTTTATGGCCATTCTACATCTCATTATTGGACTGTTGTCAGAAGGTTCAGGGCTGAAGCCCCGCTTTGGAGAACCTACTGCAGAACTGGGATTAACTCTTCAAATGTTACTTTGTAAGTGTTGTACCATTCGACATTTTGGCTTTGAATGAGACTTTAAACTTCCCTTTTGTCCTCATAAGTAGACATAAAATATCCCATAGGTCTATTGAAGAAAGAACTCAAGAATTCTTCCAGATGTCCATGCAACATTTAATTATATTTTAAAAGTATTTATCACACTGCCATTTGCTATGGAATACTGATTGCCATGTTTTGTACATCGCAGTAGTGACTACTCTTAAAAAAATACTTGAAGCATTTTGACCTTTCTTGAGATGGTGAAAGATGCAAGAGAAATCCTATTTACTTTCTTCTTTCTATGACATCTCTCTGTCCAGCACCGCTCACCTTCTGAGCTGTCAACATGAATATTGAAGAAACTGGTGATTACAAAGAGTAAGAATTAGAAGATTTTCTCTTTTCGCTATTTGAAAGAAAAATTGTAAATGCGCTCCTTATAGTTGTGTCTAATGGTTCCTACAGAATTATTCGTTGTCCTTTGCAGCTGTGCTGGAATACAGGTATAATTTTTAAACTTACACAACTGAGATTTTGTAAGTCGGTCCATTTGAGAAGGGAGAGAGTTGGGGGGGAGAGAGATAGTGAGAGAGAGAGTAGTCTGCAGATTCTTTTGCAATTTGGAATCGCAAGTTTGTTTTATATTCGGCTATTAGGCAACTTAAGGTTACCATTCCAAACCATTGAATGACTTCCTTTTCTCTCCATTTAATTGCTGTTAATATTTTGCATCTGTTTCTTATTTCACTGGCCTGCAGAATTCTGTGTTCAATTATTTACAATCATGTAGGTGGCATTGCACCTATTGCCTGGTTCAAATTGGAAAGGCTTCATAAATCCATTCTCCATAACATCGTTTAAATTCAGGATGGCAACTGAGGTTACAGAGGGTGGTCTACATGGAAACTGTTAGTTTTCAATTACATCACACCCGTAATTCTTAGCAGGAAGCAGATGTTGTGACAACCCATGTGGCCTAAATAAGTGAGTACAGAACATTCTGGCCACAGAAACAATAAACAGCTGAGAAACATTTACTGTGATTAACTGGAGAGTATGGTAAGGGAAAGGAATGACTTAACCACCAGAAATCTGATGCACTTCAATGGGAGGGAAACACACGTTAAGGAGGACAGGTCATCTTGAAAGTGCTTCTCTTGCTAGCAATGTCCTCCACCTGATGATCTCCATAAGTACTTGATAAAATTCATTCAGTATCTAGGTACCTGAATATTCCTGGAGCTGGGGACACATCCTCTCTTCAGCATGTGCTTGGCCCTCCTCTGAGCAATGGCTGTCCAGGAATAATATAATGACATATCTTTCCATGAGTTTCCTTTTGTTTTGTTCAATGCGTATTTTATCATTAAGTTTACTTATGAGATACATCCCTTCCATTTCAAACAAAAAATTTTGGGAGCAAATTTAAAATCGAATCTGGGCTGCTGGACCCTGGGCAACCTGGTGTGATTCTTATGAATTGCTAGAAAAATGCATGAAGCTGGGAGGTCCAATGGTCAGATGCAGAACATGTGTCTTAGATTAGGATAAGAACACCCTGCTTAGGTAAGGCAGGAGGTAGCTGAACCATATATAACATTTTTTTCGCAATGCAACTACTTCAGATGAAATAAATTGGCATTGTTGGCCTAGAAACTTCAAGGTGAAATGACAAATTACGTTCACATGTGCCAATTCTCTAAAAGACTTAATAACCTGATTTTTTCTGTTATAATGATGAACAGTGCGAGTTACCACAATCCTTTATGTATGGTGTGGAAGCCTCATTGCAGAGCAGAACTGAGGTATTTGTATGTTTAAGTTCAGAAGTAAGTTTGATTCCTTGCCACTATATAATATTAAATGCAGCTGAGAAGGAAATTTGTTTTAATCAAATTCGCCACATCACTTTTTTCCCTTTCCCAGAGTTCTCTCTATCCCCTGAAGGCATTACTCTGAAATGAGATACAATTCTACAGAGAACTTGACAGTGACCATTGTCAGGACATCAGACTATCAGGGACGTTATACTTGAGCATGATCTTGCCCTCACTCATACCCCAAAATGCACTCCTCCAGCCAAGAGTCAGTAACCAGAAGTAGGTTTGAATGCCAACATTACCTTCAACATTAAATCTCAAACTTTCCTATTTTATAAGCATTCAGCGACAACTATGTTAGCTTGTGACAGGATTGGAGCAGTCCTGAACTGTTTTAAGTTTCCTTGATTTAGTGTTCAACTGTTTCCAATAGCCAATGGTCCATGACCTAATTAGCACAGATTTCTTATGAAACAAGCAGTTCCTGAAGAAATTGAATCAATGAACAAATAAAGCCAACATATATATGCAAAATTTCTCTTGAGCCAATCTTCGTATCCACATTTTGAAAAACAATATGTGTTTGTATACTGCTTCTCCTATCCTCAGGACATCCCTAAGCATTCAACTAACTATTTTTGAAGTGCAGGAAACATTATCACATAATCCGTGTCATTTCTGTCTCATGTACTAATATATATTGCACCATAACCCTACCTTTCTTTCAATGTAAACTTCCCCACCAGGAATTTCACTGGAGCTGCCCCTGCTCCACTATAGCTGTTGCATCTGAAGTGCAGCAAGAATTCCATTTGCATGCATCTTTGCACCTTATATCATCCTTTTCATCCTTAATTTCAGTCTCTTTTTTGTAGTCTCTCAAACAATCTTTCTTTCTCACTTATTACAGTTCCATAAGGCCATTGGAAGATCCGTCACTTCCACAGACCAAAAAGGTGAAACGCCATGAGTCTGGTTGCATGGGAAACGAGCAGACTCTAAGCATTGCTGGATAATGTAATGTGGGGCAAAAAAGAAACATCTTTTAATTGGAATAGTTCATAACACAGGAGATGGATGCCATTCAATCTACTGCACTTATTCCAGGAACCCAGAAACAGGAGTAAACCATTAAGCTAATACCACCAACTAATTATATCACAGCTGATCTGTAACTCCATCTTGCTGTCTTTATTCCACAATTTTTAATACATTTACCTCACAAAAGCTCTAAAGGTCTGTTCCCCTGCCCTTTCCTTTGAACTGATGCAACTCATTTTCTTTTCCAATATGTATCCAATTGCTGTTTTGTTTTAATGAAACTTATTATCCATTCCACTTCCCCCAACACTTCCAGAAGTTTCAACAATCTTCCACAAAAAAATACTTCCCTTTGTTCGATGACTTTAAATGTTTAGCAGCAGACCTAGTAATGCCTGTTATTTGCAACTGGCCCACTATGCCATTTTTAGCCCAAATTAGTATTTTTTACCATCAACGTTTTACCATCGCCCAAACCCCATTATTCTGTCCATCTCACAGATTTGCTTTGCAAGTGTTACTGCAAGGGAGCTTGACAGAGTGAATGTGGACATTTGCTTTGTCAAAAGAACGTTACTTTGTCCCACTTTACCCAACTGGATTGTCACAAATGGAGATAAGAAAATAAAGGGGTTCCAAGTTTGAGACAACAAGGTGCAGGGCTGG
>NC_063359.1:13288789-13316568 GCF_021869965.1 Rhincodon typus | reverse complement strand
CTTTTCTGATGAAGGGTCTAGGCCCGAAACGTCAGCCTCTCTGCTCCTATGATGCTGCTTGGCCTGCTGTGTTCATCCAGCCCTGCACCTTGTTGTCTCGGATTCTCCAGCATCTGCAGTTCCTACTATCTTGGGTTCCAAGTTTGTTTTATTTATGATAGCTTTTTTAACCTAATGTATAATAATAAAGACACTTGATGGATCCAGTGAGACGTTTTATGGTTAAACCGTACTTTTGCTTAAACTATACATCAATATTACATTTGTTGAGGGTCAGGCTCAATTGCAAAGAAAAATGCCTCAATATCTAAATGACACCGTGTTCTTCTCAACTATTCTTGAAGGCTGACATTTGACCTGATTAGTTTGAAGTCCATTTACAGCCATATAAATGACAAATAATGTTTTTCTACACCATTACGCCATGGTATATGCTTCCACCAAAGAACAGCTGCACAGAAATAAATGTGAAACAATATCCCTGCAAATCTCCTTTTGAGGAACACTTGTACTTTGGCAGTCCCACACAAATAATACACTATTGACAGCCAAGTTTAGCGGGGATAAGAAGCATTATTGGACAAATATTGAGTGCTATTAACTGAATAGGAGAGATGAGAGCAACAAACAGATTCTTGGGCTTGAATTTTTGACATAAGGGCAGAAAACAAGGACCAGGCTTACTTTGAGCCACAAATGCACACCAGATTAAAGTTTAGTTTTTCATCTACATGAATTTTTAATGGCATGAAGATGAGTTCCATGTCTAATGAAGAATGACTCTCAAAACCTAGGGGCTATCAGAAGTCTACAAGCTTCAATTGAGTGCCCAGCTGCAAGGTAAGTAAATTGGAGGATGTCTCAATGTGACAACGTACAAACTAAGAAACAGGAGAAGCCATTCAGCTTCTTGAACCAGCTCTGGTGCTCAATTAAATCATGATTGATCCGACTGTGATTTCAACTTCACTTTCCTGTCTTCCTAACATTTTATGAAAAATATGTCTACCTCAATCTTGAATATTTTGAAGATCCTCGTATCCACTGATCATTGAGGATGAGAACTCTGAAGCCTAACAATCCTCTGAGAGAAGAAATCGCTCCTCAACTCCACCTTGAATTGGACACCCCTTTATCTTTAAATGGTGCCACTAGTTCTGGAAAGAGAATATCTTTTCTATCCTGTGAAACTCCATCAAAATCTTATACTGTTCAACAGAATCAGCGACCACCACTTATTCCAACGACCAAAACTCTAACTTACACAACTTTTTCTCATAAGACAACCCCCTTTACCTTTCCTAATTGCTTCCAATCCAGGTTTATCCTTCCTTAAGTAAGGTGGTGAAAACTTCATACAGTACTTTAGTTGTTTTCTTACCAAATGCATTGTACAGTTGATGTTTTGTGATTCAGTCAATTCATGTACAAACCCAGATCCCTTGCATACATATATAAATGTATAGAGGTATAAAAATCTTCATTTTTAAAATAATTAGTAAAAATGTTGTTACTTTTTTTCCTCTCATGAATGCATGGCCCAGCCTACATTTTGAGAGTTAGAGGCATTCTAGGGTTTTGAACTCACTTCATATTGGCTGGTGTTGGAAATGACATTCTTATACTGATGCACTGGCCAATACTGGTCTTTTAGTGTGTCCCCAGCTGTATTCCTAACTTCATAGAGACTAAAAAATCAGCTTGCGCACACAGAAATTTGATCAACTACCACCATGAGGAGATGACCACTTCCCCTTGAAGTTTGGACAGAAGTGCTAAAGTGAGAGTTCTCTTGTTTTCCAATGGAAATTGATTGATTGCAATCAACCAAACTCATATATAGTTGAACCCACATTTTTAAGAGTACATCTGATGATATGAGTTCTGGCAATGCCGAGGATCAGCAATTTGACATCTTGCTCAGCTGTAACCAGAGTTAACAGCCAAGCTGAGTGCACTGTACATTTCACAAGCATTGCTCATCATCAACAATGATGGATAGTTTAAGAAAAATTAATTAAGAAGACACAATCATATTTGAATTGAGTTATGTAAATCTAATCCCAGAACCACAGGCAAATTACCGTGGATTGCCAGGAATACAGTTAATGGAAAAACGGATAATCAAGATTCCCAGCATTTTTATGATGCATTCAAAGTGTCAACCTTGTACGGGAAATGTGTGTGGGGCTTTGCAGATGGAATCCTAGAGACATTAAGTGTAAACGGATAAAACCAACCATTTTACACTCTTTCTCCTCGATTTCTCCTGAACTTCCATCAAGGCTATGGTGTAAATTTGGGAGAAACCTGTGGGAATTTAGGTGTATACTAAAGGCCTTGGGTTTCAAGAGATTAAAACAGCTTTTAATTTTTCAGCACAACAGTTTAATCTGTTTTTATTATGGGATTGGCAGGAAAATATGAAACCCTGGAAAGGCCATGAGACTTGTTGATATTCTCATGGAACAAGAGAGTGTGTCAAGAATGTACAGCCCTCTCAAGGTGGAAGGAAACCATGGCACTTTCAAAATTGAATCAAAACATTATGAGTACTCAGCCCACACAAGAAACTGAGCATGTAATCTCTGCTGGCACTTTGGGCAAAACTTGGGTAGTGTTATCTTTGGATGAGATGCAGAAGTATGGAATCCACTGTACAATGGGCAGAATCTTACAGGGGTCTGAATGATGCTGGCCATGGTATGATTTGTGGAGGATTTGGACAAGAGGTCCATCTTGACATCGGGAACATCTTACTTGAAATTTACTCCTTTTCACAAGTGGCTTGTTGAGTTTCTTGCTGGGCAGCAGTAAATTAACTAATAAAGAGAAACATTTCCTGTTAAACAGCATGTTGAGGGCCCAACTCAGCCCATCAATATGCAGCTTTCTATCTTACCAGGCACAACAAACAAGTTGGATGCCGAGAAAGCTCAGCATGGAAACCAGCACGGGCACCTGGCTTGCTGCTTGCTTCCAAGGGTCTCTATCATGGACACTGGGCACTGAAATCTCAGGGTAACTCATGGGCACTGGTCACACATGTCCATGGACATTGGCATCCATTATGTACCAGCCTCCAAAAACCTTCAAGGTCCATTTCTAATCCACTTACAGGATACTTTTGTACTTCAGTGGTGCACCAGCAATTATCATTATAATGCTACAGCAAGGACTCTGTATGCTCAGGTACACACGCCCCGCTCATAGACTGGACCAGGATGTACTTCTGTGTTCTTTGTTTGATGTTATAGCACTTATTCACTCCAGTCCTACCAGGATGCTTATAACCTCCTTGTTTTGCATTGTCTTGCTTTCTACCAGGCTCATAATAATTGTGTTGTGCATTGCCACATAGGGCAAACACAAAGGAAGGATGCCTGTATTGGTTGTCAGAATGCCTCAGTCAAGAGTGATAGGGCAAAAGGTAATAGCCTTCAGTAAGTGGGTTTCAGCCCAGTAAATCAAGGGCAGCCTCCAATACCAGTGCAGATGCTTAGAGATAGGCAGTCGATCACTCAGATCTGAATGTTGGGCAACCACCCATCTGTCATAGAATTATAGAATCCCTACAGCGTGGAAGCAGGCCATTCAGACCATCGAGTCCACACCAATCCTCCAAAGAGCATCCCACCCAGACCCACCCCCTACCATTATCCCTGCATTTCCTACCCTAGACACAATGGGCAATTTAGCATGGCCAATCCACCGAACCTGCACATCTTTAGACTGTCGGAGAAAACTGGAGCACCCAGAGGAAACCCAATCTCCATACAGACAGTTGCCCAAGAATGGAATTGAACCTGGGTCCCTGGTGCTGTGAGGCAGCGGTGCTAACCACTGTGCCACTGTGTCCAGTGCCTTTCTGCCTTTTTGGGGGCTGCTTTCCTCCTAAAATGAGAAATAGTCATCTATTAAGGGAAATGCTACATCTAGTGCACTTGGGGCGGTAGTAGGCAGCACAGAATGCATGCAGGTTAGCACTGTTGGGGTTGGGGGCTGAGAATGAGTGAGAGAAAATGCTGTAGGCAGCAGTGAGCCTTGGTGCACTGTAAGGTATTAGACAGAAGATGGTGACACAATAGCAAAGGGTGAAGGTCAGTGACCCTCTTCCAATAACATTGGATATTTCTCGAAATGGTTGGGACTACACACACTTGGATGGCAACCTCAGATGAGGCTGGCATGGTCTGGTTTCTTGGCCTCCCCTGGGGAAAGAGCAAATCGCACTCTGTGCCACCCTTTCCAGTAGGATCTCCAGGTCCCCACCAGCATAAAGGAGCACCTTTTTCTGCCATGTCTGGGACAAATGACAGGTACCACACCGGGCAAATCCAGAAAAAAACAGTGTTGGTCTGAATGCAAAACAGTATTTGTTTGGCACTGATGCAAAGGATGCTGGTGAATTCCAGAAAATGAACTGAGTGTTGAGTTGATTTCGGAGTGGTGCATGATAAAAGGGGGATAGGATTGAATGAGAGAAGATGCCAAGGAGCAGTGTAGGTCGTTAATGAGGTGAGTTTGGTAAGATACAGTGAGAAAGCTCACTTGGCCTTATGGCAGAAATCCCTACAAAATACCTGACGCATTTCGGGCTCAAGTGAAAAAAAAATCCTAGGCTGAGCCGAATGTGACAAAAACAGAGGAGTTTTCCTGCTTGACTGGACAATTTTTATCCTACAAATGAAATGTAAAATGGACAAACTACTCATTCATTTAATTTTGCCTTCTGAAAAGTTGCTGAGCACAACTGGCTGTGGAAATTTTCTACATTACAATAGCGACTTGATTTCAAAAGTACTAAATTGGGTTGTAAACTACTCTGGGATATCTCAAGGTCATTAATTTCACACAAATATTTAAGTTCTTTCTTTCAATGGAACCATTGACTTGGACACCCGGGAATTCTTGAGATGTGACATGTTGTTAGTTCACGCGTGGGGATTTATGAAGAGTACACTGCACAAAGCTGATTTAAGGTTTAGTGTTCTGGCAAAAATATCTCAATAGTTGAAGGTACACATTTTCTAGATACTCACTCCTACTGTACACCAAGAGAAGCACAATAGAATATTTATCCCAAACAGTCTTACCAGAATGAGGGATGAAAGAAACAAAAAAACCCGCAGATAGTGGAAAATTAAAAAAAAACACATAAAATGTACAACAGGCCTCCTTAACATAAAGTGAAGTAGATAAAGGAAAAATGCTGATGCAGGTGCACTGGAGTTTTCATAATGGGTTTATCAGAGGCATTCTATAGTTTGTGCTCCTTCTCAATTAAATGACATACCAGGAAATCAGAAAAAAAGACCTTTCCTCTTTTATCTGCTCCACCAGCTAGTGCCAGGTGGTCAACTACAGGGGAGGTAGCAGAAAGAATAGCAAGAATTTGAGAGGAATTTTTAAAAATATTGAGAATGAACTATTTCGCACAAAAGAGTGAGATTACAATATCAACAGTTAGTTCATGGGGGGGGTGTTCAGAATGGTGACCTGCCACTTTAACAACTGATATTTGAGGTCAGAGGTTATTGGAAGTTGCATTTGATTTTTATCTTTGACTTTCTTCAAATTCTCTTTTTTATTTGGTTATTTTTCCCTTTTCACAGAACATCTCATTTTGTTCTCCTGATACAATTTCTCCTTTCTCCCATTCTCCAGGGGAAAAGTTAACCCTTTCTTCCTCTTTCTAGATGTTGACAGAATTACTGTTTACTTGCAGCGTTTTCTGTTTCATTTCAGAATTCCAGCATTTGTAGTTTCTTTTTTGCTGCTGTTGTTCCATTTGCTAGTCTGGGATCAGGAAAAAATGGATGCAGTAGAAATTATTCATAAAATGAATCCTATTTACTAGCACTGATTAATACGGTCCATTTTAAAAAAAAGACAGAAATAAACATTTTTCATTTTATCTGAAAAAACAACATTTGTCTGCACACTCTTCTGTTACAAATTCCCATCACCAAATTTATAATGAAAAGCTGCCTGCATAAACCTGTCATGATGTCAACTATGGACTCCAGCTACTTCTGACATTGTAGCACCTCTTGGTCTACAACTCTCCAAACTGAACTGCAGAGAAACAGGTATGCTGCAACTAACTTTTTAAAGAACATTTATTGATAGTAATTCAGTATTGCTCACAGACTATGTCCAACTTGTAAATCGTAGAAGGGCTTTGAGGAGTCAGAGGTGGGTTCCATGCTGCAGAATTTCAACTTCTGACCTATTCTTATAGCCATATAATTTAATGGGTGATATAGTTAAGCTTCTCATCAATGGGTAACACCCATGATATTGCTGATGTCGGATATAGTAATACAATTCTATTGAACACCAAGTGGAGGTGGTTAAATTTTCTCCTCATGGTCCTTGTCTGAAATTCATCTGGCATAAATGATCCTACATATCAGTTCCAATCTGAATGTTTTCCAGCTCTTGTTTCATGAAGACACAAAATTCAGAATCTCAGGAGATAGTTATACTGCTGAACACAACACAATCATTAGCCAACATCCCCATTCTGACCCTGGAAGATTATCGATGAAGCAGCTTGAAAAAAAAGCACCCAGGACACTACACTAAGAAATACCTGAAGTGTTGTCCTAGGGATGAACAATCACACCCATTTCCTTTTGTATCGCTGACAAGAGAGAAATGTTGTCAAATCTTTTCATCCTGTACTCTTTTGGACCGATCTGACGCGATAAACAACATTTATCTGACACGAGAGGTGGTGCTGATTGGTTGGCAAGCAAGACTGAGTGGTAAGTAGGCAAGCAGGATCTGATTGGTAGAAGATGATGATTGTAAATTAACCTCCAGGCTTAAAAACAATTAAACAAGGCACGTTGATTCTGTTTGGTTATAGCATTGCCCTGAGAAATGAAGCCGTGAATGACTGTCACCTCTGCTTTATATTGAGTTGAAACAGGCACAGTGTGTGTACATGCTCTTTCTGTCTGCAAAAAAAACATGGTGATACTCAAGTTCTATAGTATCAACTGACTTTTCATTTGTGCCAGATATAGCTCCATTGTTTCCCAAACTTCATCTTTTTGACATAATTATAATTAACAGACGCATAAAATCAAAATGAAATATAAAGTGAGGAAACAATTGCATGCTTTCACAACAGGGACTGCATTATTTAAGCCTCTTTCCTCAAATTACTAGAAAATACTGGAATGCTAATCATCCATGGAGGGAGAAGGAAATATAATGATTCATCAGAATGTAAAAGGTTTGAAACCTGAGACAGGAATTTCAAAAGGTAGAGAAAAGTGTATGTGGGGCATGGATGGTGGAAGAAATGTAAAGAAGGCTGGCCCTTTATTCATACTCCCATAACCAGCTCTTACAAAGATGCTGCAACTTCCAGAATTTTCCACTTGTATTTAAGTTTTACAGTATTTTGCTCTTGTATCAGTCTGCTGGTAACCTGATACAGTTTTATTAATTTGGGAGAACACTTTTTTTTTCACAATTAATTAAGAATTATTAGGTTATGATCTGATCTATTATCTGTGAGTAACATGATGTAATAAACTTAAAATTACCTTTAAATAAAGGACTACATTTTTCTGCTTTCTATTTTTATTCATAGTTGCTAGTTAATTATAAAAAAATTAATATTCAAAACCTTTTAACTTGTGACTACTGCAGTCCTTATGAACAAAATGAGATTTAATCTGAAAAGTATCTTCAAAGTGAATTTAGCAAATTTGCACAATGTTTATTGATTTAGTCCGAGGGATTAAAACAGCAGATATTAACATGAGATACATTTTAATAGCACAATTATATATCCAGTGGAAAATTTGAGATAGCATTATGAAATATGTCATTTAATTTCTGCAGTGATGGCTGCAGGGTGACTAAGATTCAGTATTCAATATTCAAAGGTATTCAGTTTTCTGGGAAATTAACCAAAAATGGGAAGGAGTCAGGGTAGCTTTGTTATTTGAAGGGAGCAGTGCAGTGGTCATTCCTGAAGTGAGGGATAATACTTTATAATATATAATCAGTTTTGGTGAAAATAAGAAATAGAAAGGGAATGAAGTTATAGATGGGAGTCATCTATAGGCCTCACTATAAGACAAAGTATATATCAGGAACTAATGGAGGCATGTAAGAAGGGCACTGGAATTGTCATGGGTGATTTTAATACGTATATTGACTGGGCATTTTGGATAGGCAAGGGTATAATGGAGAACAAATTTGTAGACTGCACCAGGGATGTTTATCAGAGCAGAAACTACCCAGGAATAAGCTATTTTAGATCGTGTATTGTGCAATAAAGTAGGGTTCACAAGAGTTCCTGCAGTTAAAGATCCCTATGGGGTGCCAGTCACAACATAGCAGAACTTCAAAATCAGTTTGAGGAAAAACAACTTGGATCTCAAGTGTCCTCTACATAAGTAAGGGCAAATAAAGACGTGTGAAGAAAGTTGTTGAAAGCAGGCTGGGAACACAGACTAAGGGGAAAGTCAGTAGGTAAGCATTGGCAGATATTTAAGCAGATATTTCATAATGCTCATTTACTCAAATCAAATAGAAGGACTTGATGAGAAGGATGAACAATACATGGTCAACAAAGAGTCCCAGGGAGACAGGATAGTGAAGAAGATATTTGGTATTGTTGCCTTTATTGGTCAATGCATTGAGTATAGGAGCTGGGAGGCCATGTTGTGGCTGTACAGGACATTGGTTGGGCCACTGTTGGAATACTGCACGCTACTCCAGTCTCCCTGCTATAAGAAGGATGTTGCAAAACTTAAAAGAGTTCAGAAAAGATTTACAAGGATGTTACCAGGTTGGTGGGTTTGAGCTATAGGGGGAGGCCGAATAGGCTGGGGCTATTTTTCCTGGAGTTTTAGAGGCTGAGGGGTGATCCGATTGATATTTACAAAATAAAGAGGGGCATGGATAGGGTGAATAGACAAGGTCTTTTCCCAGTGGTGGGGAGTCCAAAACTAGAGGGCATAGGTTTAAGGTGAGAAGGAAAAGATTTAAAATGGGGCCTAAGGGGCAACTTTTTCAAGCAGAGGGTAGTGTGTGTATGAAATGAGCTGCCTGAGGAAGTGGTGGATGATGGTAAAATTATAAAATTTAAAACGCATCTGGATGGGTATACGGATAGGAAGGGTTTAAGAGGGATCTGGGTCAAATGCAGGCAAATGGGACTAGATTTATTTGGGATATCTGGTCAGCAGGGACAAGTTGGACTGAAGGGTCTGTTTCCATGCTGTATGACTCTAAAAGCTTCTATGGGGATATGAACATAAAGAAAGTTGCTGAAGTAAGTATGAAAACTTGGACAATGAAACAGGAGAATTGATAATAGGGAATAGGGAAATGGCAAATAACTTAAATCAATATTTTGCATCAGTCTTAATGGGGGATGGCTCTACAAACATCTCAAAGATATAATTTAAGCAAAATACTAATACAAGGAAAGGTCTATCAGCAGTGACTTTCATGAGGGACAAGGCATTTGACGAAATAATATAAGGAAAGGCAGACAAGTCACCAAGACCTTATGGCTTGTATCCAATGGTCTTAAAGGATGTGGCTACAGAGGACATGGAAGTATTGGTCAAAATAGTCCAAAAATCTCTGGACTTTAGGAGGGTTGTAGCAGATTGGAAAACCACCAGTGTGACACCCTGTTCAATAAGGGAGATGGAGAGAAACCAGGAATCTATAGACCATTTAATCTAAAATCTGGCTTTGTGAAAATGTTGAACGTCCCTTATTGAGAAAGAAATAATAGGACATTTAGAAAAACTTAATGCAATAAAACAGAGTCAATATGGTTTTGTTAAAGGGAAATCATGTTTGACAAATTTGTCAGAATTTTTTGAGGATGTAACATGCAGAATTGATATTTGGAAACTGGTAGATGCAGTGTATTTGGATTTTCAGAAGGCATTCAATAAAGGTTAAAAGTTATTGCCCAAGACAGGAGCTCACGGCATGGGGAAATATATTGTTTAGTTTGAGGATTGGTTAACACACAGAATACAAAGAATTTGAAATTAATGGATTTTTTCAGCTAGAAAGACATAACTATGTGGTGCAACATGGATCATACTCAAGCTCTCAATTATTTACTATCGAGATTAAGAATTTGGAAGGGGTTATCCAAATTTGTGACGATACATGAATGGATAGTTGGCATGTTTTGGTGATGACATGAGGAATCTGCAAGGGATATAGATAGGTTGAGTGAGTTGGCACAACCTTGGCAAATGGAGTTTCATGGAGAAAGGACTGAAGCCATGTACATTGGAATCAAAAGACAGGCTATTATTTGAATGGAGAGAGATTCTTAAAAATAAATTGCAGCACCAAGAGATCTGGGCATTTTTGTGCATGAAACACAAAACGTTAGCATTCATATGCAGCAAGTAATTAAAAAGGCAGATGGAGTTTTGCCATTTATTGCTAAAGCATTGGAGCTCAGAAATAGGGAAGTCTTGCTGCAAGTAATGTTTTATTTAAGCCACATGGCTGCGTGCGCGCGCGCGCACACACACACACACACACACACACACACACACAGCTACCCTGTTGTTTCATAAACAATAATCAGCATTGGCACGGATATCAGAGCGGCTACTACCCAACAATATATGCCAATCCCGGCACTGTCTTCGGATTCCAGAAGTTGCTGCCATGCACACAGAGGACAAGGAAATTAGAGGGAACACTGAATACAACTGTACAGAGGGTTGATGAGGCCACACCAGGAGTACAGGAAGGTTTTAAAGAGTTGGTAGGTTTTTTTTTAAAGTATCAAGGCATACAGGGCTATAAGAGCTCATGTGAAAGAGGAGTTAAGGCTTTGGCACATGAGCCATGATCTTATTTAATAGCAGGGGAGGATTGATGGGCTGAATGGCTTATTCCCACCCCTATTTTATACGTGATTGGAGCTAAATGTTGTTCAGCAGCATAACAGCGACAAGAGGTCAGAAATTTCAGGTTGTCGCAACGGAACTGAAAGGCAGATTAGAATGAAAATCTTCACCAATTAGAAAGTGAAATTCTCCAGCACAAACTATTGCTGACACGGAATTATTAAATATACTCTAAAAGGAATTAAATGCCTGCTTGAAAAGGAGAAATTAGACCAGGTGGTTCATGTGGAGAAAAATACTGGCATAGACTTGGCAAGCCGACTAGCCTTTTTTTTCCTGTGGTAACTGTGATTTTAATCTATGAAGAAAGAAAAACTTGTACTTAACGCCTTTCATAGCCTCAGAACATCCCAAAGCAATCAACAGTCAATGAAATACTTTTGAAATGCAGTCACTGTTGGAATGGAGAAAACATTACATCTAATTTGCACACATAAGGTCCTGCAAACAGCAGTACAAGATAACGAGCCAGATAATCTATTTCAATGATATTTGTTGAGGGATAAAAATTGGCCAGAACACTAGAGAAAAGTTCTAACATCACCTTTGAAATAGTCGCAGGATTCTTAAGGTCCACCTCTCATCAGAAAGACGACACCTATGGGGGGGTGCATTTTATAGGGTTGGCAAGAATGTGTAAGGTGGCATGAATTAGGCAGGATGCGAATTTTGTATCAGTTGAGATACAGGGATAGAATCAGTGGTGTGCTAGAGGTGTGTCAGGTCTCATGCACTCTATGATGGGCTTGTATTTGTAGTACATTTGCATCCCATGAGTATTCATTAGCATAAGTTTTAATAAAATCAACAGCAGACAACAATTTTATCACAACTGCTTCATGTTTGTTTAAAAGTAGAGTGCAAAGGTCAGCTTTGTCCAAGGACAGTTGATTGCCTTGTCAAACTCTGTGGCACAAGACAGAGGAGGGGTGCAAAAGAATAGCAGTTTGATTGGGGTTCAGGACCACAAAGAGCGAGTCAGTGGTAGGAATCAGTGAAGTGGGGGGTGTGACCTGGGATGCAAGGGAGGACATAGTCCAGTGTCAGAGGCTTGGCTGAGTGAAGTGGGAATAGCTATGCTCCTTAGCTGTGTGCGATTGTGGGGCAAATAGGTCAGTCAGTGCAAGGAAGAAAATGAGAGGCCTAAAGAGCAATTTTCAAATGCAGGTCCATTTCGGGGTGTTAGCTGGCACAGTCCTTACAAGATGTTGAGTTGTCGTACAATTTTTCAAATATTCCCAGCACTGAGAATGATTAGAACTATGTCCTTTATAATGCACATGGAAGGGAGGGCCAACTAAACTTCCAAACTCAATCATGCCTCACAGACTGATGAGTAAAACTGGCAACTAACTGGAAAATTCAACAGAAAGCGAATTTTTAAAAAAAAGCAGCAATATTTCATTCACTGTAAAGGCAATGACCCCAGCTCCCCTGTAACAATCAATGCATGTCAACTGTGGGGTTAGCCAGTACATTTAGCTCTCTGACTAAGCTATTCTCAATGAGCAGAATGACTTATGCACTAATGAGTCAAAACCAATGAAATATGAATTATTTACAAGTGAAATCCAAATTTGAAAAAGCACCCATCCCACAATCGTGGTCTATTTAAATCTTACATTAATAATAATGGAATAGGGCAGGAACATTTTGACCATGATATATAGCCTGCCTCTTCCAACAGGAACTCTTTCACAGCTTGCCTGAAGCTATCAACGGACAGTTGGCTTCATCACTGAAAAGCTTCCTCCACCACCGAAATGCACATCTTAGTTGAGATCATCGCTGACACTTTGTATCCTTATTGAAATTGAATGTGCAACCAGGAAAAGCAAGAGAGTGGAAATGACACAAACTTCATGTCTATTGCAAGGAATAGCACACCACTGACAAGATTCTATTCTAATAGTGCAGCACTCCTTAGTTTTTGTGCCTAGATGTCTGAAGTGGGACTTGAACCTCTGACCCTCTGAGTCAGATCTAAGCGTGCCATTACTGAGCCAGAACTGACAACAGTTACGGTACAATTGTAATGTAAATACATACTGATTGTCCTTGCATGCAGTTTTCACATGACTTGAGACTGGCCAAAGAGAACAGACTTGAGGATGTTTTAAATTTTAAAGGCAACTTCTAATAATAAACATTAAAAAATATAAAAGACAAAACTCAAATTATGGAATGCGTTCATTTTAAAAAGGCGTATTCCACCAAATTAAGAAATTAAGGGATGAGAAAAGAAAACAATCAAAATAATTTAACCCTGAGAGCCAGATTTTGTACTTTTTGTAAAAGAAAGCAAAATATTTCAACGTGATTTAAATTCCAAGAAGAGGTTCCTTGGTACTGCCTTTTAATATAATGTCATCATTGAAATTACATAGATTGCAGGCAAATAAGCTTGAACCCTTTCCACCTCATGTTCACAAAGCACACAGACTAATATTTTCTTTCAGCATCTCAGCAACTGATCCATTGCAATTTAAACTATCATGTCCACTTCTTCATAAAAGATGCCATCACTAAATTAAATGAAAACACCAAGAATCTGCTCCTGACATTAAAACGGGCCACAGATAATAAATAAGCCAAAGACTAAAAAGTCAGCAAATATTTCATGGAAAGTTGTTGCTTTACAATACTCCCTTTTCTTCCTTTATGAACTTGCTTTGAAATTAGGTAAGTTGCCATCAGGTGTACAAATCCATGATGTGTGGTAGACTTTCTCTCACCCCTTCAAAAGTAATCTTTTGACCTTTGTTTTGACGTTCAATTGAAAGTATAGTAACAACAGCATGGCAACAACCAGAGTGTCGCCATGTAAAACACAATCTATTTAACATTGTTAAAATGGTGCAAAATTATGAGAGAATATGGCTTTAATTAAGAAGTAATTCTTTGTGTTCCAAGCTATAATCTGAAAAACTGTAGCATGTACTAATAACACAGGATATGTTTTTTTAAGAAATCCTTTCCAAGTATTATTACAGTTTTGCAGCAGACTTCACAGTGTTGTGGTACTGTGATGGCAGACTGCCAGGTGCAATGGCAATCAGTAAAGAATACCCTGAGGATATTTATACTTCAACATACCAAATAAGTTCCTCAGATGTTTTGCATGTAGAATGTCTTTCCATGGAAGTAAATAATTTTAAAGGATTACAGTGGAATGACAGTGCCAACTAATCTGCAATTGATAGACCCATTCAAAAACATAACATTTGGTCACTTTGCTCTGAGACTACAAAAATATTTTTGTATTGCTTTACACTACTGCTCAAGAAGAAATGCACTGATCTTGAGTTTTGATAGGTTTTATTTTCCAGATTCTAAATCAATAAATAGTTACATTCTTATAACTGCCTTCTATATATCAACTACTTAATAATTTACAATGTAGACACGCAAACTCTTCTCTTTCTAAATACTTTCTCAAATCCCCGCCCATAATTCTCACTCATCCTCAGCTGAATGCAATTTCATATCTCCCCCTCATGATCACCTGTAGCAATTGTACTGTATTCATTGGCTGAACACATGACTTTACAGGCACTTGTCAGCCTGCTTTTCCCCTTGTTGTGGGGGAAGAGTGCACAGAACAGGCAGGACAGGCAGAGAACCAGAGGAGGTGGCAGGTCCATACATATCCCACTTCAACAAAGGGGAGGTATTGGATACCAGTGGAGTCTCACTGTCCCTGGTCAATGGAGATGGGAAGCTGTTGGATCCTGTTGAAGCAATAAATAGCTGCAGCCCAAATGCCCTTACAGGACTCAGTTATACTGGCTTCAGAAGAATGGTGAGTGAAATCCAATCACTTGAAAAATAAGAGGTTGTAATATCCATCCCAGTACCGATTCATACCTTGGCTAAGATCTTAGTACAACCCACAGCAGTGACTGGAATTTGTGGTTGATGATTCCTCAGCCCTTCTGAGGATGCAGCATCACATAGCTTATAGATTTCAGATGGTCGCTTTCCCATACAACAGCAAGACGAGTTTTTATCTGGTGACACACACACTGTAAATGAGCACGAGAAGCAAGGGCTGTGAGTGGAGAGTACGCATTAAAAATTACAGTCCTCTAAAATCTCTCCTCTTGCCTGACGCAGATCATAGTTACAATGATAGAGGTTGACAGCACATGAAGAGAGTGCGCATCTAAATACTTCTCAGGCTTCTGCCTCTACACCCATTCTGTCCAATCTCTCTCCATAACTATAATGCTCCAACTCAGGCAATATACTGGTAAATCTTGTCTGCACCCTTTCCAGTGTTATCACATCCCTCCTATAATGTGGATTCCAGAATGGCACTCAATACTCTAGCTGTCTCACCAACATTTTATACAGTTCAATCCAAAGTTCCCTGCTCTTAAACTATACCTCAGCTAATAAAGGCAAGTATCCCATATGCTGCCCTAACTACTTTATCCTCCTGTCCTGCTCCCTTAAAGGACTCATGTACAAGCACACCAATGGTCCCTCTGATCCTTGGTGCTTCCCAGGGTCCTTCCATTCATTATGTATTCCTTTTCCATGTTGTCCTGCCCAAGTGCATCCACTCACTCCAATCTGGATGTAGGTGATACAACCTTCTGGCCATTGATGCAAAGGAGAATTATTGAGCAAGAGCAGAGAATGTACAATGCATTGACATGATTTCCAGGCACATTGACCATGACTCCAGACAGAATGGAGGAGTGCATCCTAAGCATGTCATTCATCATTGAGACAATATGTTCTTCCATTGATAGACTGATTAAATCTACTCAACATCAAATGGCTCCACACAGATCCTGACCAAAGATATGCAGAGTCTGGATGGCAATAGATGTATTACCTTAAATAAGGTACAGATAACTTACAGTGCTACACTGATCTGCATGAAAATGCTCTCCAGCAGAGTGATAGCCATGAAATGCAATGGGACCATGAGGGCAATGATTGAAAAAGTAGACATGAGCGTGGGGACTCTAATGAAAGCTCTTTTACTTCTCACGTGCCAGCCAAGTTAGTACTGAGATATAATCTCTTCTTAGAATCTGCCCCTGCACATCTGAAGGTGGGAATATTGATCAGTGGTGTTTAGTCTGTCAAGAATATTTCAACAGTCAGAGCAGGGGTTTGAGCACTTTGCCTCTGCCTCGCATGGGTGCACGAACAAAAGTTGTTCTGTTTTGGTTATTTAGTAAATCACCTAATTGTATTCATTTATACCATTTTCCCTTTTTTTGTGTTCATTCCCAGTTGCAGGGAATGTAGCCATTTAACTTGGTTGATGATGAATAGGAAGACATGGATTGATGAAAACCAATGGGGCATGGTTGGTCATTTGCAGGATGGATTTGTATCCATTACATTCCCATGTGGGGGTTGGGCTGACGGAGGGAAACATGATCGTTCAATGTGATCATGACATTGATGTATTCGTCCAACCTCAAAGAACATTGCATTGATAAAGGTTACAGTGGCTTTCATTGCCTTTATCAACTTCTTACTCTGCATGTGAATCGCCCAAAGAAGACTTGAGTTCTGAGCAGCTTAACACACTTGAATTAAATGCAGAAATTGGCTGGTTGGAGCCAGCTTCCCTAAGAGTTTACGTGTTTGCCAGTTTTAACCCTGCATCCAAACCTATGTACTTCTTCAGGATATAATTCCCCCAGGGTCTCTGTCTTGGCACGAGAGACTGCTACCTATGGCACGTCTGACTAAATTCATTGACTCTTTATTGTTATCATTGTTTGAAAACATTTCAATAATGAGTGAATATGCTCAAATGGCAGTAAAGCCAAGTTAAATGTTGCCAAAGAGATATTGCTCAATATTCTTAACCTTTCAATAGTTTTTGTAATATTTTTGAACAACTTAAATAAACCAACACAACAACCTTATGTAATTAATAAGAAAGCAGAAATATAAATATGTGTCTTCTAAAGTTGCAAAGGAGAAGCAGGGTGTGCAGGTATTGAAAGAATCAAAGGTCGCGTAAAATAAATTTATATGGTTCCATAGAGACATCTAGTGGTAGCAAGAATAATCTCAGTATAAGTTTCTAAATCACATTTTTAAACTGGTTTTCTTTTCTGTCCCACTCTCCTCCTCTCCTGAAGCCTGTAAAGGGGATTTATGTCTAACAATTAGCTTCAGTAACATTATCCAGCTGAGAGTCTTGATGTTGACTGTTGCATGGTTTATTCCATGTTTGGGGTATTGAGTGAAGCTTGAAACTTTCCTTACACAGCAGTCACACATGCCCACTTCCAGTTTCCTGAGCAGAGCCAAATGTTTTAACTCTGATGAAACATCAGCTTGCTCTCTCTCCGTGGATGCTGCCTGACCTGCCGTGATCTCCAGCATTTGTTGTTTTCAAACATTTCAAAAAATTTCTCCACTTAATGTAAGTACACTGAACCCAACTTTGGCATCCCAATTATTATCCTATTGAGATTAGGGATAAAACCTGACTTTTTTATTTGTTTTCTTGTTCTGTGCAGCTCAACTACACACTGAAAACAAAATCACAAGAGTGCTTTCTGGCATTTCTTCTGTCAATTCAGTCAGATCTTTTAGGCTGTACATTCCAATACCAGAACACACTTAATTGAAACACTAATATAAAAATTACACACAAAACAGATTGACTTTTCTTTATTATCACTGAGGAACAGAACGATTGGAAACGTATTTTGATCTTGGATGAGAATTTTAAACCGAAATAGAAGATTCTGAGTGACATTTAGCCGCCTATAGCCTATCTGATGGACAGTATCAGGCAATAAAAACCAAAAGAACTGCAGATGCTGTAAATCAGGAACAACAACAAAGTTGCTGGAAAAACTCAGCAGGCCTGGCAGCATTTGTGAAGGAAAAAACAGAGTTAACGTTTCGGGTCCGGTGACCCTTCCTCAGAACTGGCAACAGGAAATGATTAATTGTCCAGCACTCCTCAACAGGATTGCTGTCATTAAAGCAGATGAGTGAGTTCACTGCATCATAACTCTATGGGCTTTTAAGTATCTAATTAATTGGGATAATATGTTGAATTATATCAAAAAGTAGAAATAAATCTAGTAGCGTGTTGTGTTCAGGAATAGATTTTAATAGTGTAGCTATTCAATAAATCTCCTGGTAATTTCCACAACACATGCACTGTTATTGTCAATCACATTACCTAGTCTTATTCACTTCACCTGACGAAGGAGCAGCGCTATGAAAACTTGTGATTTGGAATAAACCTGTTGGACTATAACCTGGTGTTATTTGTTTTCTGACTTTGTCCACCCAGTCCAACACCAACACCTCCACATCATGGCCAGACTTATCCACTTAGGAGATGGTACAATGTGACATTTTGTAAGTCCAACTGATCTGTCAGTAAACTAACCAAACTTGCATTCATGTTAAGAGAAGCCCTGTATAAATAGGGCAGACAAATGGCAGTGGTGGTGTAGGCAGCATCCAGGCTCCTGTGCCTAGGCTAGTCCTCTTCGTCTGCTTTTTCTTTTTCCTTTCTCCCCCTTCTTCTTTTCTCAGTTTTGTTTAGTTTTCACTCAAAGTTACCTGATAAAGAGAGTTCTTTGGCAGGAAGGTGACCTCAATGGGCTCCAGAGCGGTGATGGCGTCTTCAGAGACAGCATGACTATAGAACCAGCCCGGCTGTAAAGCCAAAAGCAGGTCTCTCGCTTCCGTGTGGAGTGGGCTGGTGTAGCCCAGAGCAGGACTGTAGCAGTGGGGAAGGAAAAGTTGGACTGTCTTTAAGTTATCTTTCTTTATTTTTTATTTTATCTTAAGTTAATGTGAATGGTGCCATGCATGGTGATAGTACGCTCTTTTCACTGTATTGAATACACGTGACAAAAGATTCAATGTCACTTCTGGACTTTCAGACATCTGTGATACTCCACATATAATAAAATGATTCCCAAATGTTAATCAGGAAAACCATGTTACGATGTAATATCAATGAGGTGATACTGGCATATATGAGCACTGCTTAAGATTGGGGCTTCATCACTCAGTTTAAGTTCAGCAACAAATACGTAGAAGTATACTGAAATAAATGATCAAGTGTGTGAGTAGATTATGTCCCTGTGAAATCATTGTAAAACCAGCTCCTTCTAAGACCATATTTTGACACAAATGAAATGGTGGGTTTCATTCAGGAGCTTCCAGTTGACTTCTAGTTGAGGGAAGGTGATGGCCGAGTGGTATTATTGCTGGACTGTTAATCCTGAGACCCAGATAACATTCTGGGGACCTGTGTTCGAATCCCACCACGGCAGATGGTGGAATTTGAATTCAACAAATATATGGAATTAAGAATCTACTGATGACCATGAATCCATTGTCGACTGTTGGGAAAACCACATCTGGTTCACTAATGTCCTTTAGGGAAGGAAACTGCCATCCTTACCTGGTCTGGCCTACATGTGACTCCAGACACGCAGCAATGTGGTTGACTCTTAACTGCCCTCTGAGCAATTAGGGATGGGCAATAAATGCTGCCAAGCCAGCGATGCCATCAGCCCATGAATGAATAAAGAAAAAGAAACTTTTCTCTGCTCACCATCCACAGAGGAAAATATAGAGAGGGTCAGTTAGCTCACAACAAGCAGATGGATCAGATTAGTGCCAACAGCACGGATTTCAATTCCAGCTTCAGCTGAGGCAGATTCAGGGTTTGCCTCCACACTGGCCCTGAATTAAAATTCATGGCACTTTGCTATAGTTGGGTGAATAATTGTCAAGGACCTGCCACTGAGCAAAAAGCTCAAGAAGGGTTTCCTTCCATGCTGTATAATTCCATGACCCTATAAGAAGGGTTTCCTTCCATGCTGTATAATTCCATGACCCTATAAGAAGGGTTTCCTTCCATGCTGTATAATTCTATGAGCCTATAAGAAGTCATCACATTAATTTATTTTCAACCTTGAATTCTGGTCGAGGCAGACTGTGTCATAGTAACCCAAATCAAGTAGGTCCAGAGTGCTCTGACCAAGGTAATAATAAACAGTTGGGAGGTTTTAAGTTAATTGGGAAAAAAAGCAGAGAGAGTAATAAATCAAGGAATTTCTTAACTATTGAAATTTTGTTGCTTTAATTGAACCATTTCCTCTCCATGAGTTGCTTTTGTAATGACTAAAGCAAATGCATTCTTTAAATGCTGAGTACTTCAATGTTCTTTTAGAAAGCAAAATATATGCACAAAACATCATGTTGGTATATATTGATTTCAAGAATAACATTGATTTCAAGAGTAACATTATCAATAAATTATTAATTTTATTTCTGTCAGGATGTCTACTGTGTTGTGTCAACGCTGGATCATAGGTGAGTTGACAGAAGCAGGAAGGGCAAAGTGTGGTAGATGAGGTGTATGAGTTGGCACTGACTGAAAAGGGGCTATAAAAGGCAATGGAGATGACTGGGGACACATAAGCTATTAACAGTATATAACAGAGAGGTAGATTTACACACAGGGAAAGAAGGACCATGGGCATATGGTGGCTTATAGGGTATGAGGGGTCATGGCTGTGTGGGTTGACATATATACATTAACACAGGAGGTTGGAAGAGCCATGGCTGTGGGTACAGGGACATAGGTTGGCATGGAGAATATGCGGAGTGAGGGGAGGGAGACCACAAGGGAGATTTTACATTTTCATTTTTATTTCTAACTTTTGAACAATGCTGGAGCCCTGAGATAGGCTTTCTGCTCTGTTCACCTCAAAAACTGGAAGCCAGTTTTGTCTCTTCCAGGTTGCATAGCCGATTCCTAATCAACCTGTACTGAAAATTGGAAGTGTGAGTAGTGATTTTTCGAGATCCAACTTGCAGACAGAGAATTTCTCCTGACTCTGCATACCCTAAGCAGGAACTACAATTGAGCTGTTTGTTTTGTCTTTCCATATTCTTCCTACCAAACTGTAATACCTCATTCTTGACAGTGTTATAATTTACCTGTATTGCAACCACCAACTCCATCAACCTTTCTTTGCTCTCTTAAAGCCTAAAATTTACTAGCATCTTCCATATTAATTAAATGTTCAAATTGTGCCTGTACCTGCAAGTTCAAACCATGGATATATTTCTAAAAGAGCAGAGTTTCTATTCCTCATTTGCACGGAGAAGGATGGATGGATGGACACTCACTCATTGATTCACTGACTCATTCCAGTGTATATTACCCGCTGGTCCAAAAAGTAGCCATTCACCAAATTCACTCTTCTACCTGAAATAAAAATAGAAACTGTTGGAGAAACTCAGCAGGTCTGGTTGTGTCTGTGGAGAGAAAGCACAGTTGACATTTCAGGTCTGGTGACCCTTCTTCAGATCTTCAGCATCCGAAGTTCTTTGCTTTAATTCACTTTTCTATCTGTAAGGGAGAGATTTTAAACATGCTGCTTCTCGTTTTTTTACTCTCACGGACTTCAATCTTGCTGATAAGACGCATGTGCGGGAGTTTATCGAATCCCTTTTATAAGTCCACATGTTCTCATTCATCTGCTCCTTTTTTCTATCAGAAATCTATTGTTAAAGCCGATTGTAATGCTCCTAATTCCTGGCTAGCAATGGAACACAAAGCTTCTGCCATTGAATCTTGTCATTTTTCTATCGTAAATGTGTAATCATTGACACACTCAATTTTTCTGTAATATATGATTGTGAAATGACGGTAGAACAATGGTCAAAATGTGACTTCATGAACATGATTTCCTCTACTGTAAGCTCTTGATCTTAGACTTGGTGAGATAAAGTTAACTACTCTGAATCGTTCTAAAGGCTAGGTGGTACATTTTAAAGTACAGTCATGTTTTGGCTTCGAGACAAGTATGCTGCGTTTGTCTCCATCTGAAGAATGCACAGGGACCAACTGATCCTTTGCCAACCTAATGATATGGATAATTCTTATTGCAACTGCCGCCTAGTTTTGGTGTTTATAATAATCAACAGTCGCATTGCAAAAATCTCCTTGTTCTCTTTGAATTGAATAGCAATCTGAAATAGATATAGCACAACAGCAAGATAGCAGAAGTAATGACCTTGGTATAGTGCTAGGATTTGAATCCTGTTGGATTAGTAAGTGATCTGAAATAAAAAAAAAATAAATGCCAGAAATACATGTCAGGTCTGTGAAGAGATTAAAGCAAGCTGAGATATTTTAAGGATCTTCTCATCTTTCAAGCTGCATTTGAATGAAGGGTAACATTTCTTCTCTGCATAGATGTCGACAGATCTGCAGCCACTTCCAACATTTTCCTTTCTTTTAGATTTGCACAATTGACAAAGCTTCCTTTTTACTTTAGTGACTAACCTCAGCAGGGAATGATGTTTCCAAGAATTGATTCTATTAGTTGCCTACAATATTGGAATGGTCTCTTTCATAGTTATTCCAAAACTGAAATGCTTGACACACAAAATGTTAAATGTTATGATTTTAGTATTCCATTGTCACATTTAGTTGTAGCCCAATGATTTCTTCCCAAACATTGGATTTATTGAGGTACTAATCACCTTATATTACGTGCCTTCAGGTATATCATCAGCAATCATTGTTATAACCCTTAATGATCTAGTGGTGGAATTTTTGTTAGGTTGCAATGTCTTTAAAGCTACTGTTAATTCAAAAGTGGCCAAACCAGTACAAAAAAATTGAAGAATTTGAAATGCAAATTATGTCCAATTAATCTGTTTGAGCCGGTTTACAAAAATAAAAAAAAAATTTGCTGGAAGATGAGTCCACCCACAAACTGCCCTGGATCAAGTTAATCATCAATTAATGGTGTGTTTCTGCTAATTGCCTTTGTTCATCACCCTTCAAAGAGGGTCTCAAAATAAACAATTCTTTAGGCATAAGAACATTAGTAAAACTTTAAAAACATGCAATACTATACATCTGACAATTGTACAATAATGTAATTAGTAAATAATCCTGTATGATTTCTCAATTTTGGAATGTGCTTACTTTCAGGTGGTGAACTGTACATTTTATTAATAATGCTTACTTTTAGCTTATGAACTCATATTGAGGTGTATTAACAGAATTGCATCAGCCTTCCACTCTTCAGCATATCATCTTTCAACCTGAGGTTTTAAAAAATTACATTCAAAAATACTGCTGGATTGTACTGGTTTATGGAAGTATGACATTTGGCAATATCTAAATAAGTTTTGATGGAGAGCTAAGCAAATATTTAACTGTGAATATTTGATATAATATTGAGCATCCAGATTCTGAATCGTATCCAAAGCAGGAACTCAAGCACTTGAACTCTGTACAATGGGAGAAAAATCATGCATACGTTTGGTTCAAGATAATACTCGAGTCTTTGCGCCTCCGTTGACTTTCATAAACTAACTATCAAGTTCATAGTGTCATCACAATATATTGATCAAAGTATTATCGATTCAGTGTCAGCCAGCATGGAAAACAGAGAATGATGAGAATGCCTTTTTATTTAAACCTTTCTAGGTTATCTTACTCTGTGTTTTGATCATGATGTGTGTTCCTTGGTTCTTGACCATCATTACAAATTGGTAAGTAAATGAACTATGAGGGAATCTTGCACAACTTTGGCAGGAGTCAGATTGCATTTATAATAAACTGAATCCCAAACTGACCAAATGATGACAACATTAACCTTAGTGGTTAAAAGACTGCCATAAAACAAAACCGAGTGACTCCAACTTTATTGTATGAATATGAAGAGCCTCATGTGGCCCACTTGAGAAGATATTTATAATTAACAAATTCTCCATATATTCTGCTGCTAAAATAGAAACATAAAAAATCTCCCTACATTATGTAATAGCTGAGGTTTGATTAAAAAAATTCAGAACTAAGCTTGCTTACAAGTGCTAAAACAATGCTTGTGATCCCAATGTGAGCAACCTTTCCTGGAATCGGTGGTCACTTTATTCTATATTTGAACATTTTAGCTTTGCCAAAAGGAAACCTCTGGATAGACCTTGCTGCATAACACAATTAATCCTTCAACTGGCCACACATCAAGTAAACTGCCTGTTTTATTTTGCTTTGAATTGCATTATCAACTAGGACAGCAATAAGGAAGCATTAATTGTACTCCAAGAGAAGTACTGTCATTATATAATGTTAAAAACCAAAACAAAAGCATTCAAGCACCATTTTCATGCTTAGGAATTTACAGCCCATTCCAATTTTTTGATTGTTCAATGGGTTCCTGCAGCAATTGAAATATTAAACCACAAAAGATAGTGTGTCAACTTATGATAAGTGCAAAATGAATTAATCAATTTAACAGATTTAGTTGAAACTTTTGCAAATCTAAAGTACAAATTCTGATCTTTTCTTCAAGATCACTATCCAATGCATGGGTAAGAGCACATCAAAGAAGTCTCTGGAATTCATTCTATTCTGTGTTGGGAGAATTAACTGTTTTGTTGAAGAATGGTTTTCATTGTGTTGGACTTAACCTGATATATATTCTACATATGTTTGTGACAGAAAAAGGTGAAGAAAACTAGGCTAAATGATCTGAAACAAGTAAAGAGAAAACATCGCATTAAGAAAGAGACTGTCATCTGTTCAGCACCTTTCAGAACTTCAAAATGTCTCATTGTGCTTTCTAATCAATGAAGTGCTTCTGATGGATAATCATTTCTGTAAGACAGACAGAATGGAAGCCAACATACAAATTGGGCTGAAGTAAGGGGCTTTGTATTTAATTGTATTCAAAATTGCATTCATAGGGCAGTTTTTGTAATGTCATCAAGTTTATTGTTTTAAGGCTTGTTTTATTGTCAATGATGTTTTTAGTGGTTATTGTCAAAGTTAAACATGGACGTTCCAGATTCCTGTTGATTTATAATCAATTAGATCTGTTTAAAATGTCTTGATGATCAATTCATCAAGATGATAATGACATTAAATTCCCTTGGTGAAGGTGTCATCAACCAAATCATTCCTAAATGACTTAATTCTTGTGTAGTATAACGAAGGTAGATTTGTCTTAGTGTTGGCTGCGTTTTTTTCTATAACTCACTAAAATAAAGTCATAGAGTTATGAGTCATGCAGCATGGAAACAGACCCTTCAGTCCAATCATCTGTGCTAACCAAATATCCTAAACTGATTTGGTCCCTTTTGCCAGCATTTGGTCCATATCCCTCTAATCACTTCCCATCCATAAACCTATCCAGATGCCTTTTAAATGTCGTAATGGTACCTGCCTCCACCACTTCCTCTGGCAGCTCATTCCATACATGCACCATCCTCTGCGTGAAAAAGTTGCCCCTCAGGTCTCTTTTAAATCTTTCCCCTCTCACTTTAAACCTGTACTCTCCAGTTTTTGACTCCCATACCCTGGGAAAAAGACCTTGGCTATTCACCCTATCCATACACCTCATGATTTTATAAACCTCTGTAGGATCACCCTTCAATGTCTGACACTGCAGGGAAAATAGCCCCAGCTTGCTCAGCCTTTCCCTATAGCTTAGATCTTCCAATCCCGGCATCATCCTTGCAAATCTTATCTGAACCCTTCCAAGTTTGACAACATCCTTCCTATAGCAGGGAGACCAGAACTGAGAGCAGTATTCCAATAGTGGCTTAACCAATGTCCTGTACAGCCACAACATGGCTTCCCAACTCCTATAGTCAATTCACTAACCAATGTGGGCAAGCATACCAAACACCTTTCTCACCACTCTGGTTACCTGTGATGCATCTGCACCCCTAGGTCTCCTTGTTTGGCAACACTCCCCAATGCCCTATCTTTAACTGTGCAAGTCCTGCCCCGGTTTGTCTTATCAAAACATATCACCTCACATTTATTTAAATTAAACCCCATCTGCCACTCCTCGGCCCAATGGTCTATCTGATCAAGATCCTGTTGTACTCCAGGATCACCTTCTTCACTGTCCACTAAACCACCATTTTTGGTGTCACCTCCAAACTTGCTAACCATACCTCCGATATTCACAACCAAATCATTTATATAAATATTACAGGTAAAAAATAAACGTGTGCACATATGTTATTGTGATATATCATCAGTTCTGAGGAAGGGTCACTCGACCCAAAACATTAACTCTGATTTTTCTCCACAGATGCAGCCAACTGTTTCTACAACAGTGTGGATCTTGCTGGAAAAGTAGTGGTGTTTTAATACACACCATTGTTAAAGTTTAAGTGGGCCAGTAAATTCAAGGGATTAAGAGATATGCCATGTGTCACAAATCTTACAAACCAAAAGGAGGAAAGAAATCCAGGTATTCAATACTAGTTTGTGCTGATGTGGAGCCAAAACAATGAGCAATTTACTATTACAAATTTACCAATTTTTGATTCTTTCATAGAATGTGTGTGCAGCCGGTAAATCTAGAATTTGCTGTGTCATTCCGGATACAAACCAATTGGTAAGACTGGGAACCCAAGAGACTTCCTTTGCAGATAGAATTTATGGCCTAGTCAGTCTTTCAGCTCCTTCCACCCCACAATGTTACAAGAGCTTCTTAAACATACATATGTGCTCAGACATTTTAGTGCCATCACCCATTTCTTCTTAACTTTAAATAAAGACGTTAACAAATCAACAAACATAATTTTAGATTCCATGCATTTGTTTAAAATTCAAACTTCGATTTATCGTTCCTAAACTAATCAAGGAAAATAAACGTGTTTGTTTTTCTTCCAAGTCACCCACAAGGGGTGGCACATTAGCTCAGTGGTTAGCACTACTGCCTCACAGCACCAGAGGACTGGGTTCAATTCCACCCTTGAGTGACTGTCTGTGTGGAGTTTGCACATTCTCCCCGTGTTTGTGTGGGTTTCCTCCAGGTGCTCCAGTTTCCTCCCACAGTCCAAAGATGTGCAGGCTAGGTGGATTGGCCATGCTAAATTGCCCATAGTGTTTAGGGATGTGTCGATCAGGTGGGGGTTGGGCCTGGGTGTGATGCTCCGAGGATCAGTGTGGGCTTGTTGGGCTGAAGGGCCCGTTTCCACGCTGTAGGGATTCTATGATAATACGACTAATCAATAATTGGTATTTCCTTGTTCTTTAAATAAAAACATGTAGGCTTTAATTACAAAGCAATTAAAAATATCATTATCCAAATAGTAATAATACAATATTTCATCTAATAATTTATTAGAGTAAGAATTTCTTTTCTTAAAACAGACTGATAATTGGTGACTTAGAACAACTCATTTTATTTTAGAAATCACTTCTCTTTCAAATGTTTCTTGGACATCAGCAATGTCATTACTCAAATTTGCAAAACACTTTTTTGAAGGAGCACTGTCTCAAAGACCACACTTACTTACGTATTATTCTAATATTTCTCTGGAGCAAGATTTCCTTCAGGATATTAGAGAAGCATTTCCCATATTTATTGCTTCCACTAATACCAGTGTTTTGGCGGCTAAGGTGCTTTTAAATATCCTTTTTATTTTCTTGGTTTCCCAGTCCAATGAACAGTATTTATGATTCTTTCCCAGCAAGAATATGGTAAACCCTGCCAAAACAGAATGTCATCCAACATTGTTTTTAAAAAAAACTAACTTCATAACTTCTGGAAACTTGAGTGCACATTTCTCTGAATTTATATTCTTTTAATTTGCTCTCAAAAGCTCCTGAACCATGGTTTGTTGTAGCATAGCAGTCAGTTCCAATAAGTTACAATTGCAATCGGTCCAATCAGAGATTGTAAAAAGTTCAACAGATCAATGACAGTAGGAACTGCAGATGCTGGAGAAACTGAGATAACAAGGTGTAGAGCTGAATGAACACAGCAGGCCAAGCAGCATCAGAGGAGCAGGAAGGCTGATGTTTCGGGCCTAGACCCTTCTTCAGAAATG
>NC_063359.1:13249608-13263789 GCF_021869965.1 Rhincodon typus | reverse complement strand
GACTCCGAAAGCTTGTGTTTTCAAATAAACCTATTGGACTATAACCTAGTGTTGTGTGACTTCTGACTTTGTCCACCCCAATTCAACACCATCACCTCCACATCATTTTTTTTAATATAGTTATTAACTTGATCTGATTGAAGTCTTCAAGATATTAACAGGAAATGACAGGGTAGATAAAGTTGAACTGTTTCCACTGGTTGAACATTCTAGAATAAGGAGGAATAGTCTAAAAATTAGGGCAAGACCATTTAGATGTTAGGAAGCACTTCTATACATAATGGAAGTCTCTTCCACAAATGGCAGTTGATGATAGAACAGTTATTTACTTTAAGTCTGAGATAGATAATTTTTTTGTTAAGCAAAGTTATTAAGGGACAGAGAGCAGAGGTAGGTTTATAGACTGAGTCTACAGATCAGCCATGATCTTATTGAATGGCAGAATAGGATCAAGGGGCTGAATGGCCTATTCCAGTTCCTATATTCATTAAGCAAGGCATTATTGTATGCATGTGTGTGTGTGTGAAAGAGAGAGTGAAAGAGAGAGAGAGAGAGGTTGAACAGGTTTTCAAATTCACTACTTTATTTTACTGATTACAGTTCTATTTTTACAAGCTATATATAATTATGGTTGTTTTTTGTTTACGTGACATTTACAGCAGACTGTATGGATGCAGTGAGGCATTAGCAGGTTACTATATGCTGGGTTGTCAGTGACAAGCTCCAGTTCAATTTTACTTTCATGATGGAGGGTATTTTGCAAATTTGTGGCTTCTCTTTCTACTCTTGTAAACAAACAATTTCAGTTATGGACTTACAATTAAAAAAAACAAAGGGTTAGAGTTAGTCACGATTTGAAGAATCGAACTACAGGTCAAACTGATCATTCTTTAAAAGATGTAACAAAATGTTGGTAACAATAACAGTGGAACAGTGCAGATTCAAGTGGGTAATTATGCTTATCCAGGAGTCCAAAATTGTACAGATAAACCAAGCATTGAATAATCATTTGGAATTAAGACAAAATTACAAAAACTATGGGATTTCTGAACGGCCTGATTTAACATGCCCTTCCTCTTCAAGAGACAGTGCTCAAGTCAAATTTGGAGATTGTAGAAGTCTGTCAGTGCATACAACAAAACAAAACCACCAGCTTAAATAAACAATTACATGAAGCAAACCAAAAACAATCCATGCTTAGTGGTGTCAGCTTTAGCTCAGAGGTCGCACACTCAAAATACAGTCAGAAAATTTGGTACAGGTGACAATTGTACTGGATGGCCATATACATCTATCGTTCCAGATTTAGGATGAAATGTCAGTGCAGTGCTGAGGAAGTGCTTCACTGACACAAGTGTTACGTTTCAGCTGAGATGCAAATCAAGCCTCCCCACTCGTGACATTATTCAACAGCACTGAATCAGATGACAAGGTCAGTTCCGTCCTTCCTGTTTGTGGGCTCTTGATGTACACAAAATGGCTGTCACATGACCCAGTATTAAAACAGTGACTATGCTATTAGAATTGTTTCAGTGGCTGTGAAGTAACTTGGGACATCTTGAAGACAAGGCCATGTGATTTTTTTTGTTAAAAAAATTGTTCAAATCTTGGCCTTACCCTCTAGCATTGCTCCTGAAGAAAGACTAAACTTTATATATCACTGCAGGAGTGACACATTATATTGGCTTTGACCAGAATCTGGCAGATTAATGTTCTCATGTGCTTAATTATTAATGTAAATAATCTCAGAAAATGCATACTACACTGTATCGTCAATAGCATGTGCTATTGTTAATGTTTGATGACATCTGACTACTCTTAAGGAAAAGATCTTTTTTGTTATATTTCCATATGATTGTTCCTTCATTTACCTGTAAAACATAGGAGATTGATTTAAAGTTGAAAGTATTTCATTAAAATGAAATGCTATGGCAATGGGGAGAAAGAAACGGTTGTTAGTAAGTTCTTTTGCTTTCCTGTAAAACATAAAACTTGATTTAAAGCTGAACGTATTTTGCCAAGACAAAATGCTAATGGCAGTAGGGAGAAAGAAACGGTTGTTAGTAAGTTATTAACAGATGTTCCATAGTTTCAGCATGAAGCTGCTGACACTCTGGGGTCTACTGAAGACACTGTTGGAGGGGAAGTCCTGGCAGCTTATCAGATACCAAGTTGGAACTTATTTTTCATTGCAAATACACTACCATCCAGAAATGTACAGTGCTTTATACACAACTACTGTTCCAATTAATAATTGGAATGCAGCTTACAGAAGAAATCTACTGACAGAAGGTGGCAGGCAGCTCAATTAATCTGCTGCAAACATTACTTTCCTCATTACAAAATCTAGCCATTTTATATCAGAATAGTCTTATTATTGGCCCCAGTTGCAATGGATTATTTTTCTGGGGTAGGAAGGATTTTCAAGCATTACAAAATTCTTTGTACCTACTTGTGATAATCTCAACAAATCATTCATAGTTAACTTCAGTTATTCAGTAGTTTAATATGAGATGCAAGTCCAGTACATGAAAGATCACAGGCACCATTTCAAAGAATGGCCCCTGTAATGCACATTGGACAGGAAGAGAGATATGCTAATTTGTATTTAAAACTAGGTCATCATGTTTAATTGTTTTAAAGTTGACTCTTGGAATTTTTTAAAATGACTACTTTTAAACACAGAATGGGTAAGTTTCCCACTTTTAAACATTTCTATCAAATGTGAGGAGAAAAGTGAGCTCCCCATCACCTGGAATGTCATACTCTTACATTTGTATTGACATTTGAGCTGAGTAACCAGAAAGGAACTGCAGATGAAATGTTTATGTCAGTCAGTTCTGAACAACGAAACCACTGAAGCACTGTATGTTTGATGTGGTGTTAACGGTTCCATCATTATCTGCCACAAATCACAATAGGTTTTGGCTGGGACATCAAAACTCACATAGTTAAACCAGAGGATCCAGTCACATGACTGAAATTGCTGGGTTGCTTGAATTTCCCATATTAATCCAGTTTCATCAGTCTGTTTGTAACAACTGAACAGTAAGCAGCTGTTGGTTTATCTCATCTTAATCTCACTCAAAAGTCTAATTTCTATTAAGAATCCTACATTTTCACATGGCAAGTGAACAAACATCCAGATTATAATTGATTGTAGGAACTGCAGATGCTGGAGAATCTGAGACAACAAGGTGCAGAGCTGGATGAACACAGCAGGCCAAGCAGCATCATAGGAGCAGGAAGGCTGACGTGTCGGGCCTAGACCCTTCATCAGCATTTTCTGATGAAGGGTCTGGGCCCGAAACGTCAGCCTTCCTGCTCCTATGATGCTGCTTGACCTGCTGTGCTCATCCAGCTCTGCACCTTGTTGTTCCAGATTATAATTGCTGCATCTTCAATAACATTTCAACTTTCTGGAGCAAGAGGGCAAAGGACATCGATGCACAGTCAAATGAAAGGATTTCCAGTGCACATTTTCTACCAGACTCTATGGTGGCACAGTTGCTCAGTGGTTAGTACTGCTACCTTACAGCAAAGGGACCCACGTTCAATACTACCCTCAGGTGACTGTCTGTACGGAGTTTGCAGTTTCTCCCCATGTCTGCGTGCGTTTCCCCTGGGTGCTCCGGTTTCCTCCCACAGTCCAAGAATGTGCAGGTTTGGTGGATTGGCCATGCTAAATTACCCATATTGTTCAGGGATGTGCAGGGTAGGTGGGCTAGCCATGAGATATGCAAGGTTTCAGGAAAAGGGTGGGATGCTCTTCAGAGAGTCAGCGTAGACTTGATTGGCCAAATGGCCTGCTTCCACACTGTAGGGATTCCATGAGCTTACAAACTAATTCCAACATCTTTAATTTTTTTCCATGTATTTTGTAACTTCTCTCCTGTCTATTTTTTCCTCCCTTCTTTGACTGTATACATGTATTATAACCACCTCCTTAGGTTTTAAGCATTAATAAAAGTGCATTAGAGTGCATGAAGATTAACATGCAGGTTCAGTTGGCAATGAAGAAGGCAAATGCAATGTTAGCATTCATTTTGAGATGGCTAGAATATAAGAGCAGGCTCTCGTCAGACTGAATTTGGAATATTCTGAGTAGTTTTGGGCTCCATATTGAAGGAAGGGTGTGCTGGCATTGGAGGGGATTCCAGATGAACTTTACAAGAATGATTCTGGGATGAAGGGCTTGATATATTAGGACTGGTTGAGGTCTTTGGCTCTGTATTCAATAGGCTTTAGAAGTATGAGGGGCACCTCATTAAAACATATGGAATACTGGGGGACCTGTATAGAATGGATGTGGAGAACACGTTTCCACATAAGGGAGACTAGGATCAGTGGGCAAAGCCTCAGTGTAATTTAGAACTGAGATAAGGAGGAATTTCTTTCGTTATAGGGCGCTTAATCTGTGGAACTCACTGCTGCAGAAGGCTCTAGATGCTGAGACAGGGGGTGTATTTAAGACAGAGATAGATAGGTTTTGATTAGTAACGAGATCAAAGGTTACAGGGAGAAGGCAGGAAACCAAGGTTGAGAAATATCTCAGCCATGATCGGATGGCAGAGTAGGCTCAATGGGCCAAACACCTAATTCTACTCCTATATCTTATCATTCAAAATCCACCTTGCTTTAAACCTAAAGAATTTGCTGTGGGTTATTTTCAAATTGGACTTCACAACCTCCATTGTGGTCAGAAGAGGGGAACAATAAAAATAATTGAATTCACTTTACCCCTTGTAACATTGGCCAATATTTATCCTACAGCTAACATGATTTTGTCAGATTATATGATTATTATTGCAATTCCGTTTGTGGGACTTTGTTGTAAATAAATTGGCTGCTGCATTCCGTACATTGCAACAGTGATGTTTGAGGGAACTGCATTGACCACATCAATGCTTTGGAAAGTCATGAAACCACAAAAGATGCTGCATTGATGCAAGGCACATGAAACTGAAGTTGAAGATGCAACATTAAGCATTCAGTCTCTTCAGATTTATTAATAGGGACATAAAGTAAAAGAGCAAGGAGTATATGCTGAAATTATAAAAGAGATTTGTTAGAATTCAATCAGAGTATTATGTACATTTCTGGTGCTATACTGTAGGAAGAATGGACAGTGTACAGAAGAGATTTACAAAAATGGTTCCAGTATGAGAAACTTTGGTGATGTGGATAGATTGGAGAGGTTGTGACTGTTTGCCTTGGAGAGAAGAAGGCTAAGAGGAAATCAGATGGAAATTTTCAAAATCAGGAGAGGGCTGGATAGAGGAGGTAGGGAGAAATTGTTCCCACTTACAAAAGGATTAAGAATGAGATGGCACAGACTTAAACTGATTTGGAAATATAGCAACTGGATTCAAGAATAAAACTTTGTCGCATGACAAGTGGTTTGGGTTTGGAAATCACTGTCTGAAATTGTGGTGGAGATAACGTCCATTGAGGCATTCCCGAGAGTTTTTATTCAAATAATCATCCAATGTGCAGGAGTATGGGGAAAAGGCAGAAGAATAGCACTATGTCATAACGCTCATTGGAAAGCCAGTGCAGTCACAATAGGCCAAATGGCCTCCTCCTACTCCAAAATAATTCTGTGATTCTGTAATCAAGCAAACAACACATTTCCTGTCATCTATCAGTGTTTATCTTAAACTTGACATTAGGTGTAGAAGAGTGAACAAGACTGATTTGACTTGTTCCAAGAAAGCATGCACCTGTGCACTATGCGACATCTCAACAAGTTCATGATCGTGGGAGTAAACAGGTGGAAGCACATTTTCAGAGAATCCATTAAATTATTCTTCTGTTATGCAACCAGATTGTTGAATAAGTACTCTTTTTATAATCTGACATAAGTGATCCTTCATGTTCCTGTAAAGGCCAATCAAAATATGTTGCAAGAAATGTTTAAATGTCAGCGCATTTTCACTATCACACTGGAAGCAACTGCTTCGTTTTAGATAGAACTGAACACATTTAACGAAAAAAGGAAACTCGAAAGAAAGTCATGGATTAGTGTAGGTTCCTTTCACTTTATTGGTAGAGTTCATGGGTGCAATTATAAAAAACATTTCACTCATGCTTTATTGATTTTAACACGTCAGTGCAACATATTGCCATTATATGTTACATCCTTTGTGCATCAGCTAATAAAAAAAATGCTTTGCCAATATTCTTTTTTTTAATAACTTTAAAAGCCTCCTAAAACAGAACCATTTTCCTAATATAGTTTTAAGGCTATTATTAATGAAAACAAATTTCACACAAGAAATACTCGTGTAAGAAGTTGACTTTGTATCAGGGCTCTCCTTTTGCCTGCATCTTCTCATCCATTTTTCTGCAAGCAGAATGACATGAACATTTGGATATATCCCTGTCCGTCATTGGACTGACTTAGAAACTTTGACACATTCCACACTTGACAACTGGGCGAGTTGGAAACATTTCTGACAGACAGTACCAAGGCAAAATCAAGAAGTTGCCCATGCTGGGATTGGGAAAAGAGGGTATGGGAACCAAGAGAACTACATTGCTGAAGAGACAACAAGGTGTAGAGCTGGATGAACACAGCAGGCTAAGCAGTATGAGAGGAGAAGGAAAGCTGATGTTTCAGGTCTGGACCCTTCTTCAGAAAAAAAAAGAAGGGTCCAGACCCAAAACGTCAGTTTTCCTGCTCCTCTCGTGCTGCTTGGCCTGCTGTGTTCATCCAGCTCTACACCTTGTTATCTCAGATTCTCCAGGATTGGCAGTTCCTACTATCTCTACATTGTTGAAGATGTGTGCTCCAGAAAGCAAAGTGCTCAATCAGTGCTTGGTTCACCAACTTAAACATTTGGTACCTTCACCATAGTGGTCACAGGGTGTACAACATGCAAGTTGTCTTGCAGTAAGTCACCAGGGCTATTTCCTCAGAACCTGTATATATCTACCACTTTGAAGATCAAGGAAAGTAGATGCATAGGAACACTATCACCTGTAAGTCACCCTGAAAGGTAGACTCTATTCTCACTTGAAATGTATCGCTGTTCCTTTGGCATTGCTGGGTCAAAATGCCTGAACTGTTGGCCTCACAGCACTATCCGTGTACCTTCACCATCAGGACTGCAGCAGTTCAGGAAGATGGCTCACTATGGCTTGCCTTCTCATAGGCATTTAGGAATGGGAAATACATTCTGGCCATTCCAATGATGTTTACATGCCACGAATAAACAAAAATATGGTTTTTTTCTTCAATTAATATGCAATTTTTATCTGTTACTCGCAGGTGCATTTTGTGATCATGAAAAATGTGTGCACATCTTGCCTTTTGGACTATCATTCCCAAAATTATTTGGTGCCGATACAGATTCATGTTGGACTGCATGCAAAAAGCAAAAAATCAGTTCTTCAACCTTTGACATTGGGAAAAGTGACAGCATTGTCTTTTGCCTCTGCTAAAATTCTGTTCTCCAACCATCAACTGCATCTCTCTCCCTGGAAACTAGCTGAAACTGAAACAGACTGTTTGCAGCTTGCTAGTATCATTCATGACTGAGAAGAGCGTCAGTAAGACTACCAATTCCCAGAGTCTGACTCTACCACTGCCTTAATGCTTTTGTTGTTTGACCTTTCGTCCATACCTTTGGTATCTCTAGTCTTGCAAGGTTCTGCAAAGCACTCCTGGTAAGGCTCTTATATTCTGTAAACTTGAGATCCTTCAAAACTCCTCTCCCTAACGTGCACTGAATCCTACTCACTCATTACCCCTGTGGTCACTAACCTAAACTGGCATTTGGTTAAGGAATACCTGAATTTTAACATTCTCAGCTCTGTTTCAAATCCTTCCATGATCTCACCACTTCCTATACCTTCCAGCCTACCATCTTTCAAGATCTCTACACACCTTCAATTCTGGTTGCTCGAGCATCTCTGGCTTTAACTGTTCCACGATTAGTTCAGCCACCAATATCCTAAGTCCTGTAATTTCCTTTCTAAAGCTCTTTATTTCTGTTTGCTTATTTATTTTGATTTGATTTATTATAGTCACATATACCTAAGTACAGTGAAAAGTTTAGTTCTGCGTGTAGTACAGGCAGATCATAATATACGTGGTGATTGAACAGAATGAGGAGTACAATGTTACTGCTGCAGAGAAGGTGCACAAACAGCGAGGTCAACATTAAATTTAAAATGTGAGAGGTCCATTCAGAAGTCTAATAACAGTGGGGAAGAAGCTGTTATTGAATCTATTGGTACATGTGTTTAAGCTTTTGTATCTTGTGCATGATCGAAGAGGATGGACAAGATTATAACTGGGTGGGAGGGGTCTTTGATGATGTTGGCTGCCGTTCTAAGGCAGTGAGAAGTGTAGATGGAGTCAATGGATGGAAGTTTGGTTTGCGTGATGGACTGGCTATGTTCACAACTCTCTGTAGTTTCTTATGGACCTGGGCAGAACAGTTGCCGTACCAAGCCATGATGCATCTAGATAGAATGCTTTCTATGGTGTATCTACAAAAATTGGTAAGAGTCTTTACAGACATGCTGAATTCCCTTAGCCTCCTGACGAAGTAGAAGCGTTGTTTTACTTTCTTGACCATCGTATCAACGTGGGTGGACCAGGTCAAATTACTGGTGATTGCTGACAGATTTAAGACACATTTTAAAACTTCTTTTACCAGCCAGTCCTAATATTCCCTTTTGCAGCTCAGCATCAATATTTTGCTTCAAACATTGCCAGAAAATCCATGGGATGCTAACGAAGTCAAAGGCTCTATATAACAGCAAGTTGTTGTTGCTGTTGTTGAAGTCTGTTTGATTTGCCGCTAAGAGTCAAAACTTTCAGCTGATTAGGGACTGCTAAGTGTTTAGCAAAACATGCCTTGACATTCAAAGAACAATACAAGCACATGTCCAGCTGATGTATTTCCCACAAGATTCCAATTAAATGAGAGCGTAATAAAAAGGTCATTGATCTAAATAATTCACTGGGAATGTTTAGTGTATAGGATTCTGTTTATTCCCAAAAGTTCAATAACTACTTTGTACAACAGATCATTAATTACCATTGTGGTCTTGTTGAATGTCTACGTTGTGGGAAATGGGATTTTACTGTTTGAGACCTGAGAGTATATTGTTTGCACACTTAGCTTTAATTTGCTTTACATTCTTGTTGGTTAAAATTGGAGGTTGTCTCATTTTTTTTCTACATCTGAAAACAAAGGAAGTGTGTTGCAGTAGCTATAGTAATATACTAATATATGTGTAGGCACATTTAACAGCGGGAATCAATTTATTTAATTTTAAAATTGTGCCTAAATCATATTTACACAAGTACTGCTTGATAAATAGGGCTGCTTCCATCTGTAAGCTGTTTGTGTTACACTAATACTACATTTCTGACACTGCTCTGCACGCCATATGGGAATGTCCCTTGACAAATACTGAGTGTTGGCTCCTTTCATAGCATAGTTCGGTATTGTAGGTTTCAAGAACTCTTGCCAGCTAACTTTCAGTATCCAGTTACAGATTTTCAATCTTCTGCTTTTATTGCTGAGATTCCTTCATCTTGATTTCCAAATCTCTCTCCCTTGCCCTCATCCCGAACGTTAATGAATAAGATGTCCATTGTCATATGCCACCTTCAGCCAGGGACATAGCCTTTCACTAAGTGTATTAACCACAGTCAGTGAACACCCAGTGGATAACATCGTTCTGCCTGGCAGTACTACCTCAGAATGACCCAACAGTAATTTTTTACCAGGAAGGGCTGCAGAGGTTTGAACAGCTGTTGAAAGAATCACACTTGAGTTGGTAATGATGATGAAACCTGATTGAGAGACAGATCAACCTAATTGCCTTCAACACATGCAAAAATGTAAGGTATTGCAAGCATTGTCACTTTTTAATGCAAATTTTCAGTCTGTGCTTTTCTAAATTTAATCTTGAGTTAACTGATACTGTGTTATGTCTCAAAGACAGCATGTCAGTGCACCTTTGAGAGGTATAGTAAATAAATATAGCTTTAACAGACATTTCCATGATAGCATCACTAGGTCTTAGCATGAGACAAGTACATGGATTGGATAGGTATACAGGGATATGGACCAATGCAGGCAAACGGGACTAGTTTAAATTGTGAAAACTGGGCAGCATGGACAAGTTGGATCGAAGAGCCTTTTTCCATGCTGTAGACCTCTATGACTCAATGTGACCTGAGGGTATAAAAGTTTCAGGCCCCAGCTTACTGGCAATTACTTCAAGTAAAACACTCTACGACAAGCATACTTTTGTGCTGTAATCAAATCGCCTAACATAAGCTGAGACACTCATGTGTCTGTGAATGTAATATTTGTACATAATAGCCAGCTGTAATGAATGTCTGTGGGATCTTTCATACCACATTATCCATGCCAGATTGCTTATGTTAGGATGGATAACATAAGCACTGCCCTATCAGGTAAAAATGCTCTGCTGAAGATAAAACCCACACCAACCATGTTTGTTTCAATTCTAACTACCTGCAATCCCAGAATGAGTGAAGCAATTAAGACAACTGGATTATGTGATTGGGTCATGGGGGGGTTGTCCAAATTCTCAAGGGTTCATTGCATTGTTTGAAACTCCCTTGTATTCTTGCAGGATAGAATAAACTCAAAGTCTTTTTTTTCAATTTGATGAGTGGTTAAATAGGTGGACAGATTAAATTTCCTGATCTTACCCGGAGAGAACTTCTTAGTGTCAAAAAACGTGTTCCTTTTTCCCAAATTTCAAGATAACCTAAAGCTTGTTACGTATGTACATTTCACCTTTCAATCACTTTTTTAAAAAAAAATCTGAAATGATTTTGAGCCCAATGTGAAGACTGTTTACTGTGTGGACTGAAGGTGATAGAAAATAAGGAATCATTTTTACAGCAGCTTTCATGACCTCAGAAAATCCCGAAAAGCTTTACAGCTATTTTCCGATGTGTTATAATGTAGGAAATGCACAGTTAATTTACACACAGCAAAGTGTGGCAAACGGCAATTTAATAATGATCAGATAATCTTTTTGAGTGATGCTGTTTGTGGCAGATGTGTTGACAAGGTGGGGGTTTGGGGCACATATCCTTTCATGAAATAGTGCTGTCAGATTTATTGTCACCAGTTAAAAGGGCAAGTGTTAGAAAGCAGCACCTCTCAATGTAGCACTGGGGCAGTACTCCTACAGAAAGGTGAATTTTATACCCCCCCCTTCCTGTCAGTATATCTGAAGATTGTGGTCATGTAAAACAATGCAGATGGCCAATCTACTGCCTTTCAACCCAGACTCAATTTGTTCCTCACTTCACAGGGGGCAGTAATGCATAAGCCAATCTGTCCATCCTTGGATGTTTTGAGGCCCTTAAGTAGTCAATTAAAGGTTATTTAAGGAGTGGAGTCAGCTGCTCTGCTGTAACTGGTCAATGTAGAAGGAATGTGGCCAGCTCATGGATTACTGGTCAGGCTTAAGGTGGGCAGCAAGAGACGTACATCGCTTCGGGGCTTCTCTGTATGCTTCAGGGGCATTGTCCAATTCCTTCGATCTCTGAAACAGGATTCCCAATTGCCTCCCTGCCGCTTCTGTGCCCCGCCCCCTTACCGCGTCTAATTTCTGTTCAATGTTTTGGCTCAAGTATCCATTTTCTTCAATTCTGGGGCATGCCTGTAGCCCCAGCAGTGGCCACAACTCTCTCTTGGCACTGCTGGTACTACAGAGATGCCAGTCGGATAGCAGCTTTCAAGGGTGGGACTTCCTGTTCCTGAACGTCCCACTCTGAAATTACTAAGGCTTCCCCTGTGTGTATCATTGCTGCAAGGCAGCCTGGTTTAAACTCAGCAAAGTGCAAACTGAATTTTTGACTGGATGAGGTGAGAAAAATATACCCCAACAAAAAAATTCACCCCAGAATATCTGACCTGAAGGCATAAGTGCCACCGACAAGTCAAAGCTGACATCTGAGTTCCCAGGTGGTCTGGCTAATGGTAAAAACAAATCTCATATTTTTTTCCAGGTCTTTAGAATGCTTTAAATATTCACAACGCTTTCATTTTTCCAAGATAGAGGTGAGTATTCAATTATTGCATGCTTTTTTTGTGTGTCAGAAGTGCTGACCTTCAACTGTTCTCTTTAGAATAGCTTCATATACTAATTGAAGAGATGACATTGTCCCTCTGTTCCTGTGGTTCAGGTAAATTTTAAGCATCCAATGGCACTACTGTATCAAAAGTGCAGAGTTCTTCTCGCAAAATTCAGATAATTCCTTTGATGGCCTGGCCAAAATTTCAATTAACCTCAATAAAACAGTACAACTGATCTTTTATCCAACTGTTGTTTGTACACACTGACTCATCCATGGTGAGTCACCTAATTGAAAGGCTGAAACACTTAGTTGAAAGACAATACAAAAGAATACATATATTTATATCTGCCTATGTCAATTACTGAACACTGTTTTACATGGCTGGCAGAAAGTAAAATGCTACAGATTACCACAGTACCTATTGTGCCTATGTTTACAGAATCACAACCTTGTCCAATGGTGTGATGACAAGTTACAGTAAAGAGTAAAAACAGCAACAAATGGACAACATTACAACTTAAATGTTGCTCTGACATCAGCGTACTTGAAATGGAAATATTGCAATCACATGAAGCTGTCTTTTCGTGTTGAAGGTATACAATTGCTTAAAATGATGTGATTAACCTCATAGGTACACAGGAGGACAAGTTGACCATTCAGTTCACTGAGCATGCTCCGCCATTCAATTAGATCAAGGCTGATCAACTACCTCAATGCCATTTCCCTGCACTATCACCATACCCCTTGTTGTCATTAGTATCTGGAAATTATATCTTGAACATGTTCAATGATTGAGGTTCCATAGATTTCTGGGATAGAGAATTCCCAAGATTAGAAAAAAGCAAGGACCCAGAACATTAAATGAATTTAGTTAAAACAGAGTTTAAGACTACTTTTATACCATTGTGAAACTTGACAATCCATTTCTGATTTCACTATCTCTGTAACAATAATGAAAACTTGAGTTGAACTGAATTAAGTTCATATACACTCTGTATTACATTGTGTATTACCCAACTGGATGTAAACGATGTAAAGTAAATTGCATGATGTAAAGTGATGTTTGACATGAATACAAAAAAGTCAAGAACACAAAGATACATTGTGCAGTTAAACACAATACAATGATTACAACTTTGAAACAATAACAAAGGGTAGTTTTTAGATTGTAAACAAGTCAGGGAGCTTTGTTTGCCAGAGATTGTACATCGGGAACTTATGTTGCATTTTCCCTGATTTTCTGAGCATTTAACTTAAAGGTTATTGTAGAATGACACATTCAGATTCATTGTGAAGTGAAGATGTCAATGATCAAGTCAATTTAAATCTTGGAATATTAGAATATCACGGGACATCTTCATGGACTGTAATAAATCTATGCTGATCTCACATGGCACGATTCTGGGTTCCTATGATTGGTCCCAGAACATAGGTGTGGAAATGGGGTAATAAAATAGCGAGCTGGAGTTCGGTACTTATCCTGTTTGGTGAACACTGCTAGAAAGCATGGGATAGAAATTCATCTTCAGCAGCAACATATAATGATAGTTCGCCAAAGGAAAGCTAATTTTTCCTTTACAGTAGAAATTTACGCTGAGGATTGGCTTGAACAAACCTTTGGATCAGATATTCCTTGAAAAGATTTTCCAAAATGGAATACAGTGATGACACATCAATTATCCCACTGACTTCTGCAGTAGGATTTTAATATTACTCTCATTCTATGATAAGTAACATGCTCCAATTGTGAACTTGACAGAATTATTTTTAAAATAATCAACGTAGCAATGTATATAAACAAAAATATTTGTGTTCTCCTTCTCTTTACTGTATTCTCTGCCATAAAGTAGGCCCTCCTTACATGCTTGAATCTAAGAGGTAGATTATCTAGGAAAAGAAGCCCTCATCAGGAGAATAATAATATAATTTAGTAACATCCACAATCAAGACACCTAGAAGTGCAGCTGAAAATGATTGATGTTTGATGGTGCATTAACAATAAAGGGGATCCTAATTCAGGTATGAAAAATAAAAGGTTTGTCATATAAGGAGCAGTTGAGGACTCTGGGTCTGTACTCTGTGGAGTTTGG
>NC_063359.1:13213244-13249508 GCF_021869965.1 Rhincodon typus | reverse complement strand
AAGCAGCATCATAGGAGCAGGAAGGCTGACGTTTCGGGCCTAGACCCGTCTTTAGAACATTTTCTGATGAAGGTTCTAGGCCCGAAACGTCAGCCTTCCTGCTCCTATGATGCTGCTTGGCCTGCTGTGTTCATCCAGCTCTACACCTTGTTATCGCAGATTTTTCAGCATCTGCAGTTCCTACTATCTCAGAATACTGAGGGGCCTGGGTAGAGTGGACGTGGAGAGGATGTTTCCACTAGTAGGAAAGATAAGGCCCTGAGGGCACAGCCTCAGAGTGAAGGGACAAAAGTTTAGAACTGAGAGGAGGAGGAATTTCTTCAGTCAGAGGGTGGTGAGTCTGTGGAACTCATTGCTGTAGACAGCTGCACAGGCCAAGTCATTAGGTGTCATTGATCAGTATGGGGATCTAGGACAGAAGGCAGGAAAATGGGTTTGAGAAACAGATCAGCCATGATTGAATGATGGAGCAGACTCAATGAAAACCAAAAGAACTGCAGATGCTGTAAATCAGGAACAAAAACAAAGTTGCTGGAAAAGCTCAGCAGGTCTGGCAGCATCTGTGGAGGAGAAAACAGAGTTAACGTTTCGGGTCCGGTGACCCTTCCTCAGAATTCAGACTCAATGAGCCTAATGGCTGCACCAACAGCTTAGTCTTATGATCTTAAGTTACTGACCTACAAGAAGAGTCAAATGCAAGGATGCTTCAAGCACCATAATTTTTCTCCTAGACTGCTGCATCTCTCCTATTGCCGCTGAGCTAGATATTTTGACTGGTTGCCCACAGTTCTCTCCAGAAACCTGGATAGCAGTCTGTAGCAAAAAGCCAACAAATTTGCCACTGCCGCTGTGGGTAACATTCAACAGCAGAAATCTGATGCTAAAGGAATAATCACATATTAGAAATTATAATGTTTTGAAAGAATAGCAGAATTTTCCAATTCATTGTACAAAAATTGGGCTCAGTTGCACTTATTTCTGGGGTGCAGTGAGTTTCCAAAGAGCTGTAGAATGTGGGATAAATTGTCGCAGATGCCATATTCTTTCAAGACGTAGTGCATTGGCTGCCTGAGTTAAGTAAAACAGACAGATTATGCCATCAATCAGCCAGCATTCCTGATTTGACACCAGTGCTGCCATTTTGGATCTCAGCACTGCAGATACACCTTCTAATAATCTTACATAGCTGAACCTGGGTTCGGCAGCAGTAAGGGAGCCTCAAAAACTTTGCTCATTGAGTTCCTTTGTATGTTGCTACGACTTCTTGAGTGCTTGTTACTTTTGTTTACAAGTTGCAAAATGTACAGAGATTGGCAGACGTTCAGGAGCTTTTTGCTTACTTCAAAGCTAGTGCACAAACCAGCTGCTTCTGGTTTCACTATGAGGCATTTCCCTTGGAATATAGCATGACTTAGAGAATGAATGGAGACATGCAGATCAGGGCGAACTGCTGGAAGAAAGAGGAGGGTAAGAGGAAGAAGTGCTCTTAGCTGGCAATCAGATCCATAGCTATTTTAAGAGCTCATGAATCTCAGTAAGGAACAGGCATCTAACACATACTTAAGCACAACGTCATGGAAATCAGAGCAGAGTGTGGAGCATATTGTCAAAAACTGTGGAGGTGATATAATGATGCACTTTTATCTGTGTGCTGGTGCAAAAGATAGTTACAACAAATCACAATCTGCCATTCAATGTGGGCACCACAAAGTGTTTTATTCTTATGGAAACAGAAAGGGATTTCACTCCATCATTAAAAGTGGAGGTAGATATCAGGGAGACGTCAGAGGTAGGTTCTTTACTCAGACAGTGATAGGGGCGTGGAATGCATTGCCGGAGAGGGTAGTGGAGTCGGTCTCATTAGGGGCATTTAAGCGGCTATTAGATAGGCATATGGATGATAGTATAAGGTAGGGTTGGAGGTTAGATAAACCTTGGGTTTAGGGTAAAAGTTCGGCACAACATCGTGGGCCGAAGGGCCTGTACTGTGCTGTACTGTTCTATGTTCTATGTTCTAAAAGGAAAATACTGTGGATGCTGGAAATCTGCAATAAAAACAGAAAATGCTGGAGAAGCTCAGCAGGTCTGCCTGCATTGTCCAACTGGTGTGTAAACATAGGCAGTTATAATGAACCTGACAGTTACCATGATACTTTCATTCTGTGGACCCCACTGGGCCAGCTACATTTGAGCCAGCAAAGCAGATCAAAGGCTGGGTACTGGACAGGAAGAGTGAGTCATTGCTGACATGGTGAATAACTGGTGTAGAACTCATGTGTATGTGATGAACATTCATAAAATCCACACTCCCATGTGAAACCTGTTAGAGTAGATCATCGGTGTGCAAATGCTGAAATAATGTTTCCACTACTTGGGCATACGAACATATGACCAAGGAACAAAAGCAGGCCATGCTGCCCTCCGAACCTGCTCTGCTATCCAATAAGATCATGGCTGATCTGATTTTGACCTCGGTCCCATATCCCTACATATTTCCAATAATCTTTTATCCCGTTGGTAATCAAGGATCTTTCTACCTCTGCCTAGAAAATACTTAAAGATTCTGCATCCACTGTTTTATTTGAGCAAGGGAATTCCCTTAGACGCTGAGAGAAAGAAATGTTACCGCATCTCTGGTTAAAATGGGTGGCCCTTTATTTTCAACCGGAGTGCTCAGGAGGAGCCCTGCAGAATTTTGACGAGGTTGTAGAATCCCTACAGTATAGAAGCAGGCCATTCAGCCCATCAAGTCCACACCAAAGAGCATCCTACCCAGTCCTAACACCCCCCAACCTATCCCTGTTACCCTCCATTTCCCATGGCCAATCAAACTAACCTGCACAGTTTTAGACTGTGGGAGGAAACCCACACAGACACAGAGAGAATGTGCAAACTCCACACAGACAGTTGCCCAAGGGTGGAATTGGCCCTGGCACCGTGGGGCAGCAGTGCTAATGACTGAGCCACCGTGCCGCCCCAATGATGCCAAGATCTCTGGTGGTCTGCTCATGCTGTGCAACCTCATCATCATTTTGCCTCCAGCTACACTGTGAGCAGCTGAGGAGCTGGAGAAGGAGGAGGAGCAGGAAGGAAAGGGAGGGAGTGTAGTATTACCCTGCATGTCACTACTGGCACAATGTGGGATCTGCTTCCTCCACCAGCTGTTTGAGACAGAGGGTTGTTTCAGGTAGGCCACTGTAGTCCTTTTCTTTCTATACTTTGTCTACGGTCTATTGAATTATCTGTGGTAGAATTGTCTGTGGCATCATCAGCAGTGAGTGAGCCCAGTGTGGATTTGAGTTGGCCCAGCATGGATTTGTGGCTGTGGTGTCAGAGGTGAGTTTGGTTTCCTGCCAGTTTCTGCATCGATGAGGCAGTCCTACTGCTGACACATGGCTAGTGTGGCAGACATGGGTTTGGATTCCTGGCAGTGCCTGCGTCCAGCACAGGATCCAGGAGGCAGAGGTGGGTTTGGGCCCGGTACAAGACCTGGTGACTAGAGCTGCACTGACGAGGTGGGCCCAAAGCAGAGTCATGGCAGCAGCGGAGTTGGGTTGGGGCCGGTGTGGTACCCGGCAGCGATGGTGAGGTCTGCACCGGTGAAGTCCAGTGAGGAGCTCATAGTGGTGGGGGGGGCGGGGGTGCGATGGAGATGAGATTGATCTGAAAAATGGTGACTTTTGTTCCAGCGGTGGCGATGCAGTAATGGTGACTCATGGCTGGCCTCCAGGCCCATGGCCTATAGCTAAGCACTTAATGAGATGGACTGTGCAGTTGAACATTTTTTTCTTTATTTCTTCATTCTTCTGTCTTTGTGTCCTATGTTTTGGTTTATTTTTCTGTGTTTAAGATGGCACCAGAGAGTGGTGACACTATACAACACTTTTCACTGTATTTTGTAGCAAAATACATGTGACAATGAATAAATAAATAAATAGATAAATAAATTGGACATACATCACTGTAGAATCTTTACAGAGGAGGCATCGTTCTCCATTAACAAGATAGTTTATTGGATGATGGTAATAACTATAACTACATTCTACTCATGATTACTAGCTCTGAGAGAGGACACTCAGCACAGCAACTAACTGTCTGGCTGTTGTGTAAAACTTTGGCCGGTTTTTATTCTGGCACACCTTCCAATACTCCCCACCGACCTGGGGCTGGTTCTGAGGCTTAATGGTAATGAAAGAATAAGGGCTCTTCCAGGAGATGGAGATCACTGTTGACAGCTCACATCACTTCACTTTTGCCTGGTTTTGAGCTGCCTACCTTGCCCTTAGACTGTCTCACCTGGCACAGTGATGTCCTGCTATTCTTAAACCCATCATATATTCATAAATCAGCAAACCAAAACATTCATAATTAGCTGGGACAGCACAATATTCTTCAACACTCTGTGAAAGCCATCTTTGAAATTAATTGCAGCGCCCACTCAGAGTTTGTTTGATTTTGGTGGGTTATAATAGTTGGTGTGTGCAGTAGTAGTGGCCATTGTAACAGATTCATCAGTTGAAAAGTCCACTTGCATCACTGTCAAATTAAGAAGAAGTTTGAATATCATTGGAAGTAAACCTTGCCATGTTTCTTCATCAGCTACTTTGGGTTTATCAAGCAACATCCACACAAATATATAATGGATTAAAAAAAAACTCAGTTCTTACTAAATGTCATTCCACTTCAGGATATCTTTGATGATTCATGACATACTATGATCCCTAATTTTGGTGTTAATATTTTGAAATTCTCTTCCGCCAATTTATTACAATATATGTTTCCCTCAGGGAGCTCAAAGGCATTAATTTAGTATTAGTCATATCCTTTCCTTGTTTTAATAAGTTCAATAGTGGAAATAAAGCACAGTTAGCATTTGCCAATAGAAAGGGTTTACTTAAGTTTGATAGATGTCTGCTCCTTTAATTCCAACAAATACACGTCCAGTACAAATTTAGAAAACATCTTTACTTTTATAGAAGATCACATAAATTTTCAGAGCGACCATAGGTTTTGATTGTTACCCATTGCAAACCAACATAAGTTTGGCAGCAACAGAAGGAATTTTTCAGTTTTAAATTTACATCCTGTTTTTTCCTATTTTTATGTGTGGATGATATTTCTTCCCCTCTTCTGAAATAAGAATGCCATTAACTCTAACGAACGAAACTCAGAAATAATGGTACAGGTAGACTAAAAGGATTACAGAACAGCATAGCTGAAAAACATTCGAATTAGAATAATGATCTTGTGGAATTTCAATATACCACATGTTTTAGAACTAAAAATTGGTCTGCCTGTTTTTGGGCATGGTTAGCAGAAGGTCTAACAGTCTCAGAGTCTCGAATGTGTGGAGAACAGCTAACCTCAAAGGCAATCTGTCTCTTTTAAATGGGGAGCCACACTGACTGAGAGAAAGCTGCTGCTCTATTCCAGCATGAGAATTCACTGCAATTTGAAACAAACACGCAGATCGGGGAAGAGAAACATTGAAAACAGTAGCAGGAGTAGGCCATAAGGCCCTCCGAGTCTGCTCCTCCATTCAATATGATGATGGTTGATCACCTAACTCAGTATCCTGTTCCTGCTTTTCCCCATACCCTTTGAGTCCTTTCACCGTAAGAACGATATCTAACTCCTTATTGAAAAAAAAATTCAGTCCTTTGGCCCCAACCACTTTCTCTGGCAGAGAATTCCATAGGCTCACCCCTCCCTGGGTGAAGGAATTTCTCCTCATGCCAGTCCAATATAGAATAGAATAATAGAACAGCAATTTATCGTCACGTGTAGTGAAAAGTTTTATAAGGCTCCTAAATTAATGACAGAAGTCATAACAAAGAAGAAAATCAAATGTCAAAGTTCATCACAGTTCAATTAACAGCTCCTGGGTTTGGGGTACGCTGGAAAACCAGGTGAGACCGCCCTGCCAAGACGAGTTGGTTATGCCAGGCCATTGGATAACCCGATGTGACCGCTGAAGCGTTTACCAAGGTTATAACAATAAAAATAAAATGTTCAACGTAGAAGAATTGGAGAAGCGCAGAGATCCTCCAGTGTTAGGATTGGAGAGGGTCACAGTGAGAGATCCAGTGGTTTGAGGCCATGGAAGAATTTGAAAACAAGGGTTGGGATTTTAAAATCAAGCATTGCTGGACTGAGAGCCAACATAAGTTGGTCAGTCCAGGGGTGATTGGCAAGGTCAACTTGTCTGAGTTAGGATACAGGCAACTGGTTGCAGTCGCAATTTGCTCCATTCATTAACATTACCTGCAACATCTCATCTATTTGTTTCACCTTGACGGCAAAACAGTGCGGCAATTTATGAAATGTCGGCCCCTGCAAATTCATTTTCTGTTGTCAGCGCTGTGTTTGTTTTTTGAGGAACTGTTTGTCATCCATGCACCCAGCCTATTATTTATGTTGAGATCATGAAATTTTTCCTCAATGAATGAAATGGGATCTGAATGCCAGTCACAGCAGACTCATAACTTAAATATCCCACAGAAAAAGAAGCACAAAATTTTCACTGAAGCTAAAATACTGTTGCCATGACAATGCCCCACCCTGTCCACCCCTGCCTCCTGCTGCCCCCAAGTGTTCCATAAGTAATGGACTATGTTTCCACTTAAAAAAATTCATCTCCTAACTATATACCTTAAATTTTAAAAAAGTATAAAACTGAAACACTGAATATGTTCAGCAAGTACGTTCACATTGGCAGACCAATTTTGGTGGCAGGTCTGATGACCCTCACTGATGGAACCATACTTTCACCCTCTGGACATGATGTCCAACCTATGAAGGACATTTTATGCTCTTAGATTTCTTCAATGTTTCTTTTCAAAGTCAGTGTGAGCTACCCTTGCAACTATCACAACCACCAGTGTACAAACCAGTGTTCAACTGGTGATGTGATGATTCCAGGTTGCTTACACTATCCACTCTGCTCCAGTTCAGAACGCAAAATGGAGCAACAGCCTTTTGGCAATAACATTTGAGGCCAAGTTTTGAGTTTGGAACATTGGATTTCCAATAGGATATCCACAAACCGTCAAAATTTAAGAATTTGGCTTTCAGACCAGGGATTTATGTGCTTAATACAAAACATATTTATGTAGAGAAGGAATTAGAAAAGGAAATAGGCTTATGGTGTGTTATGAAATGCATTTCATGAGGTTTTACAATTGCGTTCAACCACATTGCAACATTGACTGCATTTCAAAGTAATTGACCGTCCACATTGGGAAACTTCATAGACATGATATGGCCATTTATAGATGCATCTTCTTTCCTGTTTGTGATTGAAGTTTCCCTAAAAGAGTGTTGCGTTCAAAATGGATGAATTGTCTCACGGTAGTAAATACCTAGACGTCAAACAATCTGGGATTTTTTTATACAGTGCATGTATTCATACGCTTTTTGTTCTGCTGCTGCTAATTGCATGTGAACCACATATAAACAGCCTACATTTGCCATTCTTTCTGGATATCACTTACTGATCATACTTCTCAACTATATGGAAAGAAAAAATATTTGTGCCAACATCTGTAATGCACTCAAATACTTTTATGTGATAGATACACTGAAAATTTGTGCACTTTTCCCAGACTGAATAGTTCATTCTACTTCCATCAGATGGAGGCCTGAAATGGGGGTTCTCATCAAGTTTTGATGTGCAGTGTAAAGCTATGTTTTTCAAAAGTTAAGACATAGTTCCATTCATACATTATCAAAAAGTTGTCTATTTTAACTCGACTGTAAAAGACTACTATGAAGCCATAACTTTTGTGTCAATAATTCAATCTGTCTGTGTCAATGTGAATTAAAACATCACTCACAAAAATGTTGAATACATTTTTTTTTTCTTTATCATGTGAAAAACAAGTCTGATTTCTTGGCACATATAATAGAGTCTCCTGCCAACATTCACTACCACCAAGCAGGGACCCTGACAGGTCTGGGCTGTTCTGCCCAAGTGTCTTAGCTTTATATGTGAAGTTCGCAAAGCGTATCTCAAGAAGAACAATGTAATTTGAATGTGCACAAAAGTTTTGACTTAAATGTGCACAAACATATAATGCTCTGCAATTTTGCCTTTAATCCCTGGGGAGCACAATACAATAATGAAAGCCTTTCACTATAAAAGATGAAAATTAAAACACACTTGTTTCTGACAGCAAAGTAAACAAGTGTCCGACTCCTTGCCTGCTGGTTCAGTGCCGGTCTTGTTTACATGTTTTTCAAAAATCTATAATGCATTCTTAGAAAAGCCTATTTTAACATGACCGAAACACAGTGCAGAAAATTGGGAGCAGGTGCAATCCTCAGGAACCTGACATCCTCAGGAACGTCAAGGTCCATGGAAACTCAAGTGGAAAATGAACTGTATAGCAGTGATAGTAGGAACTGCAGATGCTGGAGAATCTGAGACAACAAGGTGCAGAGCTGGATGAACACAGCAGGCCAAGCAGCATCATAGCAGCAGAAAGGCTGACGTTTCGGGCCTAGACCCTTCATCAGAAATGATTTCTGATGAAGGGTCTAGGCCCGAAACATCAGCCTTTCTGCTCCTCTGATGCCGCTTGGCCTGCTGTGTTCATCCAGCCCTGCACCTTGTTGTATAGCTGTGGTGGTTTCTTATCAGATGCTAGTGTTGGCATGCTCAGCCAGACATACAATGTGCCATGAAACTTTTCATATTTCATTTATTTGGTAGTGGCAGTTGGGAGAAGAGGGTTAGGGAGGAATTGGGTAGGTTAACTGTTGCTCCATGATTCTACAGCATGTAAGTGGAGAGATGAAGAAATACAAAGGACCCAATGTCAAATTTCAGAAGTGATGGCTGTAAGTGGGAGGGTAAACTGGATGGGGTTTCAACAAGCAGCAAATGGATTTCTGCCAAATATTTCAGTTAAATGACAAGTTTTTATGGATAGTCGTTCTTCGGCTGACAAGTTCTCTCATCTCTCGCTGTTGTAGGTCGGATCTCAAACAACGACAAGACAGAGTACAGGAAAGAGGCTGAGTACTTAGCAGCATGGTGTAAAGGCAACAATCTCACTGTTAATCTCAGCAAAATGAAAGAGTTGGTCATTTCCTTCAGGAAGTGGACTGGAGGGCATGTCCCTGTCTACATCAACGGTGCTGAGATGGAGATGGTCGAGAGCATCAAGTTCCTGGGATTGATGATCACCAACAATCTGTCCTGATCAACCCACATCAATGCTATGCTCAACAAAGCACAACAATGCCTCTACTTCCTCAGGGGCCTTAGCAAATTCGGCATGTCCATAAAGATGCTTACCGAATTCTATAGATGCACCATAGATGCACCGTCATATCTGGATGCATCACAACATGATATGGCAACTGCTCTTCCCAAGACTGCAACAAATGATAGAGTTATGAACGTAGCCCAGTCCACCATGCAAACCACCTTCCCATCCATAGACATCATCTATACTTTCCATTGCCTCAGCAAAGCAGCCAGGGTAATCAAAGACCTCTCCCACCCGGGTCATACTCTCTTCCATCCTCTTCTGTCCATCAGAAGATACAAATGTTTAAATACACATGCAAACAGATTCAAGAACAGCTTCTTCTCCTCAGTTATCAGACTTTTGAAAGGATCTCCTAAATGTGAATGTTGATCTCTCTCTCTCTCTGCACCTTCTCGGCAGCTGTAACACTGCACCCTGTTCTGTTACTCTGATGTACTTTGTATGGTACGATCTGCTTGCATTGCATGGAAAACAACACTTTTCACTGTATCTTGCTAAATGTGACAATAATAAATCAAACCAAATCAAATCTTATAGAGGTGCATCATCTTCATGAGATAAAGACATTGGAAGGCTTGTTCATTCATGTGTACAAGTTAATAGCCAGTGCATAAATTGTAACCAATCTATCACTGCATTACCTAACATTTCATCAAATAATAAATAATAAATGAGATTATTAAACCCATCCATGCCTGTGCCAGGTCTTTGAAACATCTATCCAATTATTCCTAATCTGCTGCTTTTACTCCTTGATTTCCATGTCAGATTCAGATCAAATTCCCTTTTGGAAGTCACTGTTAAATCTACTTTAACTTTCCATTCAGGCAGTGCCTTCCAACTCTCACAACTAGTCAGACAGACAGACACTTGCCTTTATTGAGTTAAAATAGAAATATTCCTAATACTTCGCCCAAAACTCTTTTATGAATATATTAGGAAGGAAGACTCATATTTGGTTCATAATCTTTCTCTGAAAAATCCCTCGTGTTTTGCAAACTTTTAGTTACTTGAAAGTAAGTTTACACCTGCAATGTGGACAAACGTTTTGCGCACATATTGGAAACTGCAGTTGAGATGAACAATCAGTTAATTATTTATTTATTCATGCTGATTGATTGAGAAATGTTGACTGTTACACTGAGATAACTTTTTGAAACAGTCCAATGGGATCTTTAATATATAGAATCAGAACACTGAACACTACAGGCAATTTAGCATGGCCAATCCACCTAAGCTGCACATCTTTGGACAGTGGGAGGAAACCGGAGCACCTGGTGGAAACCCACACAGACAGTCGCCCAAGTCTGGAATCAAACCTGGATCGCTGGTGCTAACCACTGAGCCACTGTGTAGTGGAATCACAAAAAATGTGTAATTTTCATCTCAATATCTCTGGTTAAGGACCAGCCAATTCTAAAAGTAAAGTTGCAAACCAGTCAGGAGAGGCAACTGAAACAATGAAAATCTGACAAAGGTGTTCTCAACTGAGTCACAAAAATAGAAATTGTTGGATAAACTGAGCAAGTCCGGCAGCACCTGTGAAGAGAATTCAGAGTTAACAGTTCGGGTCCGGTGACCCTTCCTCAGAACTGATGGTAGGTAGGAAAATGTTGGTTTACATACAGAAGATAGGGTGGAGGGAGGTCTAAGGAGTAAACAATAGGGAGGTAAAGCCCAAAGAGACAGAATAATAGTTGAACAGAGAAAAGTGTGGGTAACAATCTGGTGAGGAAGGTGAATAGCTGTTATTAGGGACTGTTAGTGGCTAACAATGGGTGGTGTGTAAAAGCAGACTGTGTGATAACAAGGCCTGGTGTGTGGGAGTTGCGGTAAGGGCATGGGACAGCTCAAAGCCCAAAAGTTATTGAACTTAATATTGATTACAGAAGGCTGCAGGGTACCCAGATGGAAAATGAGGTGCTGTTCTTCCAACTTGCACTGAGTTTCACTGGAGCACTGAGCAACCCTGAGACAGAGATGTTGGCCAGGGAATAGGGTGGTGTGTTAAAGTGGCAGGCAACTTGAAGCTCGGGGTCTTTTTTGCAAACAGAATGCAAGTGTTCTGTGAAGCGGTCACCCAGTCTATGCTTCGTTTCCCCAATGTAGAGGAGACCACATTGTGAGCAGCAAATGCAGTAGACTAGATTGTGTGAAGTGCAGATAAAGTGCTGCTTCACCTGGAAGGTATGTTTGGGCCCTTGGATACTGATAAGTGAGGAGAGAGGAGTTAAATGAGCGGGTGTTACACCTTTGGTGGTTGCAGAGGAAGGTGCCATGGGGCTGTTGGGGGGCTGTTGGGACCAAAAGAAGAGTGGGCCAAGTTATTCTAGAGGGAATGGACCCTGTGGAAGGCTGACAAGGGAGACTAAGGGAATATGTCTAGTGATGGCATCTTGCTGGAAGTGACAGAAATGGCAGCTGATGGTCCTCTGGATGTGGATGCTGGTGGGATAGTAAGTAAGGACAAGGGGACCCTATCGCTGTTGCAGGAAGGAAGAGAGGGGGTGAGGGCTGAAGTGTGGGAGATGGGTCGAACACAGCTGAGAGCCCTATCAACAACAAGTGCTGGGGAATCCTTGGTTGAGGAAGAAGGTGGACATTTCGGAGGCTGCCTTGTCAAAATTGGAATAAGTGTGACAGAGACGGAGGAAATGGGAGAATGGAATACTGTCTTTACAGGGAGCAGGGTGTGAGGATATATAGTCCAGGTAGCTGTGGGAGTCGGTGGGTTTACAGCAGATATTAGTGGCCAGTCTATCTCCAGAAATGGAAACAGGGGTGTTGAGGAAGTCTAGGGAGGAATCAGAGATGGAGATCCTGCTGAGCTTTTCCAGCAATTTCTATGTTTGTCTGTGATTTATAGCATCCGCAGTTCTTTCTCAACAGAATGTTGCATAAGGTACAGAGGGATATATACCTTTAAGTCTTCTTCCCGGTGAAACTTCCAGTTTGTTCTGTGTGTCTTATTATTTATTCTTACAGATTAGTAAAAGTAAATTGAATTCTTGAATAGAAACTAAAAATTTTGGCACAGACGAGGCTAGTATGGTTTGATGGTATAAATGGATTTCTAAAGAAGTGTTAAACAAAGCAATAGCAAAATCAGAAATTACTGGTGAAACACAGCAGGTCTGGCAGCATCTGTGGGAAGAAAGCAGAGTTAATGTTTCGAGTCGGGTGTCTCTTCTTCAGAAATGACTCTGATGGAGACTCACCAGCCTCAAAACATTTTGGGGTATTCTAAAGAGACACAGACAGTACAACCGAAAAGAAGCTGTGGCGACTCATTGTAAATCACTTCTTCAGCCTCAAGTGGAGTATCGTGTCTATTTCAGAAGGTTGGTAAGGTTTTGAAGAGGATTTACAAGAATGACTCCAGGTATGAAGGACTTCAGTAACTTAAATAGATTGAAGAAACTAGGCTGTTCTCCTTACTCTTCACCTGATGACAGGGCTACATTCCGAAAGCTTGTGTTTTCAAATAAATCTGTGTTGTGTGATTTCTGACCTCCTTACAGAAAGTTGAGAGGAGATTTGATAACTATATTGGAAAATAACGAGGGCACGAACAGGTCACATTTAAGAGGCGGTGTGATGAAAATATCACTGAGCTCCGAATCCAGAGGCTCAGATTTATATCTTGGGCATGCATCGAATTTCATCATCGCAGCCGGCTGAATTTAAATACAATTAATCAATCATTTAAAAAGTTGGAATGGAAGACGATGAATCGCGGTTAATAAGCCATCATTAATTGTTCTGAAAAACCTGTCTGATTTCTTACTGCCCTTTCGGGAAAGTATCTGCCATTGATTTTTTTTTTCCCAATCGCCATAAATCTATATCATGTGGTTTGCTACTGACCTTTAGAGAAAGGAATCTGTCATCTTCCCTTTTATTAAAAGTATGTACCCGGGGTGTGGGTATTGCTGGCTGGTCCTAAATTTAGAGTCCATCCCCAATAGGCCTGGAGAAGGCAGTAAAAACCAAAAGAAGTGCGGATGCTGTAAATCAGGAACAAAAACAAAGTTGCTGGAAAAGCTCAGCAGGCCTGGCAGCATCTGTGAAGGAGAACACAGAGTTAATGTTTCGGGTCCGGTGACCCTTCCTCAGAAGGGTCCTGTAATGTCAGAGCTGCAGCAATGTGGTTGAATCTTAAACTGCACTGAAAGGGCAATTAGACACGGACAACAAATACTGGAAATGCCCATGTCCTCGGAAACATTGAATTAACAAAAATGAAATTACTGCAGCTGGGAGAAATAACTAGATGATACAGATTTAATGTTAAAAAAAAATGGCAACGTGAGGAATATTGTTTTTATGCAGCAAATGTTTAGGATCTGGAAAGCTCTGCCTGACAGTCCTGTGAAGGCAAGTTCAATAGTGATGGATAAACAACTGAAGCAAAAACAATTGTAGTCTCGTAAGGAAAGGGCAAGCATGTGATACTAACCAAGTTACTCTTGCAGAAATCCAGGATGGACACACAGAGCAGGCTTAAGCCTTTCTTCTGTGCTGCTACCATTCTATGATTCTGTAAAAACAAATGGTTTCTGACCCCAGCAAGTATCGGATGCTCTCAGTTCCATTGCTTGTCAGTGCTGAGTGAACTGCTTTTGGGAGATCTAGGAATGGAGACAAACAGCTGCTCTTGGAGCTCCTTGGCCGGATACCACAACAAAACCAGCAAGGTTTCCTCTCTTGGTTGCAATCCACTAAAGCTGCTGAAACAGTCTACAGACTGTGGCTGTCAAAGGAGGGCAGGGTGTGAATCCCTTCACAGACGATCAACACGCTCTGCCGAGGCTTACACCCACACACACAATGAACAGTAACCTGCGAGAGCAATCAGGTTTTATTTTAAGGCAAAGGAATTTCATTCTATTGTGATCCATTGATCATCAGAAGAAGGGGCAAACTTTCAAAACAAATGAGTTCAAAGATCATGTACAGAGCCACCAATATCAAATTGCATACAGTACAAAAATTAATGGGGTGGCAAATTGTGAGGATTACTACAAGAGGATATAGATGGACTGAACAGTGGCAAATGGAATTCAATCCAGATAAAAATTTGAGGTGATGCACTTGAGCAGGACAAACAAGGAAGGGCATACATAGTGAGAGTTAGGACCCTGGGAAGCAACGAGGATCAGAGGGAACTTAATGTGCAGGACAGGTCAATAAAGTGGTTAAGAAAGCATATGGTATACTTGCCTTTAATAGTTGGGCTATAGAGTTTAAGAATGAGTAAGTTATGCTGGTACTGTATAAAACATTGGTTAGGCCACAGCTAGAGTATTGTGCGCGGTTCTGGGATCCACATTATAGAAGGATGCAATAGCACGGGAGACGGTGCAGAGAAGATTAACCAGGATGTTGCCTGTGCTAGAGAGTTTCAGTTATGAAGAGAGATTGGATAGACTGATGTTGTTTTCCTTGGAACAGTGGAGACTGAGAGGGGACATGATTGAGATGTATAAATCTATGAGGGCAATAAATAGGATAGACAGAAAGAAACTTTCTCCTTGTTGGAGGAATCAATGACCAAAGAGGTGGAGATTTAAGGTAAGGGACAGAGATTTAGAAGGGATGAGGAAAAACGTTTTCACCCAGAAGGTTGGGGGAGTCTACTTAAATCTTATAAGGATTTCTGCTTCTAAAACCCTTACAGGTAGTGAGTTCCAGATGCCCCCCACCTTCTGGGTGAAAACTTTTTTCCTCACATCCCTTCTAAATCTCCTGCCCCTTATCTTAAATCTATGCCCCTTCGGTCATTGACTCCTCCAACAAGGAGAAAGTTTCTTTCTGTCTACCCTATCTATAGCTCTCATAGCTAAATGTGCACTTGTAATGCCAAGGCATACAAGGCTAAGGGCCAAGTGCTGGGAAATGGGATTAGAATAATTAGATGGTTGTTTTTGACCAGCATGGATGTGATGGGTTGACGAACCTTTTTGTATGCTGTAGATTTCTATGATTCTATGATCGCATGAATCAAATTCCCCTCACATTTCAGAGAATGAAAGACTTTCTTTCCTCTCTAATACAACACTCTGGTCTGGATTTTGTAAAAATGGTGGATAAGCCTGAAATTTGCAAATATCGCCACCCAAACATGCCACGTTCTATTTTCATGGGGTCAAGAGTGGCTTGGTTTGAGATTTGCCCATGTACAATTCAATAAAACAACCAGACATTTAAAACATCTGCTGCCTCCACAGAAATGGGATTTTGGAAGCTTTGGAGTTATGCAGAATATACACAGTAAGGACAGGTTTGAGATAACACAGTGTGGAGCTGGAGGAACACAGCAGGCCAGGCAGCATCACCATCAGTAGTTCTTACTATCTCTCAGGATAAGTTTGAACTTTATACGTTTCTATGGTTTGCGAGGGTATCCACATGGAAACATAAGGCACCCTTCAGCTCTGGTCCCGAGACCCTTTTGTGGAGGTCACGTGTGCTTTAGGGGAGATAAGGTGCCCTTTGAAATTGTTAGCAGGGGGCATTAATGTTCTTAGAAAGTGCATTATCACATTATTGTCAAACTCATTGGAAATTAAATGTGTTTGTGAAAATCAGCTAACAAAACCGGAAGAAGCACTTGCCCGAGGGATATGCTAAGGGTTTCTATAACTGTTTTCACAATCTCCATTATCACAGTGGGGTGACTGGCATTATATTGTTTGATTGACAGTGATAAATTTAATGCATTTTTGAAAAGCATTGACTGATGTTATAATGTTTCATGTAGTTGAAGGAATGTAAACGTATTAAATGTGTTTATATAAATGACAGTACTATTTCAAATAGTGAAGTCTGCAATGGACAATTAGAATCCTGTGTTTTAAAATACCATGTTATCTCATTTCTACATGGGTCCTGAGGGCTGCCCGAGTGGATACTGAGTCAATTGACATACTCAGTATGAGGACTATGGGGTGAGTGAAGAGGCATGGACTGACACGTAGAGTGTGAGGGTCATAGGTGCTTGACAAGAAGTGGGAGGGGAATGGATTGGCAGGGGGAGGGTGGGGACAGTGAGAGGCGAGGGTTTGAGGGATGGTTCATTTGTTGCTGTTCAGTTTTGAATTTTGAACACAGTGCTGGAATCCCCAAGGCAGTAGATGGATCTGGCTCATCTCTGCATCCAGTGGCTCCTCAGTTCTTCTGGGTTTGCCTGCCCTGACTTCTAATCCAGCCTGCCAAGACTCAAGGAGCAAAAATCAGATTTTGGTGCGGGCATTTTAACTTCAGCTTCACAGGGACAGGAATTCTCCCCATTTCTGTGCAGAAGTGAAAATCTAGATCTATCTTTCTGATAAATCAGCTGAAAACTAGTTAGTTAGTCAAAGATCTAGTCCTAAATTGGGTGCCACTGAGAACTGTTTCCACAACTAAGTGACCTCTGTTGATCCTCATTTAGCCGTGAGCTGCGATATCGTGGTGTTAATTTCAGAAGTGGGGAATGGGAAGAGTGGATGATCCTTCTCACCGTTACACTTCTCGATGGCTGATTATGAAGAAGCATTGGCATGCTAAACGCAACCATAGAACTTGTTCACTTTCCTCTGCATTGCATTAAGAAGCAGCAAATGAGGAAAATAAATTGTGAATGTTAATGAACTGTGCAGTGTTGATCCATATTTGGTAAGCTGGAAAACGTTGACCCTTATTGTTACTTGGAGGTATTACCTGGTGCAGGTAAGCCATACTTGATAAGCATGTAACTGTTTTGCTTAGAAATATAATGCATCGATCAGGAATTTGAGGAACTCTGGAATAAACGACTAGCATTCAAATCTTGGTAACACAGCCTCAGTTAATTGATCAGTCAGTATTAAAAAAAATATTGAAACAAGACATTGTTTCCACAAAAAAAAAGGACTTCTAAAGGAACTGCTGATTTCTGTGTGAAACCCAATAGCGGATTGATTACATTAAGTGCTGACTACTTAAACACAGAAATAATTGGGATGAATTTGTGCTTGGATCAGGAATCCCATCCAATGAAAGTAAATGCAATGTGATTTGTTGCCCTGAAATTTGATGTTTGGATTGCAACCATTCTTGGATCAGGTATATAATCTACGTGGAGTCAATTGGACTCAGAGTGCTACAGCCTAGGGATCTCCCTACGTAACAAATAACCCTGATATATCTAAGCAGTAAGTGTTTTGTAACAAGGTCATGCAGACTAGTTCACCCCTGAGATTCAAGTCATTTTTCAGTCCAGCACCACAGCACAGACTACCCTTTGTGTGTTTTAATACATTTTAATAATATACCAAATGTCAAAATTGCTGTTTTGTATCCCAATAGGAAAGTTTCCATGAATATTTTGACAGATGAATATTCCCTCCATTCCTAAAATAATTTCACCATGCAACCACACACCACATTTTTTCAAATTCTACAGTGTCATGTACATTCCCATGTCGATTCATACCTTCATATATCTACTTATTCCAAACCAACACTGCTTGGCAATATTAATACATTTGAATATTTTTGAACAGGAATGCAAAAAACACCCTTGCATCCTGATTTTATCATTATATGGTCTTATATTGCCTTGTACTGTTTTATAACAGATGTCCACATTCAGAAAGAAACCAATCCACATTAGTGCCTGTAAAAACCTGCATCTAAAACTAGACAGAACTTTGTGATAAAAAGTTTAGATGTTTTTGACACATTTAGAGTCATGGAGATGTACAGCACAGAAGCAGACCCTTTGGTCCAAAACCCCATTCTGACCAGGTATTCTAAATTAATCTAGTCCCATTTGCCAGCATTTGGCCCATATCCCTCTCAACCGTTCCTATTCATAAACCCATCCAGATTATCTGTCACGCTGGGATCAAAACTTCATTGAATGGAATACCAGAAAAGAAACGAGTAATTGTGAACATTTTAAAACACCTATGAGGGAAAATAAAAGATACATTGACATTTTGGATGCAGACATTTTATTTTTGATAAAGAATCTTCATTTAGAATGTTAACCAGCCTTTTCATTTTTCTAGGTGCTGTCGAATTAGTCATGTATTTTGAGCATTCTTTAACCTAAGTTCATTCCATTTTTTAACTCATATCTATGAGGAGGGAAGAAAAATTAAAAGTGACAAAAGCAGAAATTCAGCAGGTCTGGCAGCATCTGTGGACAGAAAGCAGAGTTAATGTTTCGGGTCTAGTGGCCCTTCTGTTTTTATTTCAGATTTCCAGTATCTGCAGCTCTTTATTTATTTAGAAGTTAGAAGAAGTTGTTAAAAAATTGTCCAAAGACATTTAAGGAAAACAATGAGATTTTTAAAAAGCTAAACTGAAGTAGAGTGGAGAGGGTCAGAAAGTTACAGAATAGATTGAAAGTCAGGTAGTTATTGTTCAGAACACATTGTAGAGTACTTTAATATTGTGTCATGTGCAAGATCAGGATTAACATTTATAGAACTCACATACTTATTACTGTTTTGTCTAGGCTTCTTAGAAATGTTCGTGTAGTATTCGATTTGTCAATACATTGTGCAATTTTCTCCAAACAAAATACAACAAAACAGGTTTCAAACAAAATCATAAACAACGGAGTTTCAAATTAACCAGTCACAGGTAATTATAATTGTTCTGCTTGTCAAAACAAACTGGAGCATTTGGAAAATACAGATATTACATTTGGCCATCAATTGATGAATTGAATTTAGCTTCTTATTAATGCTTCATCTGGACATCAGTACTTTCCAATATGTTTAAACATTTTCAGAAATTTGCAGAATGAATGGAGGAAATTTTTTAAAAAATAATCTGAAAACTCAGAGATGAAGAATAGATGATGAACAAATTTGAAATTACCTATGTTTTTATCACAAAATTTAAAAAAATGTAAACAAAGTATTCAATGTGAAACACAAGGCTATAAAGAATTCAAGTAATGTGACAGATCGTGCATCATTTTATTTATTTCAGTTCTGAAAGAAAATGGTATTTTGGCATGTTAAATTTATCTGAGTAAAGTGATCACAGATCTTAGCTTTGACAGATTGCTGAACTTTACATCACCCAACAAGTCCAAGCGTGTCCTTTCTCTGCTTTGCCTGCTGCAGTCAAGAACCTTTAACTCTTTGAATGAATCATTTCTTGTCACATGTATTTTACAACAAAATACAGTGAAAAGTTTCCACTGTCACCATGATTCTGGCATCATTTTGAATATTTTAGGAATAATAATAATAAAAAGACATAACTTAGAGAGTCCATAACCTTTCTGTCATCACTTCACCACCACCAGCGCTGGACCCAACCAACATCGAAGTTGCTGTTCCTCAGGCATAATGTTTCACCGTTGGGCCTACCTCACCGACATTGGCTTCAGCGATGTAGCCCACGATGTCTGATCCTGTACTCGTCCCTCCACACAGCTGTTCGCCCAGGTCCTGCTCCAGGGCTCACCAGCTGCTGCCACACTGTGGTAAAGCCGTCTTCTTATCGCCTGCCCCCTTCCTCGTCGATGCCGTCACCATCGATGCCTCTGTGACTGAGCTCTCCCCAGAAGTAAGTAGAAGCAAAAACATCGCACTGGGTCCCAGCTCTCTCGATGGTTTGCTCACACTCCTTGTCTCCCATGAGGGATGGACCCTACTCCTGGGGGTTGCTTCAGTCTGGTTGATTCAGGAAGCGGGGTAACTCCTGGTCCATCACATGGCAAAAACTTTGCCACTTTCTGCAAAACTTTGCCACTTTCTGCACTATCTACCAGTGCCATGATCAAAAGGCAGCTTGTTAGGCATCCTAGCAGCTCCCTCTGTTGGACGAGTGAGCACTTCATGACAGCATGGTAGCCCGTAATGAGGATTCAGTGTGCTCCTGTCATTACAGCATTTGTTCCTCCCAAGGGGGTCAGTCCAACAGCATTATCATTTCCCAAGACAACTCACCAAACATCAACAGAAATTCCTGGAGAAACTCAGCAGGACTGGCAGCATCTGTGGAGAGAAAATAGAGTTGATATTTTGAGTCTCATAACCCTTCTTTGGAACTGTTCTGAAGAAGGGTCTCTGGACTCAAAACATTAACTCTGTTTTGTCTTCACAGATGCTACCAGATCCATTGAGTTGCTTGAGCAATTTCTGCTTTTGTTTCAGATATCCAGCATCTGCAGTTCCTTCTTTTATTACATTGCCAAACATGAAAGTGCTAAGTAGTCAAACCAACTCATCTGAATAGGACATGTCATTGATATGTCTATTAGTTGACTTTATAAGAAATGCTTTAGTTGATATTTGATCATAGCAGGATTCTCCGAGCAGAACACAGGAAATGAGTAATTGAGTTATGGAGTGACAGAAATAGACCCTTTGGTCCAACCAGTCCATGCCAACCATAATCCCAAACTAAACTAGTCCCACATGCCTGCACTTGGCCCATGTCCCTTCAAACATTTCTTATTCACGCGCTTAGCCAAATGTCTTTTAAATGCTGTAACTGTACCTGCATCCACTACTTCCTTTGGAAGTTCATTCAACACACAAACCACTCTCTGTTTAAAAATATTGCGCCTCATGTCTTTTTAACATCTTTATCCTCTCATCTTAAAAATATGCCCCCTAATCTTGAAATACCTCACTCTAGGGAAAAGGCACTTGCCATTCACCTTATCCAAACCCCTCATGATTTTATAAACCTCTGTAAGGTCACCCCTCAACCTCCCAAGCTCCAGTGAAACATGTCCGGGCTTATTCAGCCTTTCCTTACAACTCAAACCCTCCATTCCCGGTAAATCTCTTCTGAACTCTCTCCAGCTTAATAATATTCTTCCTTTAACAGGGTGACCAGAACTGCACACAGTACTCCAGAAGAGGCCTCACCAGTATCCTGTACAACCTCAACGTAACGGCCCAACTCCTATACTCAAAGGTCTAAGCAATGAAGACAAGCATGCTAAACACTTCAACCACTCTATCTATATGTGACATGAACTTCAAAGAATCATATACATGAACCTCTCGGTCTCTCTGTTTTACAACACTACCCAAGGCCCTATTTTTAATTATGTAAGACTTGTCCTTGTTTGTTTAACCAAAATACAACACCTCGCAAAATAAACTCCATCTGCCACACTTCAACCATTGAACTAATTAATCAAGATCTCTTTGTAATTTTAGATAATCTTCCTCTATTCCACCAATTTTGGTATCATCCGCAAACCACATCTTCTACATTCTCATCTAAATCATTTATAGAAATGACAAACAAAAGTCAACCCAGCAATTGCTACTATCTCATTTAGATGGTCATGATGACAGCTCCTCCTCCACTCAAATCAATGCCATTTGTCATTTTCCAGCATTCAAGCCAATTTTCACACCATGATATGTAGGATGGCGATAGGGGACTTAGTGGCTGGCAACGAAAACTTTATTCAACTTAACGGATCCAACAGCAACACTGACATATGGCCTGGAGCTGGAAAAGATACACTACATTTTAAACTTAATTAAAAAAGGCAAATACCATTGACACAACTGTAAACTGTGTAAAGTGCCTCCTAAAATTAATTGCAGCTATTTCTTGTTTGAGTTAAGTTTCTTACAATTGCCCCAAGGTTACAAACATGGAAATTGGAGGATTCAACCTGAAATGGATTTTGTTACATTTAGCATAGCTCTTCAACCGAACATATTACCAAATCTGTAATCCCTTTTGATTTTATCTTTGTTATTCTTGGATAATTGGATATTGCTATGAAATTAAAACTCTAGTGAGGAAGCACACAGTGTTCCTTTATCCAACGTAGCCTCGACATTCTATTATCAAGTGGGTTCAAAATTGAGACCATTAATTTTAGATCAGAATGGCATTTGTTTGTAGATACTGGAGTCACGCCTGGCGCCAGTACATCAAATACACTTCTTCCGGAATCTTCCAAGCACAGATTTTCCAGAGATGCAGAATTCCCCACCCTAGAAAAAAGATAGCTGCCATTCAGCTTATCTTCAGCCCTCATTATTTTATAAATCGCTTAACCACCTACACTCCATTGAAAAAAAATCTCAACCTATTCAGCCTCTCCTTATAACTCAAACCCTCTATTCCAGCAACATCCTGATAAATCTCTTCTGAACCCTTTCCAGCTTAATATTCTTCACATGAACAGGGTGACCAGAACTGGACACTGTTCTCCAGAAGTGGCCTCACCAGTGTCCCTCTAATCTCAACCTCAACCTCAACAGTAGGGGGAGGACAGGACATTTTAACAGAAATAGCTGTAACTGCAAGTTTAAAGGTGTAGTTTCAATGTTAATGAATGGGTGAATGGATGAATAGATGAATGAGAGACTGGATAGGTTGATAAGGTTTTTGGGTCTATTGTGGAGTGGCACATAGGGAGGGTGGCAAGTAGGTGAGGTGGTGGGTGGTTGAAGTGATAGTCAGATACAGGAAGGAAGTTGGGTTGGGTTGGGGGGATATGGTTGGGTTGGGGGGTGCAGACTTAGTTGAGTAGTCAGTCAGGTAAGTGAATTGGGTCAAAGGATGCAGCTGATTGGGATTTTCATTTCTGTAACTGCTCAAGAGTTTTTTTATGTATCTAATGTTTCTTGAATAACTACTCAGGTAAGTGTATCAGAACTCTCCCAAGCCTCTCATTCTAATTCAGAGCCATGGAGGATACCAGTGAGCATGGGAACTGCCCATTGGATGCTGAAACATCCTGGGAAATTCTCAGGTATGTCAATGCATGAAGATTTCCATGGGGATCCCAACACATTTGACAATTGCATGGCCTAATTTCAACTGTTCAGAGTCTGAAAGATTTAGGCATATTTTTCTCTTAACTATGAAGAGATATCAGTCATTTATTGGACTGTTTCATACATAATATTGTATGCATACTTTGTATTAACATCAAAAGAGCTGTCAGTTAATTTAATCAATCTATTCAAACATGTTATGGGGCAGGCTGGACTTGAACATGGGCCTCTTGTATCAGAGATAGGGATACTACCACTGCACCACAAAAAGGCTAAGCAGCAGCTAAGCCTGGTCCTTTAATGACCATCACCACAGCCACTATGCCTGCTGCTTTGTATTCCAGTCAGATATTCAGCAAAACAAAGAGTAAATCATTATCATCAACACGTATGGCATATGTCATCAATCTCACTGTGGCAGGAACATCTGGGCCAATATTACATAGCTCTTAATGGACTCAACAGCAAACTTTTAAACGGTTACAAACTCAAACTGCAGCATGTTTGTGTGACCACATAAAATCACCTTGACTACCAACATCTCAATTTGTTGCACTGTCAACAAGTTCACATTCCCCAGACATGATGCTAAATCAATGAACTAAGGGACCTGGCTCTTTCCACCAAGGGTTACTCAATGATCCATAGTAATAAAATCTGTCAATTTACATGCCATGAATTTTTGATGGCTTACTTTAACTGAATTATTTTGTAGTTCCTGCTCCTTCATTTTCTGCATCAGACAGATTGTGAACGTTTGGCGAGGCGTCAGACTCTACCAGTACAACATTTCTTTAACTCACACAGTCTTAAACTGTGAACAAGACTGAAACAACTCCTGCAAAACACATTAAATTTGCCTTGCCATTTTACCCAAGTGCTCATTGGGATTGAGTTGGCTGGCCCTGCACAACAAATACAAAAGGGAGATACTCTGCTTCTGAGGTGTAATGTCTTGAGATTGTTCTAGCATTAGTTAATCTGTTGAGGAATGCCTAATTCACTCTCAATATTCTCCACATCTGGCGTCAAGTTTAACACCTATTATGACCTTCTCCCCAATAGTGGGTAGCCACACCTTCAGGGAGATAGGCTGACATTCCACCATGGTTGCTGTGGGATTACAGTTACTCAAATTGCAGTTCAGATTACAGTTATTTAAATTGAGAATTTGAAAAGCTAGGCAAACCATGTCAGAATAGTTAGGCAGATGGTAAAATGGAGTGAGATCAGATCATCCATAATCATATTGAATGACAGAGCAAGGCTGAAGACCTCAGTGGCCGACCCCTGTGTTCCTATTAATAATGGTAACCTTATGATGATTAGATTAGCAGGAAAGCACACATTGTTCACAAATATTCAGTACAGAAGAGCATTTGCTATCCTTACATGGTCCGTCCGTAATGCAGACCTCAGCGGTTTAGTTGACACTTAATTAAACCGGTCTAATAAGTTCCTCAGTTGTCAAGAAGGATGCTGCCAGGCTTCTCTGTGGATCACGCTGCTTTCTCAGGACTCAAGGTGTTGAATGGTGAGTTACAGACTATCAGTGTCTGTGGCTTAGACTATTTTTTCATGAACAGAGATAGAGACTTGTGATGGTGGGGGGCACTGAAGAGTAAACGTTTCAGTCAGAGGGTGGACATGACACTGCATGACACCGTCAATGGATGAGCTGCGGTGTTTGCCACAGAAATACTGCATGTGATTCAAGTAAATGGCAATTTCCTTCAACAGATTACAAGGCAAGGTGAGCTTCTCCGGGTGCTTTGGTTTCAATTATCAGAGAGGTGTCATCTCACCTCCGTAACACATGTCAGCCAGACCAGAGGAGGTTGGCAGATTTCCATCCTTAAAGGACACTAGTGAACCAGATGGGTCTTTCCGATGATCAACAACAGTTTCACGGTCATCATTAAACCCTTAATTCCAGATTCTTTATTGAACTCAAATTCCACCATCTGCTGTGGTGCGATTTGAACCTAGGTTCCAAGAACTGTAAGGTGGCTAATTTTGTGCCTTTATTTAAGAAAGGCTATAAGGAGAAGTGTGGGACCTATAGAACGGTGAGTCTGCCATCAATACCGGGTAAGTTGTTGGAGGGGATTCTGACAGATAGGACTTACATGCATTTGGAAAGGCTAGGACTGATTAGGGACAGTCAGCATGGCTTTGTGCATGGGAAATCGTGTCTCATAAACTTGATTGAGCTTTTGAGGACGTAACCAAATACAGATAAGGGCAGAATGGAAGATATTTCTATGTGGATTTTAGTAAAGCCTTTGACAAAGTATTGCATGGTAAACTAATTAGTAAAGTTAGATTACATGGGTTTCAGGGTAAGTTAGCCAGTTGGATACAAAATTGGCTTGGCTTGATGGTAGGAGAGAGTGTGTCGTGGTAGAGGTTTGTTTTTCGGACTGGAGGCCTGTGACCAGTGGTGTTCCACAGGGATTGGTGCTGGGTCCACTTTTGTTTGTCAATTTAGATATATATACATTCATACATAATTGATTTGGATGAAAATTTATGAGGCATGGTTAGTAAGTTTACAGATGACACCAAAATTAGTGATATAGTGAACAGTGAAGAAGGTTATCTAAGATTACAAAGGAATCTTGATCAATTGGGCCAATGAGCTGAGGAATGGTGGATGGAGTTTAATTTGGATAAATGTGAGGTATTGCATTTTGGTAAAACAAACAAGGGCTAGACTTATACAGTTAATGGTAGGGCCCTGAGTGCTGTTGAACAGAGAGACCGAGGGGTTCAGGTACATGGTGCTTTAAAAGTTGCATCACAAGTAGACAGGATGGTTAAGAAGGCATTTGCCACGCTTGTCTTCATTGCTCAGACCATTAAGAATAGGAGTCGGGACATCATGTTGAGATTGTACAGGACGTTGGTGAGACTGCTTTTGGAGTACTATGTACTGTTCTGGTCACCCTGCTATAGGAAGGATATTATTAAATTGGACAAGTTTCAGAAAAGATTTGTCAGGATGTTGTCAGGGCTGAAGGGTTTGAATTATAAAGAGAGGCTAGATTCACTGGGACTTTTCTCACTATGTAGGAGGTTGAGGGGTGACCTTACAGAGAATTATAAAATCATGAGGGGCATAGATAAGGTGAATAGCAAAAGTCTTTTCCTTAGAGTGGGGGAGTTCAAAATTAGGGGGCATATTTTTAAGGTGAGAGGAGAAAAATTTGAACGGGACATGGGGAGCAATGTTTTCACACAGAGAGTGGTTCATATGTGCAATGAACTGCGATGCAGGTACAGTTCCAACTTTTGTAAGACATTTCAATCAGTAGATGAACAGGAAAGGTTTATAGAGACAAACACAGGCAAAAGAGACCGGTTTAGTTTGTGAAAATTGCTTGACATGGATGAGTTGGACCAAAGGGTCTGTTTCCATATTATATCTAACTATGACTCTGAGTTTCCGGATTAACAGTCTAGCGACATTATCCCACTCAGCCATTGCCTTCCCATAAAGTGCATCCAATTACACTACAATGGGTTGAGCACAGTCAGACATGTGGGTCAAATGCTAACAATCTGGGAATTACAGATCGGTCAGTTAGATTGCTATTCAGAGGAAAGTCAATGGGGTGGACCAGTATTTCCTGCAGTGAGACAGGGATTCAGTCAGATGGAAATAAGTCCAGTGCAGTTAATGGTGATCTATGACCAGGAGAAATGGTGAAGTGTCCTCATTGAGTCAGTAGGAGGCACACGGGGCAAGAAGGATTTGTAGTTTGGGAGGATGAAATGAGAGAGTGCCCCTGAGTATACATGGTGCATGTGATACTAAAGGTTGTTGTCCATGAGCCTTGGTGAGACACATATGCAGTGGCAGAGTTAAAATGAGTGTTCATCCTTGTATATCAGGTAGCAGAAGGTAATTGGCCTTCTTGCAGCATTATTGGGCAACCATTTTCACTCATGACCCAGCATTGCCACAGATGAGGCTGGTTTGGTCCGTTGGCATGGTCCTTTAGCAGCTCTCCTGTCCACCAGCATCTCCATATCTCTGTCTGGGAAGCGGAGAGCTAGCTTTGCTTTCCTCTGAGACACGTTCACAAACAGCACTGGAGGTTAAGAGGTAGTTCCTTAGTTACAAAATGGCGAAGGCGACGGCCTAGTGGTATTATCGCTGGATTGTTAATCCAGAGACCTAGATATCACTCTGCGGACCTGGGTTCAAATCCCACCATGGCAGATGGTGGAATCTGAATTTAATAAATACCTGGAAAGAACAACCTATTGATGACTGTGAATCCATCAGCAATTGTTGGGAAAAACCTGTCTGGTTCACTTATGTCCTTTAGGGAAGGAAACTGCCATCCTTACGTGGTCTGGCCTACGTGACTCCAGACAACACAGCAATATGGTTAACTCTGGGCAATTAGGGATGGGCAATAAATGCTGCCTATCAGCGATACCCTCACTGTGTTAATGAATTTAAAAAAAAATCTGAAGTGATGCAGAACTAGGCTGTAAATATGGTACCAGAATTGTGGAAGCTGGAAGGTTTCGCCAGTGCAGAGGGGAAGGTGCGTTTTTAAGATGAGTAACCAAGCAGGGAAAAGTGAACATTGACTGCAGACACCCTCTCAACTGAGCACAAAAGATGCTACACATCACAAGAAGAGGAGAATTCTTCACAGCATGCCAACTAATAAACAAACCTTAACCAAAATCACTAAAATAGATTACATGGTCATTATCTCAATGCTGATTTTATGCACATGCTGTGAGTGTTCTGATTGTCATATTCCTTCTGTAAGAGTGACTTTAAATTACTTAATTAACTTAAATTAACACACTTTGGGGCTTTTTGGGGCAGTATGGTGGCTCAGTGGTTAGCACTGCTGCCTCACAGCGCCAGGAACCCGGGTTCGATCCCACCCTCAGGCGACTGTCTGTGTGGATTTCCTTTGGGTGCTCCGGTTTCCTCCCACAGTCCAAAGATGTGCAGGTTAGGTGAATTGGCCATGTGAGATTGCCCATAGTGTTCAGGGATGTGTAGATTAGGTGGGTTATAGGGGGATGGGTTTGGGTGGGATGCTCCAAGGGTCGGTGTGGACATGTTGGGCCGAAGGGCCTGTTTCCACACTCTAGGGATTCTATGATTCTAAAAGCTGTAAATATAAATACAAATATTAGTTTTTTTATTAACATGGAGGAATTACAAGACTAAATAGCTTCACTTCTCTTTATCTGCCTACTAAAGACTCAAAAGGGGTAAGAGAAATGATATCAAATAGAAACATATATGGAGATTCTGAAGTGTTTTTATCATAAGAATGACAAGAGTAGAATCATCGTACAGAATCTACCGCTGTAAATCATAAAGCTTCCTCGATTTGACATCAGGCATTTCTTAAACAATTCCAGCACTATTACCCCGACCAATCTACCCAAATATCTATTCCTTATCTTGACCAATCTTTGCCTGAAGAAGAAATACTTGCTGTCAGTAATAAATTTGTCTTCAGCAAGTTTGAACATATGCTCCTTTATCCTTATGTTAGTTGACTACAATACAGTGTTCAACATTTGCTTTTGTATACTGTTTAATAGCTCATGCCTACTCATTTACTTGCTATTGGTAGATCATGCACCAGTCTTCATGTGATTGTCCAGTACCAATAATATCTACCAAATATTCCTTTAAACAGGTTAGTACCTTTTTTATTTGTTTGACACTTGCCTTTCCCGAAGGTGCCATTGTGCAGAGTCATAGGGTTGTATAGCACGGAAGCAGACCCTTCGGTCCAACCAATCCATTCCAAATATAATCATAGGCTAAACTAGTCCCACCTGCCTGCGCCTTGGCCCATATCCGTCCAAACATTTCTTATTTATGAACTTAACTGAATGTCTTTTTATTATTGCAACTGTACCCACATCCACCACTTCCTCTGACAGTTCATTCCACACACGAACCACGTTCTGTGTAAAAAAAAATGCCCCTTATGCCTTTTTAAAGTCTTTCTCCTAACACCTTAAAAGTATGCTCCCTCGTCCTGAAATCCCCCACCCTAGGGAAAAGTCACCAGCCATTCACCCTACCCATGCCCGTTGTGATTGTGTAATCCTTTATAAGGTCAACTCTCAACCTCCTTTGCGCCAGTGAACAAAGTCCCAGCCTATTCAGCTTCTCCTTATAACTCAAACCATACATTCCCGGCAACATCCTGATAAATCTCTTCTAAACCCTCTCCAGCTTAATAATACCCTTCCGATAACAGGGAGACCAGAGCTACACACAGTACTCCAGATGAGCTCACACCAACATGCTGTACAACCTCAATATAACATCCCAACTGCTATACTCAAAGGTCTGGGCAATGAAGGTAAATGTGTCAAAAGCCTTCTTAACTGTGTGTTGCAGCACCCATCAGTAGCAGTCTGAAGTCACCTTGAGGTCAGATTACAATTAACTGTGACACACCTCATCAACCATTTGACTGACAATTATCAGTTACTATCAGCAAAACGTCTATCAGTCGGTTTGGACAGTGAGTATCTGCAGGAGTAATTCATGGGAAATGTTCTTCCTCAACAGCAACAAAAATGCATGATCCAACAGGAACGGAAAACAAAAATGACTGATTTTTTTTCAATCGCGGATTTACGAATTGTTTTAAGTATACCTCTACAATGGCAAAAAAAATTTGAGTGGTGGTTCTACCAACACAATTGACAAATCTTGTGAAGGAAATATAGCCATTGATCAATAGATGTCAGGAAATATTTAAATCTTGTCTCGTACAATCCCCTCAGATTATACCAATGTTGATGCCAGGAAGGAATAGACACTGCCTCTGCCCATGCTACTCTAAATTAGCAACCGTGAGGTATTGTAATGATCCTGCACTCACTCACCAAGCTGGCTTGTTCTCGTTCAGACAATTCGTCACCATGCTAGATGACATCATCAGTGGAGCCTCTGATGAAGCGATGTTATTCTACTCCACTTGGAATTTATACTGTCTGGTCCATTATGGTGAGTACTGTCATTTCCTGTTTTGATCTGTTTGGTTTTGTATATGGGGTCCAATTCTAAATGTTTGTTGATTTCATTACAGGTAGAGAACCATTCCTCTAGGAATTCCAGTGCTTGTTTATGTTTGGCTACTATGGTTACTTTGTCCCAGTTGAACTGATGGTCTTCACTGTCTGAGTGTACCTATATTAAGAAGAGTTTGTTGTGTCGTTTTGCTGAAACGTTTACTGAAACCGTTTTGCCCATAGTGTCCAGGGATGCACAGCTTAGGTGGATTTGCCATGGGAAATGCAGGGTTGCAGAGATAGTTTGGGGGGGTGGGCTGGTGTTCTGGATGGGATGCTTTTTGAAGGGTTGGTGGGGACTTGATGGGTTGAATGGCCTGCTTCCATGCTGTGGGGATTCATGATTTAGCACCTCCCAAAAATAGCGAAGTTGAATCTGTTCAATCCTAGTGGGAAATTGCAAGTTCAAGTAATAGGGAATTGACACGATATACCAACATTCCATTGCATCAGCTTTGAATGCATCCTTTCCATTTTAAGAGAGCACTTAGTGATTGAGATCTGCAGAACAACAATTGATAAAGCATTACATTTCTGAACCAGGAGTTGGTCAAAAGAAAGCATAAGCTTCGTGAAGTTCTAAAGAGTTAAGATATTTACACTGGAATAATTCCACCTACAGTAACATTCTCTTATACCAAGGTAATAGAACTGTTAAACATACGCATCTAGTGTGTAAATGCTTTATCAACTGAAAATGACTAAATCTGTACCTTAAATAGCAACACAAAAAATTAACAAAAAATAAATGGAATGCATGGAAATATCTTGCTATCCACTATGTTAACATAGGCCGACCTGACAAGTTGACCTTCTACTGAACCTGTGAATAATCATTTAGGAATGGTTATAATGATTGTCTCTAACAAAGTGATTATTTGTGTCTGTTTTTGCTGGGTATGTGCCAAGAATCATTTTGAGGTGAAAAAGATACCACAATTATAGTTTAAGATTTTGAACACTGGCACCTCTTACAGAAAAGATGACAGCTGCATCTCTTCTCCAATCTTTCCTTATCGAAATCATCGTTGCTTTTTTTTAAACTTCATCATCTCTACAAAAAGCCATTGCTGCTCTGAACTTCCTCTTTTTTTGCCTCACAATCCATCCCATCTGCTTCTTCATTTCCAAAGTGCGGAAATTAAAAATTCCTCACTGCATCTCCCACTGTAACTCATTCTGCCCTCAAAATTCAAAACCGTATAATTCCTTACTTCCCTCAGATTTTCCTCACAGTTGAAATATATTTGATTTCAAAACCCAAGGATCATGTAACCTAATCACTAATTTATGATGCATGCCATTTTCACACAAAGTCTTTCCAAGTTGCCAAGCCTTCAACACTATAATTCTAACCAAACTAACCTCGAAACTCTGAGACCGAGGTCACTGCTCCGCCCTCTGGAACTGGATCCTTGCCTTCCTAACCATGGACAGCAAATCATTGAGGATAGGTATCAGCACTTCCTTCAAAAAAGTCCTCAACACCGGCGACTTGTACTCAGCCCCTTACTATACTCCCTGTGCACTCATGACTGTGCGGTCAATTTCATCCTAACTCCGTTTACAAGTTCACTGACAAGACCACCAATGTAGGCTGGATCTCAAACATTGACGAGACGAAATACAGGAAAGAGATAGAGTGCTTGGTGGCATATTGTAAAGATAACAATCTCTTCCTCAATGTCAGCAAGACGAAAGAGCTAATCATTGACTTCAGCAAGCAAGGAGGAAGGCACGCCCCTATCTACATTATTGGTACTGAGATGGAGATGGTCAACAGCGCCATATTCCTAAGAGTGACGATGAGCAACAATCTGTTCTGGTCCACCCATATTGATACGACTGTCGAGAAAGCACAACAACACCTCTACTTCCCAGGAGGCTAAGGAAATTCACCATGTCCACAAAGATTCTGACCGACTTTCACAGATGCACCATAGAAAGCATTCTATCCGAATGCATCATGGCTTCATATGGCAACTGCTCTGCCCAGGACTGTAAGAAAGATCAGAGAGTTGTGAACACTGCCCAGTCCATCATACAAACTAATCTTCCATCCATTGATTCAATTTACACTTCTTGATGCTTCAGAAAGACAGATAATATCACCAAAACTGCCTTCCACCTCAGTTATAAACTCTTCTAACCTCTTCCATTGGGAAGAATTACAAAAGCTTAAACACATGTACCAACAGATTCCAGAACAGCTTCTTCCCCATTGTTATTAGACTTCTGAATGGATCTCTCAAATTTAAAATTTAATGTTGACCTCAGTCTTTGTGCACCTTCTCTGCAACCATAACATTGTATTCCTCACTCTGTTCTACTACCCTAACGCATTTTGTATGGTACAATCTGCATGTACTGTATGCAAACCAAAACTTTTCACTGTAGTTAGGTACATGTGACAATAATAAATCAAATCAAATCAAATTAAAACAAAAGCACTCTAACATGGACTTTGATTTTTCTGCTATCTTTTTCAGTGTGGTTTTGATGCTCAGCTTCACCTGCATTTACTGAGAGTGCTCTGAGATTTGTGATATGCGAATTGTTCCAAGTCCTGTCAATGCCAATTTTGTTCCATGTCTTCGAATTCCATGCAAGTCCAGGATGCCTTGATTTCCCTGAGCTAACTGCCTGGCTCTGTTCAGTGTAAGTTGGCAAGAAGGAGAGAGAGGAGGTGTTCATATTGCACCATTCCATGGCGCACAATATTCGAGCAGCATGCCATTGAGGTACAACTGCCAAGGCAGAATTTTTCATACTGAGTAATCTGGCAGTGTAATGCTATCCAACATGGCAGAGGGCTAGAAACCTGATGTGAACTGCTCCAAGAATGCTGTTTTTGAAAGCTATAAGAAAGCACCAGCTTTAAACAATTACTTGTTCTGGCTTTGTTAAAAGCAGCAGTGCTACCAAGATTGCTAACAAGTTGAAACAATATAGACTAGGTTCAGCTATGAATGTATTGATGTACTCAGCAGTCTCCTCCATTAACAATATATCATTGATCATTTAATTGAACCAAGCTGAAATGAATGTATCAAAGCAACTACATGGCAATTCTTTTTAAACACTGTTCACTTTTTACAATTGGTCAAAATCCATTTCTAGAATGTGTAATTTATTTATGAGAATGCACAGCTAATGTCATACTGGGCAGACTGCCCAAATATAAGATCTTCGGTGCTTGAGCAGAGGTATATCACTCCCAGAAGATCAATACCTGATTTATAGGACACCTCATTTAAATCATCTTTGAAAAGGTCTGCTGTGACAGTTCCTGCAGTAGCAAGCACAGTCTAGAAAGTTACCTGCAAAGTCTCTACAATAAACTGGATACATGACTGTGCCTCTAGCATGTTCTGAGGTTGTGCTCTCATATACAATATATTAAAGTAGAATTTTTAAATGGGGTACTTCTCTGTTAAAGTACAAGCATGTCCACTTTCCAATTGCAGTAGGTACATGGCTGGAAAGATTCTGCCATTAAGAATTTGATGTAAATATCTCGTATCTGCCAAAGGTCCACTGCATTTCCAATTGACACATTTGAAAGTGTGCGTGACACTTACATATAGAAGGCCAAAATGTAATTGGCATGGAACACCAACAATTTTTTTATTTGTAAGGAGCACAATCAATCAGCACAGAAGATTCCAAATTATTACTGAATAATGCTTGCTACATCGTGCCTGGATACATATCGAGTTGAAATGCAAGTGAGCAAACTCATCAAGGGCAACAGTGTACATCAGCTGACACAATGGATATCACACTTTAACATGGAAAATTCCTCTCCTATTTTTTAATTTGAAGAGGGACATTCTTGGTTACATCGACACGTAAACTTGAAAATTTAGTGTTAGGAACCGCAAAAGGTAGACTCAAGAAAATAAAGACTGATTTCAGATTGACCCAAACAAAATCCAGTTTTCTCTATTACACTAGAGAACTGGAAGTAAGAATGTATAGACAGGATATGTGCCCAGGTTACTGTAATGACTGGAACAAGGTCAGCCAGGTTGGTGTCAGAGAATATGAGTTCCATGATTGGGGCTGTTCACTCGGTTCAGTCAGGGAGTCCAGGCTGGCAGATATAAACAGGAATGTCAAGGGTACTGTACACTCTAGGAGCCAGCTCTGAGCTAGCTGGGTCAGTGTCATGTTCTGTGCACATGTAAATAAAGGGTGACATGGTGACTGGATACTGGCCTTCATGGAGTTATTTTCAGCCCTTTACACCTCTAATTCTGTTGTCAAATTCTGAATGAACACCATCTACAAGTTTGCTGACAACATCACCTTAGTGAGACGGATATCTAACAACGACGAATCAAACTACCCACCGAAGTGAGATTGAGGGCATGGTGGCATGGTACAATAAAAACAATCTGTATCTCAATGTCAGCAAAACTAAAGAACAGATCATTGACTTCAAAAAGAAAGGAGAACACGTTCCCATCTACATCAATGGAAGCAAAGTTGAGAGGGTGAAGAGCAATAAGTTCCTCGGAGTGACGATAATCGACAACCTGTCCTGGATTTCCCACATAGATGCAACAGTCAAGAAGGCACAACAACGCCTCTTCTTCCTCAGACAGCTTAGGAAATTTGGCACATCCATAAGGTCTCTCACCAACTTCTACAGGTCCACCATTGAAAGCATTCTGTCCGGGTGCATAATGGCCTGGTATGGCAACAGCTCTGCCCAGGACCATAAGAAACTACAGAAGGTAATGTGCACAGCCCAGACCATCACCAAAGCCAACCTTCCATCCATGGGCTTCACTTACACTGTTTGTTGCTGCTGAAAGGCTGCCAACACCATCAAAAACGCATGATGCCCTGGTAATGACATCCTACAATCTCCTTCATCAGGCAGAAGACAGAGAAGCCTGAATGCACGCACAAGTAGGTTCAGGAACAGCTTCTTCCCGGCCATTATCAGACAGATGAATGGACTCTCTAGCCTCAAATAACACTGATCTTGCTAATGTTAATCTCGTCTAGCATACGCCCTGTGCAATGTAACCTGTATGTCTCCATCTAAATCTTTTTGATCTGTACATCCTTGCTTACTATAATCTGTCTGTACTGCTCGTAAACAATACTTCTCACTATATTTCGGCACACGTGAAAATAAATCAATCAATTACATTTAAAGATACTTTGAAAATTCTTACATGTGTTGTCAATGTTCTAACAGTCTTTTATTTTTGGGATGTTTCTGACCTTCTATAATCCCTCTGACTGGGTGTTGGGTTTGTAATGTTTGTTTTATTCACAATCTTGCCTCATTTATTTGCTAAAACAAGGGAACAAATAATCCAACTAAAACCTACTTACTATTCTTCTCCAGATCTATGACAGATAATAGAAACTCTCGGCTGAACACGCTTTCCTATTTTACTAAAATATGAATAATCTCTGAGGTCTGATCAGAATACAGTCAAATTTTGGACTCAGATGCATCATGATATCAGCAGGCTGAGTGGTAAGGATTCAAATAAAGTTTCTACTGAAAGCAATAACTATCAGAGTGATTATAAATTTACTTGAGTGATTTTTGTTTTCAGAACATAAGAATCATCTTATGTTAAAGTCATCTTAATGAATCTGTACACAGAAAGGGACTAACAACAGCTACGCACCTGTAATTTCATAGGTTTAAAATATGCCAAATTGTAGCACTGATTTCATGAGATCTGAGAGATCAAGTCTAAGAGCCAAAAAAAAACATTTAACATTTAATATAGAGATAACAAGGGGTAGAGATGGATGAACACAGCAGGCCAAGCAGCATCAGAGGAGCAGGAAGGCTGACGTTTCGGGCCGAGACCCTTCTTCAGAAAGACTGAGTTTGTTTTCACTGGAACGCAGGAGGTTGAGGGATAACCTAATAGAAGTTTATAAGGTTGTTAATGGCCTGGATAGACCGGAAAGTATGAGGCTTTTTTCCAAGGTGGAGGGGCCAATTACTAACGGACACAGGTTCAAGGTGTGAGGGGGGAAGTTTAAAAGAGATGGGCGAGGCAAGTTTTTCCACACAAAGGATGGTGAGCGCCTGGAACGTGTTGCCGGAGAAGGTGGTGGAAGCAGACACAATAGCAGCATTCAAGAAACACTTGGACAAATAC
>NC_063359.1:13135327-13212844 GCF_021869965.1 Rhincodon typus | reverse complement strand
CCAGCATCTGCAGTTCCTACTAACCCTTTAACATTTAGTACTCTTCCATGTTTTTATTTTTTGCAGAACACATTTTTACTGGCCTCTGTTGAAAACATTTTAAAATGTTGTCAATGGCTGTACTTCAATGAGTGTAATATTGTTGTCTATTTTATTTGCTTAAGTTCTATTCCCAGCCCTTCAAAATTAGATATTCTCCAATCTAGTATTCCATTATTTTGTCATGTCTATACCCTCCTGCATTATTATCCTAAATCAGATTTGTCCAATTTTTTTTGCATATGAGGGCACAGTTCAATTTCACTCCAGGGTTGATGAGCAAATTTCAGATAGATGTGGCTGAATTTTGTCAGCTTCTGCTTGACATGGGCAAAGGTGAGTCAGTTTCTCAATGTTGAGAAAACCGAGTCTGATTTTGCACCAAAGGCTTGAATGGAGACATACTGAATGAGCTGTCAGAAGTGGGTAAGCGTGGTGGCTCAATAGTGTGCACTGCTGTCTCACAGCACCAGGGACCCAGGTTTGATTCCAGCCTCAGGCGATTGTCTGTGTGGAGTTTGCACATTCTCCCTGTGTCTGCGTGGGTTTCCTCCAGGTGCTCTGGTTACCACCCACAGTCCAGGGATGTGCAGGCTAGGTGCATTTACCATGAGAAACGCTGGGTTACAGGATAGGACAGGGGGTCAGGTCTAGGTGGGATGCTCTTCAGAAGGGTGGTGCCATCTTGAAGGATTGAATGGCCTGCTTCCACATGTAGAGATTCTATGAATTGGTGAAGGCAGGTGCAATTACAACATTTAAAAGGCATCTGGATGGGTGTATGAATAGGAAGCGTTTAGAGGGATATGTGCCAAATGCTGGCAAATGGGACTAGGTCAGAATTGGGATGTCTGGTTGGCATGAATGAGTTGGACTGAAGGGTTTGTTTCCATGCTATATTACTCTATAAGAATCTGCTTGCCAGAGCCCTGTTTGAATACATTAACATCTCATTATTAGCTATTCTTGCCTTATTTATATGCTGTTGGCTATTCTTCCAAACAGCAAACAGAAACTACCTTGCGACAATTCCTGGCATAAAGTCACAGCAACTGACCTGGATATGCAGCTGGTGAAGGCAGTGGATATTTTACCAGGCCCGGCAACTGCGATGAGTGCGTGATGGAGTAGCACCTCTGAGGCCTGGTGCATACAAGATGAGAATTGCCTGAGGTAACTTGCTAGATATCCATGAAACTCTTTGAAATTGACAAAGTGGAGTCATTGATTGAAATGCAAAGCAGCAGAGGTAACCAATCAAACAATTTTTCTCTTTTAAGAAGCAGAAACTGAGAGAGAAATTGAGCCTGTCTCGACTGTTGCTCCCTCAGGAAGTGGGTGGAGATGGAGGCCATGTTATGAAGTTCAGTTTAATAAACACTGACTGTTGCTCACCTCTAATGAGGCACATTCTGAACTGATGGGTATTGGGCTGATGAAGGAGAAAGGGGTATGTATAGTCTAATCCAACTTACTGACTTACCAACCCATCTAGTCACTTAGTCACCCAATTCAACTCCTCCATTCTCCAATACTCACTCATCCATCCAGTCTCTTACCCATTGACTCAATGCACTAAACCATCCACTGCTCCAGTCTCTCACCCACCCATCCACCTACCCTGCAGTCTCTCATCTACCTACTAACCCCTCCAATCTCTCACTCACTCATCCACTTACCCCTGAAGTCTCCCATCCATTCATACACCTACTCCTCTGGTCACTCATGCAGCCACCCTTTCAGCACTCACTCACTTATCCACCTCCCTTTCCAGACTCTAAACCAGATACTCCTCCCACATTTCACCTACTTACCAACCAAACCCATCCAGACTATCAACAACCCACCTTCCCAGCACTTATTCACTAACTCAACAATCAATCACTAAACCAGCACCTTGTTCCAGTTCTACTCACACCTTCATCTACAACTCTTTCTCCAGTACACCAATGACATCACTGGTACTGCTTCCCATTCTTGTCAGAAATTCGAAAATTGTATCAACTTTGCTTCTAACCCCCTGCTTTCACCTTCACCTCGTCCATCTTCAATTCTCCTTTCCCTCATCTTTCCTTCCTCGACATCTCTGTTTCCATTTCTAGGGATAGACTGGCCATCCATACATACTACAAACCCACCGACTCCCACAGTTACCTTGACTACACATCCTCACACTCTGCTTCATGTAAGAATTCCACTTATTCTGATGATGCCAGCATCTACAGGGGGGCATCAGAAACATCCACCTTTTACTTCAACCGAGGATTCCCTATGACAGCAGGTGATAAGGCTCATAGCTGTGTTCAACCCATCTCCTGCACTTCTGCCTTCACCCCTTCCCTCCGACAACAGTGATAGGGTCCCCTGGTCCTCACTCACCACCCCATCTACATTCAAAGAATCATAAGACATCTATTCCGTAACCTCCAGCGGGATGTCATGACCGGACACTTATTCTTCTCCCCTTCTTTGTCAGCTTTCCACAGGGACTGTTCCCTCCAGGACATGTTTGTCCGCTCCTCATCAACTCCCAATTCCTCCCCACATCTCCCTGGCACGTTCCCATCAATTGCAGAAGATGTAGCACCTGCCCATTTACTTCTCCCTCCTCATTATCCAAGACCCCAGAAATACCTTCTGGGTGAAGCAGTGATTTACCTGCACTTCAATCAATCCAGTCTACTGTATTCACTTCTCGTGATGCAATCTCCTCGACACTGAGCAGACATAATGCAGGCAGGGTGACTGCTTTAACGAACACTTACATTCCTTTGCAAAAATGACTCTGAGCTTCCAGTTGCTTGGCCCTTCAACACGCCGCTGTATTCCCGGCCAACATCTCTGTCTCAGGCTTGCTGCAGTGTTCCAGTGAGCCTCAGCATAAGTTCAAAGAGCTTCTCATTTTCAGCTTGAGAACCCTACAGCCTCGAGGACTCATCATCAAATTCAATAACTTTAGAGCCTGATTCCATCTTTCCATGTTTGTTTTTTAACCCACCCCATTCCTGGGTGACATGGGTTGCTTTTAGCACAGTCTACCCATTTTCACCCACTCTCAGGCCTATTGTTACCTTACATGGGTTGCTTTCAGCACAGTCTTTTCTCCTACTTCAGCTCTCATTATCGCAACTTCTGTCCTGTCCTCGCTAACTATCAATAAACCCGTCATCTGTTTGCCCCTTTCATATCTCTCTATGGGTTCCATCTCATCTACCCACCCATCTTTCCTCCTACCACCCACACTCAACTCTTCTTCAGAATAAATATTGGTTTTTCTAAGCTGTTGTCATTTCTGACGAACAGTCAGTGGACCTGAAATGTTAACACTGCTTTCTTCCCGCAGATGTTGCCAGACCTGCTGAGTTTCATTTGTAACATTTGTTTTTGGTACTAACCCAGCACCCCCAGGCACTCGCTTATTCACCTTCCCATCCAGTGTCTCACTTGCACATCCCTCAGCAACCATTCACTCATTCATCCTCCAACTCACCTCTGAGTTCACTGACTCACACACTTGGCAGCTCAACTCTCAACAAACTGGCTCTCACTCCCTTTACCTACCCTTCCAAAAACAAAAAAAAAATCTCTCGTTCTGCTCAACCCTATCCCTGACGGGCCAATCTCATTTCCTTCCTCTTCAAGCCAGTGTCTCCCTCCAAGACTCCCAGTCACCACTCACAGACTCATCACTGTGGGCCCAGGCCTGAAGTTGACTTCAGCCAGAAGTGCTGCTGTGCTCACTACTGATTCAGTCAAAGGAGATTGTTCCCCTCCCACAGTTTCTGCTGAAGGATTCTTGACTGAGCCCATCAGCAGCAACTGAGTGAGGCAAATTGCCTCTTACTGCGGGCGCAGCTACTTGAAATTCTTGTGGTCACACTCCATTATGTTTTGAACATTCAACAAGTACATTAAGAGCAAAAGCGGAATTAGAGAGAGAATAGGGCCCAGTAGAGTTTCACAAAGTCATCTATTTGTGGAACCAAAGGAGATGCAAAAGATACTAAATGAATATTTCGCGTAAGTTTTTACTGTGGAGAAACACATGGAGGCTAGGGAACTCAGGGAAATAAATACTGATGTCTTGAAAACAGCACATCACAGAAGAGGAGATGCTGGAGGTCTTAAAAACATAAAGGTGGATACATCTCTGGGACCTGATCAAGTGTATCCCAGGACATTACAGTAAGTTAGGAAAGAAATTGCGGCACCCTAGCAGAGATATTTGTATCATCAACAACTATAAGTGAGGTGCCAGAGGATGGGGAGGTAGCTAATGTTGTACTTTTATTTAAGAAATGCTGTAAGGAGAAGCTTGAGAACTATAGACATGTGAGTCTGGCATCAGTGGTGGTTAAGTTGTTGAAGGGGATTCTGAGAGATGGGATTTACATGCATTTGGAGAGGCAAGGTCTGATTAGGGATAGTCAGTATGGCTTTGTGCATGGGAAATCATGTCTTACAAATTTGACTGGGTTTTTTTTAGGACACAACCAAAAAGATTGATGGGGGTAGAGCAGTAGACATTGTCTACATGGACTTTAGTAAAGCCTTTAACAAAGTTCTGCATGGTAGACTAATTAGTAAAGTTCGCTCACATGGATTCAGGGAGAGCTTGCCAAATGAATATAAAATTGGCTTCAGGGTAGGAGATAGAGGGTAGTCGTGGAGGGTTGTTTTTTGGACTGGAGGCCTGTGACAGGTGGTGTTCCACAGGGATCAGCGCTGGGTCCACTGTTGTTGATCATTCATATAAACAAATTGGATGAGAATTTAGGAGGCATGGTTAGGAAGTGTGCTGATGGCACCAAAATTGGTAGTATAGTCGACAGTGAAGAAGGTCCTCTATGATTACAAAGGGATCTTTGATCAATTGGGCCAATGGACTGACGAGTGGTAAATGGAGGTTAATTTAGATAAATGTGAGGTATTGCATTTTAGTTAAACAAACAAGGGCAAGACTTATACAATTAATGGTATGGTGCTGGGTAGTGTAGTCAAATAGAGAGACCGAGGGATTCAGGTGCATATTTCTTTGAAAAGTGCATCACATATAGACAGGGTGGTTAAGAAGGCATTTAGCTTGCTTGCCTTCATTGCTCAGACCAATGGGTATAGGAGTTAGGCCGTCATGTTGAGGTTGTACAGGCCATTGGTGAGACCATTTTTGGAGTACTGTGTATAGTTCTGGTCACCCTGCTATAGGAAGGATATTATTAATTTAGAGACCATTTAGAAAAGATTTATCAGGCTGTTACTGGGACTGGATGATTTGAGTTAGAAGGAGAGGCTGGATATGTGGGGACCTTTTATCACAGGAGCATAAGAGGTTGAGGGGTGACCTTATAGATCAGCATAAAATCATGAGGGGCATAGATAAGGTGAATAGCAAAGATTTTTTTCCTTAGGGTGGAGGAATTCAAAACTAGGGGCATAATTTTAAGGTGAGAGGAGAAAGATTTAAAAGGGACCTGAGGAGCAACTTTTTCACACAGACGCTGTTTTGTATGTAGAATAAACTGCCAGAGGAAAAGGTACAGTTACAACATTTGAAAGACATTTGAACAGGCACATGAATAGGAAATGTTTGGAGGGATATAGGCCAAACACAGGCAAGTGGGACTAGTTTAGTTTGGGAAACTTGGTCAGCATGAACAAGTTGAACCTAAGGGTGTTTCCATGTCTTACTTTATGACTCTATCATGGCATTGCAAGTCACATAGAACTCCTTCAGGAGCTGCATCGTAGCCTGCATGATGCTTGTTATACCAGGATCACTATTGCCAAGATGCTTTGGTTCATTTCTCAAAACCAAAGTCAATTTCAAATTCTTCCTTTTTTTGTGCTTCTTACGTCTTGGTTAAAAGAGGTGTCCTGTACACAATGTAGGAATTCCATTACCTAGTTCCCTTTGCATAGTTCTTCTGGCCATTTAATTTTGGAGTAATTTAGAGCCACTCTTATTATCATTATTATAATTATTATTCTAAGTGTGTTGCACATTTCCCTAAACATTTGTATAGTTCTTCCTCCTCCACTCTTCCATCCTTATCAGGTGGCTGAGAGATTGCACCTCTTAATGTCATTGCTTCTATCAATGCAGACATTTTTTACTTCTGTCTTGCTGATTGCATTTTCTTTCTACTGCTATTCTATTACCTGCAATGACAAGGGTTACTCCATCTCTTAATTTGCACTCAACTTTTAAAAGTTTTTTTTCAACCTTGCAGTGGTTAAGTCCAAACTCAACTTTTTACAGTCATGTTTCAATTATATTTCTGGTTCCTTGCAACATGTCAACAATTTACTGTACATCATAGTTAATAGTATTTCATACGTCATTGAAGATATATCTTAGTTCAATGTCTTCAATTCAAACCATATCCAACGTCCAGCAAGACCACCCTTGGTCATAACACCTGTTAGAACTGCAGTTTTAAGGCCTTAATATTCCTCTACCCTCGTTTCAAATTTAAGGACAAAATCAACATTGTGTGTTAGAGAGGAATGTAAAATCATAAGAACAGAATATACAAGCATAAGAACAGTAAGGAACAGAAGTAATAAACCATTCTGCCCCTCAAACCTGCCTCACCATCCTATAATATCATTGCTGATCTACCCCAGGCCTCAACTTCTCTTTTGTGCCAGCTTCTCATAGCCCTCAACATCTGAAAATTTCAACAACCTATTTATCTCCTTCTTAAATAGTTCAGTGGTCTAGCTTTCTTATCTCTCTGGGGTAGAGAATCCCAGGCATTCATTATACTTTGACAGAAGAAATTCCAATGCATCTCAGTTTTAAATGAATGTCCTTTATTCTGTAACTATGTCTCATATTTTGACATTTCCTCATGAGTGGAAACATCTTTCCATCATCTACTCTGCCAAGTCGCCTCGGAATCTTGTATGCTTCAATAAGAACACTCCTCAATTCTAATGAATAAAGGCCTAATCTGTCTAGACGTTCATGGTAAGTCAACCCCTTCATCCCAGGAATCAGCCTAGTGAATCTGACTTAGATTTGATTTGATTTATTATTATCATATGTACCAAGATACAGTGAAAGGAATTGCTTTGTGTGCTAACATAACAGCATTAGAGTAATAGAACAGAATGCAGAATATAGTGTTACAGCTATGAAGACGGTGCAGAGAAACTCTAATACATGAGAGGTTCATGCGTAAGTCTGATAATGACAGTTCTTAAATCTATTGATACGCATTTTCAAACTTTTGTATCTTCTGCCTTATGGAAGAAGGTGGAAGAGAACAAAACATGGGTGGTGGGGGTGGGGGAGGTCTTTGATTACATTGGCTGCTTTTCTGAAGCAGCGGGAAGTATAGGTGGAGTCAATGGATGGAAGGCTGCTTTGCATAGTGGACTGGGCTGCGTTCACGATTCTTTGAAATTTCTTGCGGTCTTGGGCACAGATGTTGCCATTCCAAGCTGTGATTCATCCAGATAGGACACTTTCTATGGTGCATCAACAAAAATTGCTAAGAGTCGTTGTGGACATGCTGAATTTCCTTAGCCTCCTGAGGAAGTAGAGACGTTGGTGTGGTTTTTTTGACTGTAGCATTGATGTGGATGGACCAGGATAGATTGTCGATAATATTTACTCCTAGGAACTTGAAGCTCTCAACCACCTCCACAGCAGCACCATTGATACAGACAGGGTGCGTCCTCCACACCGCTTCCTGAAGTAAATGACCAGCTCCTTCATTTTGCTGACATTGAGGGAGAGGTTGTTGTCTTTACACCATGTCGCTAAGCTGTCTATCTCTTTCTTGTATTCCATCTCATCGTTGTTTGAGATCGGACTAACTACCATGGTGTCATCAACTAATTTACAAATGGAGTTAGAGCTGAATTTTGCCACACAGTTATGAGTGGAAAAGGAGTATTAGTAAGGGGCTGAGTACGCAGCCTTGCGGGGCACTGGTGTTGAAGATGACAGTGGAGGAGGTGTTGTAACTATCCTTACAGTGGGTCAGAAAGTCAAGGATCCAGTTGCAGAGACGGGGAAGCAGTGTCCTAAGTCTCAGAGTTTGGAGATGAGTTTTGCTTGAATTATGGTGTAGAAGGCTGAGCTAAAGTCAATAAATAATAAATAGCTATCTCCAGTGCTAGTTTTTCCTTGTTTTTAGAAAATACGGTGACTAAATATGGGCACAGTACTCAAGGTGTGGCCTCACCAATAACCAGTACAATTTTTTTTACTAAGCATTATGAAATACCTGCTTAAATGTCTACAATAGCTCATTGACTTTCTCCTTAGTCTACTTTTCCATCTTGCTTTGGACAAATCTTTCTTCACACCTCTAATTGCCCTTATTTGAGTTGAGGACACTGCTTTGAAAACTGAGTTGTTCTCCCTCAAACTGCTTTTGAAATTCCATTATATTGTATTCGCTACCGCCATAGAATGATTAACTATGAAATCTCTTATTAATTGCACCTCATTACACACTACTAGATGTAAAATAGCTTGTTCCTGGCTAGGTTCTGCAATGTAGTGTTCAAAGAACAATCCCTGATACACTGTATGTTTTCTTGTCTTCCATGTTGTGTTCCCCAAATGATTTGTCCAGTCAATTTGCAGATTAAAATCGTCCACGAGCACTGTTGTGCCCTTCTTACATATCTCCATTATTTTCTGATTTATACTTTGCCCTGCAGAAGATTTCCAACTGTAACTTCTTTCCTTTGCTATTCCTTATTTTCACCCAAACTGAGTCCACATCATGTTCTATTGCACCTACATCACTACTCATCACTACACTCATACTTTCCTTTATTAACAATGCTTTATTAACAATCCTTTTCCTTTCTGCTTAGACTTCTGGAATGTTAAATACCCTTGAATATTAAGCTCCCAGGTCTGGTCACCTTCCAAATACATCTCTGTAATAGTAAACAAGAAATATTCATTTATCTCTATATGTGCCGACAGCTTGTTAATCTTATCACAAATGCTGTGTGCATTCAGATAAAGGGCTTTAAGCTTTGACATTTTGCCAGTAATATTTATTATGGTTTTAAGTTCTGCTACACTCTTCTACTTATATTGTCTGGCCCCTCTTGTTACACTTTGATCAATGTTTGCCTTTTCACTATCCTGCATTTCTGCTCCCTCATTTGTTTTGAATCTTTAAAATTTCTTTCAATTGAATTCTGCCCCCAAGCCTGAGATAATTCACTGAAGCTCTATCTACATCCCTGGCTATATGATTTTCCAGGGCACTAGTCCTAGCATGGCTCAAATGTAGCCCATCTCAATGGGACAGCTCTCTCTTTCCCACTGATGCTGCTGGAATTGGAACCCATTTCTCCCAGACCAATCTTTCAGTCGTGCATTTACCTTTCTCATCTTACTTATCCTATGCCAATTTACATGGATCTCAGACAGTAATCTGGAGATTATTACCTTTGTGGTTCTGCTTTGTAATTTAGCCCCAAACTGCTCATATTTGCTCAGTTGAACACCCTGCCTATGATTGTTACTCACATGGACAATGCCAAGTCAGAAACAATATTCTGACCCTTAGCAGCAGGCGGCCAACACAGCTTTTGGGACTCGCGGATATCGCATCTGTTGCTTAACTCTGCTATCTGCTATTACTGCTACATTTCTCACTGCTCCCCCCACTTTCATGGTGCTCTGTACCACTGTCCTTTGGTTAGTTTGTTCGTCTTCCCTGTGGTCTATGCCCATGTCACAGCAGGAGCAAGAACCTCATGCCTATTGAGATGAGACTCGTCCAAACTCACATCTGGATGCTCATACTCATACCTCAACCACAAACACAGCCTCCAATGCCTGACCACCGACCACATCTGAAGATAGTAACAGGTGCGACTTTTTTATTTCAAAAATATATCTTATTCATAAACTAATACATACATACAAAGTAATAAAGCAGTTCAGTTCTGTATAGCAGCATATGAAGAAAACAAACAAACATTGGAATTTGACTCTATCCAACAAACCATCCACAGGCATCCCTTACTTGTGCAAGATTACATTTACATGTAACTGGAGGGTTCAATAACTGAACAGACCCCCATTTAACTTTGGCAGAAAGACCTCAGACAGTGGGGTTTTTTTTCCCCTGTGCGCCTTGGCAGCAGCTGCCCCAAGTTTTACTGCACCCCTCAGCATGTAGTCCTGGGTCTCGGAAGGTGCCAGTCTGCAACACTTGGTCGGGATCAGCTCCTTGTTTTGGAAGACCAACAAGTTTCAGACAGACTGAAGAGTGTCTCATTAAGTTGATGGTCCTCCAGGCACAGTTGATGTTTGTCTCGGTGTCCGTCCCAGATGACAGACCGTATAGCACAGAATCCCGTATCATGGAGCTGCTCTGGACGAACCATGACAAAAACAGATCTGACTGTCTCAATAATCAGTGCCCAGGCAACTCTCCCCTTCCCCTAAGTGTCGCAGAGTGTGCAGCTTGGACTCCAACTCATCAACTCTAAAGTCAAAGTTCCTCAAATATTTTCATTTTAACGATATTGGCTGTGTTGTTTTGACAACACTATTTAAACAGTGGCGAATGAAAATGGAAAACATAAGAGTAAAAGCTGTGAAATTGCAGCATTGAGAACTGGATTCTCCTTTGATAGGGTCAATGCCATTAAAATATACACAGCTCATTCACAGCCAGTTAACACAGAAGCAGATCCAATAATCACATGAAACACACATTTTAAAATCACAGTTGTCACATTTACATATCAAACTGGTTCTTGACATATTCTTTTATCACTCTGTTAGTTCCTAAAGAGGAATTATCTATATTTTCCCAAAATTAAGTCTGTCAGAGAATGTACTAAGGAAATGAAATGTTTTCTCTGTCTTCTGCATTACTTTTCCCTTGGAAAAAATACTGCATTGTAGGGTGAAGAGATGAGCTCTGTCCATGCTATTAGGCAATATTAATATCATATACCTATCACCTGTAACAACATGTATATTGTCTTCTGCAAATTATGAGGGCCTTGGGAAGGCTTTTAGTAACAATAGGTGCTGTGTTTAGACGACAGATAAAAAAAAAATTCCCTTCCGCTTCTGGCAACCATCTTAATGCCCCAGCGTGCACTGTGGGAGGTAAAAAGATTTGAAAAGTCACATGCGTTCAGGCACACAAATGAACCCTTTTTGAATCAAAATAAGAGTCAATCTTTCAAGTGTTTTTCACTAACAGGAGTATCATTTTCAATCAAGAAAACATTTTGTTATCAAAATGAAAGTGTAGTGTTTTGCTTTACTCAAAACATCCCTTAAAGCTCTCATTGCAGCCCTGCTTCATTACTTTTTTCGCTGTGGTTACAAATTATGTGTGAACCCTTTGAGGACCTTTACAGGTTTTCCGGGCACTAACTCTAGAATTACAAACACAACATACAGTGAATGACATTTACACAGCTCAGAAGAAACTCTTACGTTGATTACCAAATCTCATGCAGAGCCTCTGCCAGAAATCATGTTTAATTTTTTTTTAATGTTTACCTCCATAGAGAGTTACTTTGTGTCTTAGCTAAACAAAAACATGTGAGCATTTGAAATCCAATGTTCAAATTATGCCTCAATTTAAACTTTATTTTGCTCTTTTCAAATTGCTTTGTATAGTTGTGTTATTCAATGAAACAGCACAGACCTGTTTGCAATTAAGAGAAAGGCTTTGCTCATTCTGATCTACATTTGAAGTTGTAATTTAAGAATTTACTGGGGTCTCACACTCGGTCACAACTGCAACAGTTTAGAATGAAAAACAATGACCTTAAAGTACTGGTCTGTATGATTCTTGTACCTCACAGTTTATATTACATACTTAATTTGTACATTTTTAATGAATATCTGTGTTGAATAGCATTCCTTATAGATTCACATGTGATTAATGTTAAATGTTTTGAATGTAAAAGGCTGAAATATTTACTATGATATGCAATTCAGCGTAAAAGTATGTCCTGTAGTTGCCAGTTTTGAAGTCGGCTGTAATTCGGTAGGGATTTTACATCCACAGCCAAATGTGAAATCTCTGATCTTTCTCAACATACTCCAACCACAGAGAGGAATGCTGTCCTCATAAGCAATGCCAATAGGCGATAGTATGTTTCGAGCTGAGGGCTGAAAGTAATAAATGAACAGAGTTGGGACAGAGAATGGCGGCAACATGGAATATCAGTTGCAAAAAGATAGAAAAAAAAAACAAACTTGCTCCGCTTGGAAGGAGGTTTTAGCAGTGGGCCTACTGCCATTCCATGCCTATTTTGTGCTTACAATGTACCATTTTACTGTTATTTGGCAAGTATTGGTACAACTGGGGATTTCATGGACATCTGGTGCCAGTGAGTTTTATGGAACTGGAGAGGGTTTAGACTAAATTGACAGGGTTGTGCACATCAGGAAATAAAGTAGAAAGTAGGAATTAGTGCAGGGAGGAGAGAGTGTTGGATAGTGCTGGAGAAGGAGTTAGTACTATATTAGGTAGCAACAGACAAAGAATAGACAGAGGGAATACAAGATTTAGATTAAATACATTTGATCTCACAAAGTGTGTTGAATAATGTCAGTAAGCCGAGCACAAGGACTCAAGTTGGGAATATGATGTAGGAACAACCGCAGAAATGTAGCTTAAAAATGGCGAGAACTGGGTGCTTAGTATTCAGAGATGCAAACATTGAGAAAAGATACACAAAAAATAAAAGGGAGGGTGGCCATACTGATGAGGCAAAACATTGTCGAGTTGGAAAGGGAGAATGTCCTTGAGGGGCAAGGGCAGATCTGTTTGTTTAGAATAAGAAGCTTAAAAGAGGATTATCATACTATTGGGGTTATCTTATAGACCTCCAAATAAGGACTAAATCTGCATGAACTATCACAAAGATATGCATGAATTATGGAGCAATGATATTGCAGGTCTTTAATTGTTCAAAGAGCAAATAGAGGAATTTTTGAAGTGTTTACAGTAGAATTGTCTTGACCAATATGTTTTCAGTCCTTAAAACCATAAGCTTAAGGTGTAAAATTAAGCCATTCAGCCCATCAAGTCTGCGTCACCATTCAAGCATGGCTGATGTGTTCCTCAACTCCATTCTACTGCCTTCTCCCTATAATCCTCGATACCCTTCCTAATCAAGACTCTATCTATCTCTGTCTTTAAGATACTTATTTACTTGGCCTCCACATCTTTTTGTGACAATGAGTTCCACAGATTCACCACTTTCTGGCTGAAGAAACTCTTCCTCACCTCAGTTCTAAAAGGTCATTCCATTCACTCTGAGGCTGCACCTTCAGGTCCTCGTCCCTCCGATCAGTGGAAACATCTTCTCCAAGTCCACACTATCCAGGCCTCTCAGTATTTTGTAAGCTTCAGTTAGATCCTCCCTCATCCTTCTAAACTCCATCGATTACAGACCCAGAGACCAAGTAGGAAGGTGACATTGCCAGTTCTGGTCTGGGAAATGAGGTGGGTCAAGTAGATAGAGTATCAGAAAAGGAATACTTGGGAAAAATGAGGACCATCTATAAAGGTTGAGATTAGGAATGGAAAAAGGAACAATCTAAAGTAGATTGTTGACTAGAAGTGGGTTAATTTCAAGGTGATGAGAGGGGATCTAACTGGGGTAGAAAAGAGCCAAAGATTTATAGGAAATGCTGTCCTAGAACAAGAGGTGATCTTTAAGGGTGAGGTGTCTTGGGTACAGGTTAGGTTCAGTCCAACTAGCGCACAATGTAAAGGAACTATTTGCAGGACTCTTCAGATGACAGGGGAAATATAATGTATGATTAAAAAAAACTGAAGGGTGAATGATGCATGTCAGCTGAATACTTCAACTAGAACCTCAGTGAAACACGAAAAAAAGCTGAGAAGGCAATTTTCTTTTTATTTGTTGGTGGATGTGAACATCACTGACTCGGACAACATCTATTGCCCATCCCTAATTGCCCCTGCATGAGGTGGTGGTGAGCAGCCTTCTTGACCGTGGTAGTCCTTGGGGTGTCAGAATACCAACAGTGCTGTTGGGAAGAGAGTTTACAATGGTGATCCATCAAAAGTGAAGGAGTGGCAACAGAGCTCTAAGACAAGATGGTTGCTCGGAGTGAACTTGCATGTGGTGACATTACCATGGATTTACTGGCCTTGTGCTTCTGGGTGCTGGTTAGAGTAACTGTCCTTGACATCAAGGCAGTATTTGATCCAATATTACATCAAGCAGCACTTGCAAAACTGGCGAATGGTGCTGAATAATGAATAAGAAGAAAATAAGAGCAGCAAAGACAGATTACAAAAATGAAGTACCAAATAACATAAAGGAAATCCAAAAGTCATCTCGTAAATATACAAATGTAGGTGGTTAGGTAGAGAGAAAACAGAACCCCTTAGGGACAAAGAAGATTATTAATATTTCAAGGCACAGGGCAAGACTAGAATACTTAATAAGTACTTTGTATTGGTGTTTTATAAATTAGACAATGCTGATAAAATTTTGGGGGAAGTGAAAACGGTTGAGGTAATGGATAGGGTATAAATAGATTGCCATAATGTTCTGGAAAGGCTAGCTATACTTAGACTTAAAATGAAAATACTGGAATGCGGTGTCAAATTGAAAATTTACTGATTATACCAAATTTTGAGGTAATCAGAAAGGTGAAATGGCCTCCATGCTGCACTGTTTAGACTCTGTACAAATGTGGAACTGCTAAGAAGAAGAATAAGCTTTCCGTAATGTTTAAAACCCAACTGTTGGTGCTGCTACAACCTTATAAACCTGTCAATCAGACAATCGGTATCCAATAACAGAGACCGCAAATGCTTCACACCTCAAAATTGTTGAAACAAACACCAAGGTATTAGAAAAGGCGATCACAGGAAAAATAATTCATTAGATCCACTTAAATAAATCAGTCAAGTGAAGAATTCACTTTGAAACTGAATCCCTTCAGATCTAATTCTGTTAGTGATCTGGGATTTCAGTCAAGCATGCCATAACGAGGGCGAATGAGGATAAATAGGCATTGAAAGGTTGCTAGTGAGTCAGCACTGATTTGAATATGAGAGGCCAAGCAAAGTAGCTTTGGTTGGGTGGAAGCTATGAGAATACATAATGGCGGTCCTAAATGGCAGGCTGCTTTTTTACAACTGGGACATAGTCACCAAGAGCTTTGAACAAACTCACACTGTCACCTTGGATATACTTCTGAAGTCTGAGGGCATAACCCTATCTTGTTGCCACCTCCACTGACTAAACATCACACGATTCAGAAGACTTTTTTAAAATGAGATGGGTCTACCAAGACAGGAGAATGTCCAACTTAAGTGTCCTGCCTTGATGGTGAAAATCCAGCACTAATGTTAACTGGAGATTGATTACTCTCGGAGCTCAAAAATATTTAGACTTATTTCTCTGACACTTTGAGATGCTATCTATCTAAAACGGCCCTTTTCCTGGTGGGCTCAGTAGGATATCTATCTTGAAATATGTCTCTCTGGTATTCTGCAGTCACTGACATTTCTGCAGTGGATCACTATAATCGAAGGAATCTATTTCTCTACTGGTCAAAAATCTAACAGTTTCTGCAAGTTCAGGCACTGAGATATTTTATCAGCTGAGGGAAATCCTAAAACTCCCTAACTATTAGCATTTCATTATATAGTCCTCAGGGATTCAAATAAAGAAGGCTTACCACTGTCTTCTCAAGAGCGACTATGCTGGTTTGATAACCGTATATCAGTAATAATAAATGCTGTGTGGAGCTGGAGGAACACAGCAGGCCACGCAGCATCAGAGGAGTAGGAAAGTTAACTTTTTGGGTTGGGACCCTTCTTCAGAAAAGGGTTCCGACCCGAAACGTCAACTTTCCTACTTCCCTGATGCTGCCTGGCCTGCTGTGTTCCTCCAGCTCCACACAGTGTTATCTCTGACTCCAGCATATGCAGTTCTTACTATCTCATAATAAATGCTGTCCTTGCCAACAATGCCTGGAATAAACTTGCAGCTTTACTTCTTTATTTTCTACTTAAAACTAAAACTTCTGCAATGTGTAACTTTTAAACTTATTTTGTATGCTTTACACGATACTACAATTACTGCAATATTTAAGTTATAACTTTGTTCTTTCTTTCTAACTTGTTCTTAAGATTCTGTATCCAAGTACCTAAAATGGTGCTGTATGTGGCGACATAATACACGTTACACTGTACTCTAGTACTTTTACACTTGAGCACGCGTGACAATAAAATCTGATCAAATCAATACAATGAGATGCCTTAATATGATAGGGAATGCATCAGCATTGTTTTTGAGGCACTTCTATTATTAATATTTTAGATGACTAATGTTTAGAGATTTGTGAAATTTGGCACCAAGGAGATAGTTGGACCTGTTTTTATTTAAGTCACTGAAAGGACACTCTGGAACACATTTTGTTTTAAAACACTTACCGTAAGTTGCATGACTCAAACTTGCTGTTTGAACTTGTTTAACTGAAGTTATATACATTCAGTCAACAGCTTGTATTACTGGAAGTCGCAGGGTCTGAGATCATGGCTGTCGGGAGTTATGGCTATTTAAGATTGTTTTGGAATTCTGTTTGCTGAGAGAGAAATCACCCAAATTCTCCTTTCTTAACCATTTGCAAAAAAAAATCTTTTCTTAGAGTCCAGTATGAGAGCTAAAAAATCTGAGTCATTCCCTTCTCTTGAGAAGCTTCTACAAACTTTCTCTTGATATTTTCCAAATTAATTGTATCTGAAGAGATTCTATGGACAATTTTAGTACAGAGTGACACCTGTCCATGTGTACCAAGAAGCCAGTCTGAAAGCCACTTCGAACATTTTGCATCTTATCCATTTTCCCTCAAGAACTCTCAATTATTTCACAAAAGTTTAAGCTAATGTTTGCAGGGAAGGATTTTTCAAAATACTTTTCTTTAACTGCTGTGCGTGTGTGATGGTATTTAGAAGGGTATATATGTAAACTTATGTTCTGAACTTTGTATTAATAAGCTTTTTATCTTTATTGAATGTGATGATTTGTAATCAATAGTTCTGCTGTTTGTAAAGAAACCTATTTGATGGATTGGTTCCCTTTTTTTCTAATCAACATGTTCAGAGATGTTATTTGGACCGGGTGAGACCTGAACTTGGGCCTCCTAGGCCAGGGCTAGGGACACTAGCACTGCACCACTAGAGCCCTACTGATGGATTTGTAATCTGAAATGAATAAATTATTTCATATAATTGTCCATATTGATACTTGGGAAAACAATATATGTTATGACCATAAATGTAATGGGAGAGAGGAGTGTACTCCTCTAACTTTGGTCACAACATATACATCCACATTTAAATTTGGTCAAAATCTGAAAGTCACAGAAATCTGAAAGACTTTCTCCAATAATTTGTTGCACAGTTTGCTGAAATTAGAGAATCCTGCAAGAAATACCATGTTTTACAGCCCATGGTATGTCAGATCAGAGATGGCGAGAGAGCTGCCAAAATGACAAATTAAGACAGTGTAAAAGATATGCTACACCGGATGATCTTAAGCCAAATTTTGTTGTGACTATGATATCTTCATAGGAATTCTTGCAAACAATACACCCTCAAACTAGCCCTATTTTTTTAGGAAAATACTATGTAGTTGTGACAAGTACAAGTAACAGGCCAATGGTAATGCCTGTCTTGCACCTGATATGCTTTGACCTATTTGATAAACCAAAACTAAGATTCAGAGATTTAACAATGAATCTTAATTTCAACACAATGGACATGCCAAAAGAATTTAGAATCTCTCTGTGCATGTATCTATCCATTGGTACCATACACATATCTACGAAGGCAGAACCTTCAGCTGCTTAGGCTTTCAGTTATAGAACAACTTGCTGAAACCCATTTGCTTGGATAGCACCCTCCTAAAATGCAGGACCCATCTCAAAACATATCACATCAATCAATCCCAAGTTCACTTGTTACAGCAGGGCACTACATAAATGCATATTTCATAATTGCTGTTGGCTTTTACTTTCCACAGAGAAAGGGGCTAATTATGATGAGTCCCTGCTCAATGATTAAGATCTTTTTATTCTTGAATTTTAATAGCACACAAATTGATGGTAGAACTAATAAAATATACAAATGGCAACATAAGCAAGAGAATAATATAACGTTATTGAAATTCATTAAGGATGGCAATTCAGGTGATATGTCAAGGCTGCAGACATTTAACATAATATTTCAAAATACTTAGAATATGTATATTCTTGCAATCAAGAAATGATCTAAAGGGAGGACCTACCAACTTTGGTTCACTGAGAAAAAGCATCAAACTTAAGGACAAGGGATAGCAAGAAATCTGAAGAAGGGTCTCGACGCGAAACGTCAGCTTTCCTGCTCCTCTGATGCTGCCTGGCCTTCTGTTCCTCCAGCTCCATACTGTGTAAACTTAAGGACAAGGTGTGTCACTCCACAAAGATGAATGGCGAGACTAATGATTAGTTAGAATATTGAAAACACAGTTGAGAATGACCATAAGTTTTAACAGGAGAAAGAAAGTAGAATAAGGGAAGAAGCTAGCTAGGAATGTAAAAATGTACACTGCGAACTTCTACAGTTAGTTAATAAGCGTCAGCTAGTGTGTGTTAGTTATCAACATAATGAGTATTTGCAGTTAATGGTAGATAAGAAGAAAATGGCAGATGAAATGAAGAAACATTTTGCTTCTGTCTTCACTCGAAAGCATACAAAAAAATGTACATTAAAAGCTCCAAATCAAGGGAAGGAAGGGACATGGGAATTTAATGAAATCACAATCACAAGGGAAGTGTTACTGAGCAAACTGCTAGAGCTGGGAGCTGACAAGTCTCTGGGTCCAGGTGGATTTCATCCTCGGGGTCTGAAAAGAAGTTGCTAATGAAATGACAGACATGTGGTTGTTAAATTTCCAAAATTCCCTCAGTTCAGGCAAGGTTCAACCAGACTCAAAATTTTAAAAATATATTCTGGGAGACAGTAAACAGGTAACGATAGGCCAGTTAGCTTGGTGCCTGGCATGGGAAAGTTATTAGAATCAATCATTGTTATGATTATAACTGCATAGTTAGAAAAATTCTAGGTAATCTGGATAAGCCAGCACGGTTTTGTCAAAAAGAAATCATGTTTAACCAATTTATTGGAGTTCTTTGAAGGAATACAATGACCTGGGGATACATATACTATTTTTGGATTTCCAAAAAGCATTTGATAAGTTCCCACATCAAAGGTTACTGGAGAAAATAAAAGCTCATTGTGTGGCAGCTAACATACTAGCATAGATAGAAGATTGGCTGTCTTGCACAAACCACAGGATGTGCATAAATGGATCTTTGACTGGTTAGCAGTATGTGACAAGTGGTGTCCCACAGGAGTCTATCCTGAAGCCTCAACCTTTTCCAATTTATGTCAATGGCTTTGATGAAGGCATGTTTTCTAAAGTCGCAGGCGACATAGAACAGAAAGTATGTTGGGAAGAAGACATAAGGCAGTTGCAGACATACAAGGAGAGGTATGAAAGACCAAATCAGCAGGTGGAGTATAATGTGGAAAACTATGAAATTGTTCACTTTGTCAGGAAGAATAAGAAAAGCAGAGTATTACTTAAACAGAGAACAACTGCAGAATTTTGAGATGCAGATGAGTTCTGGTGTACCATTAACGTGCAGGTACACAACAAAATAATGAAGACTAATAGGATGTTATCCTTTATCACAAGAGGAATTGGTCGTAAAAGGATGTCATGCTTCAGTTACACAGGGCATTGGTGAGACTACATCTCAAACTCTACGTGTAGTTTTGGTCTCCTAATTTAAGGAATAATGCAAATGCATTGGAGGTGGCTCAGAAAGGGTTTATTCAATTCATACCAGCAATGAACAGGTTGCCGTATAAGGATAGGTTGAAGAGGCTGGGCCTGTTTCCAACAGTGTTGAGAAGACTGAGACGTGGTATAATTGAAGTATATAAGATCCTAAAAGATCTTGACAAGGTGGGTGTGAAAGGATATTTCCTCTTGTGAGAATGTGCAGAACTAGGGGATCTTGTTTTAAAATTAAGGTCACCCTTTCAGGACAGAGATTAGGAGAACTTTTTTCTATTTTTATTGGATAACCTTTGAACACTCTGCATTAAAAGGTGGTGGAGGGAAGAGTCTTTGAATATTTTTAAGGCAGTGATGGATAAATTCTTACTGGGTTGAGGGAGGTGATGGCCTAGTGCTACTCTCGCTGGACTGTTGATCTAGAGACCCAGACAATGTTCCAGGTTCAAATCCTGTGATTGCAGATGGTGGAATTTGAATTCAATAATTAAAAAAAAGAGTCTAATGATGACCGTGAATCCATTGCCGATTGTTGGCAAACCCACCTGGTTCACTAATGTCCTTCAGGGAAGTAAACTGCCATCCTTACCTGGTCTGGCCTACATGTGACTCCAGACCCAAAGCAATGTGGTTGACTCTTAACTGCCCTCTGGGCAATAAGGGATGGGCGATAAATGCTGGCCTACCCAGCAATGCTGTCAACCCTGAATGAATAAAAAGAAATTGAAGTCATCAAGGGTGAATGACGTTGTGGGTCTACCAACAGCATATGGACTGCAGTGGTTCAAGAAGGCAACTCACTCCCACTTTTCAAGGGCAAACAGGGACAGGTGATAAATGCTGACACACCAGTGATGCCCACATCCCATGAGTGAATAACATAAGGTGGGAATGTGGAACTCAGCACACAGATAGACCAGCCATGATCTTATTGGATGGTGGAACAGGCGCAAATAGCTCAGTGGTCTATTTCTGCCCTATTTCGTAATTCAGTATTTTCTTATCATGGAGAGATTTGATTGCATGGCTTCAAAGACTAATGACTCTAGTACAGCATCTGTGCTTGAAAAAAACACATGTCAGAATGTTCTTTAGACAGTACTTGGCAATTTTAAATACACTCACTCACTGCTGTAGCTGACACAAATAAAATACAGTTAGTCAAACCAAGGTTATTCTTGAAAATAGCAAGCTTCTGATTCTGAGATCCAGCAATGTAACGCTGGATTAATATTCAAATGCATTAATAGGCTCTGCTCCATTTTTATAGCTTGGTATAGTTTCACACATGCAAATGTTATTCTTTTAAAAAAAAAATGGCAAAGTAGCTCATGGAACAGATGGCAGACAGCATTGGTGGAATGTAACACCAAGTAGATAAAGGAATGTACTGCCCCATGGGGGGAAGAAAGATTTGTAATGAGCTTGCTATGCATCTGAATTACAACAGATAATGCAACTGATTTACATTGGCAAACAAAAGTCAAATTTTGGCTGATTTCAGGAGAAATTCAATCTCTTCAGTACAATATTCCAATCCCAAATTTAAACTCTCAGGATTTGGCATAAGGCTTTAGATACTTAGAAGAAAAATTCCAGACAATTCCATTCCTATCCATCAGCTGCAATATAATTGTGCTCAGAGACTGCTGGTCGGCAATTTCTGACTTTTTTGGTACTCAATTTTGTTTAACAGATTAATGATTATGCAAGATTCAGAAATGAGCATGCTGTGCTTTAGCAGCCTGTAATGTCCTCATGATAACTCTGTTGTGTTTTTCAATTGTTTGATTACTTTTTCACAGGTTCATATCAAAATATGAATTTATTTTAAGTTAAGAAGTCCTCAAAAAGGGTTAAAAGCAGAGAAACATAGGCCAGATTTTACTGGGAACAAAAGAGTGAAGTGAACAGTATTCATCGGTATCTGTGTGCAAATTAAACAGGAACTTCCAGCAAATGCACGTGTTGTTAAAAACAAAAAAATCAGTATTCACTGTCTGAGCTGACCTAATTCTCTGGAAGCCACGTCAAATTGGCATCTTGCTAGTTTGTTCCTTATTTAAATGCATCGTGTGACATTAAAGTCCTGTCCTGACATTGTAGATATGTACCAAACTCATTATCGAAAGCTAAGACATGTTAGTCCTATTCCTATTAACCTTGTGCTAAATCTTAATTATTGCCAAAGAAAGCTGCTCTGGTACTGAAAATTAATATTTGCAAATGTGGTGTCTCATTCTTTCAGCTTTTAATTGTTATTGCAGATTTTGAGCTAGATCTTCTTCTGGGCTCAGGTAAAGCCGATCAATGCACTTTTGCAGCTCAGAAACTCACACACACCTAACCCATGTGTGATTCCCGTACCATTTTTCTCTTTGCATGCAAGGTTCGGGTTCACAGTATAGTTGCAAGCTCCCCTGGAGTGCGTGAGGAGTATGGGTGCTGAGTTGTGCTGGTTGGAAGGTCCACCCCAATTCATTAAAACTGTACCTCAATTGCCAAAAGTGTTTAAAGTCTCCTAAACTTCACTGATCACCCTCACTGCCCACCCACTTTCCATGCCAGTCCATTGCCCCTCTTTGCCTTAATGTATTCTCCAAGCTCCCTTGGATCACCCAAACCATCCCATGTCATCATTATGTCCCGATGTATTGTCCATGACCCCCTCATATCACCCATGCTGCCCACATGCCCGCCACATATGTCCCAAAGCTATTCACTCATAATGTAATGTGTTATCCTCAGAGTCCATATAGTCTGTGGTCGGAAAACTCTCACCATTTTCTAAAAATCATCCATATCATCGATATTGAGACAAATACATCCTGCCTCAAAATACTCATAATCTGATAAACCTGTCACAAAACCAGAAAACACATGAAGGGGACAATCTGTTATTATAGCTTTTGAACCTGTCATTCATTATCAGTTGGATGGAATATCTAGTGTACTAAAATCTATCTTCATTCAAAATTCAGCCAAGCATTGTGAATGGTTATTGCTAGCTACTAAATAGACTGCCCTTGGGGAAGGGAAAAACATAAGATGTTCATTTCAATTTAAAAGTATAGTGCCAGATCATTTAACTTAACTTTAAAAGAAAGATCCCTATAATGAATCATTGCATTAAAAACACATCTGCACTACAATACACTGGAAAATAGTGTCATTTAAAGTTGTTAAAACACTTAACACTTAACTTTCAGAATGTTCCACACTTCTCAGCATGCTTTCCATACTCTTCACAGACTTTTAAACCCGAGGTGCTCTTAATCAATTTCCAAAACCCTGCATTCCCATGGGACAAAAATGGTGCGTGGGAGGAAATCTGATTGCCACAATTTAAAATGGGGACTCAGCATCAATGAGAGCTGCTGTATATATTGGACACTAAGTCCTGGCCCATAGTGAAGCTAAGAGAAAATGGCAACAATGCAGTGAAAAATCGGATTTCCACTAATAAAACAGTTTAATTGTGGCTATTCCCATAGCAACACATGCCACTGCACTCAGATGAAAATTTGATTCTGCATTTAAAATAAAATAACCACTTTGTAAGCATATTCTTTCTGTCCCTCTCTGTTTTGTTTGCTGTGCCAGATCTGATCTTGAACTCACTATTCAAACTTCCACTTTGTGGTTCAATCCTTGGTCTGCTGATTGTTAGGGAGATACACTACTTTATTCAAATCAATCCCAAATGCCATGTAGAAAGCTTCAACTTCTTCTAACTTATCACAGTCAATGGGAACATCCCATTATAAAGTCGATGGCCAGCTCTCATCCAACAAAGGACAGCTCGAAGCAAGGTCTGGTTTTGACACAGCATCTCAATTACCATTTATGTTCACCCAGGCTGCAGCAATCTTCATTTGAAATAAGTAGGAGCCACAACATGGTTTACCCAGCGGCCATTGTTCTTTGAATGGGATCAATAATTTCCAACTACGAATCGACACAAAATCAGGCTTCTAAAAAAGGTCGGAACCAAATTAGGAAAAGTTCCATGAGTCAGTTAACTATGACAAGAAGGTAAAAGCCACATTGGAGGGAGGCTCTGATCTGGCCAATACACTGACTCCTTATTATCTGCTCAGTTGCTAGCCATGAATCCGCACAGTCATGAGGTTGGCCCCAGACACCATCTTGTTTTTTGCATTGTTTCACCTGGTTTTCACATGGTCCTTTGTGGTACACAGGGTTATATTTGAGCAGTATCCAAATTCTTGTCATCTGCTGAAGTCCACGCACCTAACCCTGATAGATGTCAAGAATTTGACATTCAAAAGATTGCAGACAAAACTTTCTACTTGGCCCACTTAATATTGTTTAGCTTATTCTTTATTTTGTGAAATCACATCAATATGGCTGTAGCAACTGAACAAAATTTTACAGCCTTGTCCCTTTCAAGTTCATATGGAATAAAACAACTTATGATGTCACTTAAATTTTGCTACCTTTGGCCCACAATGAGAGAGACTGAAGAAATAAATATATGTAGGGACAAAGCCAAGGTCATGGCAGGAAGTGGCTACCATGCAACGAGATGCCCAGTAATACATTTTAATTCACTTAAGAATAAGTTGCTCAGATTGCTTTAGCGAGATCAATGTCACTGAACTCAAGAAAATATCTACAGTAGGAAATATCGAGGCTTTATGCTGAAAAACTCAATGAAACCTATGGCTGATCAAATCTATTGGCCTGATATAGCAAGTGAGGGTTGGGGTAAGATCAGCAATAAACAAAAAGAAACAATACTTCGCAGCTTACAAATTCTGAAAACCTCCAAGATACCTTTCAACTAAAAAATTGTTTGTTGAAGTGAAGTCACTGTTATCATGCAGGGAAACTTTGTAATGGAAAACTGGAGTTAGCAGAACAATGCTGAAGCATATTTGCTCTAACCAGATGGCTGCAGGTTCAAACTGCGAGGCTGTCTGCTTGTTCAAACTGCCTTCGCTGAGTTATGATGAATTTAACCTATTCTCAATGAGCTTCTGGGTTTAATCTACATTTCGTGTGCCATTCTTGGAACTGGCAAGGAGGGGGTGGTGGGGTAGCATTTGTTAAATTATTTGCTTTTACAAATCCAACAGAGGACAGGCCTGTACACAAGTGGTAGGTAAGGGAAATGTGCTGTGCGGAGGGTTCCTCCTTAGCAACTAAAACAGACTTTGGAGCTGAGATAGGTCAGTGAGGGGAGAAATGAAAACAAGATCCCATGAGAATCTGGCTTTGAATTTAGTGTTATCTATCAAACCATAGAAATATGCTTTGTCCGTCTTAATTTGTCTCTCCACAATTCTGACAATAACATGTACAATACACCCATTTGATAAATCCTGACCCTCTCTCAACTACAGTACTTGTCATTGCCTTTTTAGATTTCCTTGTAACATAATGCATGACATTGTGGGTCATGATCAGAGAACCTTCTATGTAGATATTACTGCTTTCTAAAACAAAAATCATTGACAGAAAGAGGGCGTCACTGGCTAGACCAGCATTTATTGCCCATCCCTAAATGCCCAGAGGGCAGTGAAGAGTCAACACACATTGCCAGACCAAGTAAGGATCTTTGGATTAACAGTCCTGCAATAATACCACTAGGTCATTGCCTCCCCTTAAAGCCTCCTCTTCAGCTAGCGTGGCTCAAGTTGTTCCAACTCATGGAAGGGGATTTCATGTTTTTTGAGTCCAGTCTCGAAAAGTCTAAATGAGTTAATAGCAGTTTGTTTAGCTGGGTATGAAATAAGGGAATATATACAATTTAAAGATGCATTAAGTCAACTAACTTCTAAATGTATGTTTTAAAGTGCTGCATCTTTGTCACGCCACTCACACCAAGTGCACAAGGTGTAAAAAGAAGGCAAAAGCATGTTGGGACTTTGCTGTGCATACAAAATGTTACCAGTCCACAACGTGACCACTTGGGTTGTGCAGAATTTGAACAGCTGTTGATGATACTTCACATTGTTATAACTGATTCCATGATGCTGTAAAATCTCAATGTTCTATTTTGAAGCATTTCACCTGGTTGAACAAAAAAGGAATCAACAGCAACTTATTAGTGATGTTAATGTTGCATGATGTCCCAATGCACTTGACAGGAGACTTACAGAATAAAATAAGACTCCAGGAGATGAAAGTTTAGTCAAAGTGCTAGCTTTTACAAACCACCTTAAAAAAGGAACAAGAGGTGGAGAACTGGAGAGGTGTAGAGTGAGTGCTTCAGAGATTACAGTCTTGACGTGCTCAAAGTGCAGCCTCCAAATAGTTTAATGATTGCTATGAAGGATGCTGAAGTGGCAGAAGTTAGAGGAGCACAGATAAACCAGACCAATGTGAAGCTGGAGGAGCTTATAAAGATCGGCAGAAGTGAGGCCATGGAAAGATGTGATTAAGAAGAGAATTTTTAAATCGGCAAATGATCGGACTGGTGGCCAGTGCAGATCAACAAAAACAGAAGTGATAAATGCACAGGAATCCATCTGGTTTAAGGCACAAAGAGCAGAGCTTTGGACAGTGTATCCTGTACTCACCTAAGGTAGCACAATGGCTCAGTGTTTAGTACTGCAGCCTCACAGCGCCAGGGACTTGGGTTCGATTCCACCCTCAGGCAACCGTCTGTGTGGAGTTTGCACATTCTCCCCGCATGTGCATGGGTTTCTTCTGGGTACTCTGGTTTCCTCCCACAGTCCAAAGATGTGCAGGTCAGGTGGATTGGCCATGCTGAATTGTCCCATAGTGTTCAAGGACGTACAGGATCATTGGGCTAGCCATGGGAAATGTAGGACACCAGGGATGGTGTGGGTGGGATGCTCTTTAGAGGGTTGGTGTGGACTCCTTAGTTTGAATGGCCTGCTTCCACACTGTAGGGATTGTAGAAAGTGGGAGACCAACCAGGCATGCTTTGGAATCAAGTCTTGAGACAACAAAGACATGAATGAAAATTTCAATAGAAATTGAACAAGGGCATTGTCGATGCAGAGATGATAAATAATTGGTCCCTGTGATGGTAAAAGATAAGGTCAGAAGCTCATCTCGGATTTACTGTGAGACCAAGGTTGTGAACAGATGGCTTAATCTCAAGACAACTGTCAAGCTGTTTGTGAAAAAAAATCTTTTATCAACACAAGATATACTTTCCAGCTCTCCTTTCACATCTCCATTTATCAACCCTGCTCCCCTGAAGAGTCTGGGTGTGACATCCTTTCAGTCTCATCCCATCTCTGTCCTGTCCCACATTGGTTTTGTACTTTATTCAGGGACAGAATGTATTGAGCTTCCGCAATATTGAGTCATTATTTTTTGCCTCTCTGAAATGATGAATATATTCAGAAAGGTGTTTTCTGATGCTAAATTAGGGGCAAGAGACAGAATGAAGTGGATGTTGAATCACTGTCCTTGAGATACCTGAGACGAAGAAAATATATCACAGTAAGAAATGTTTTGAAAGGGCAAGGATAGACATGTTAATCCAGGGTCTTGGTGAATCAATAAACAGAAATAAGGAACAGTGATATAGTGTGACCTTGAAATTATGGAAGCAAGACAATATTTTAAGGCTGCTGCAAAGTTACTATTAAGGTAGAAAGTTTGACAACAGTCATAAAATTATCCAGGTCGAAACCTTTATTCACTTGAAGCCAACCCAGCAAAATAAATCTTAATTCCAGCCTCAGGCAAATGTCTGTGTGGAATCTACATATTCTCCCCATGTCTGCGTGCATTTCCTCTGGGTGCTCTGGTTTCCTCCCACGATCCAAAGATGTGCAGGTTAGGGTGGATTTGCCATGCTAAATTGCCCATAGCATCCAGGAATGTGCAGGCTAGGTGGATTAGCCATAGGAAAGGCAAGGCTACAGGAATAGAATGGGGGTTGGCTCTTGTTGGGATGCTCTTTAGAGGTTGATGTGGACTCAATGGGCCAAATGGCCTGCTTCCACACTGTAGGGATTCAATGTTTCAATGAAATTGGCCCTTTTCCTATTTTCTAATGTTCACAGTCGAAAGGTAAAGCAGAAACTATAAAAGCAAAGGATGTAATTCTTTATTTAAAGCAATGATTACCAGCTTTCAATTATTCCATGAGGGAGTACAAGGCAGCAGGTGTTTTGCACTAACCTACTGTTACCCTGAAGTTAGTTTAATTCTATGGGCTTCACTGGTCTCTCAGATCAACACTTTTGGCTTCCCCAAGAGATTCTCTAAGGCCCAAATGACACTGTCTTTCCCCTGACAGATTTTCCAAGCCTATAAAAACCATCTGCACTCCTGTACACTGTTTTATTTCAGGTGTCATTACTTCAGCAATGATATCATGTCGTGATTATATTTTCACATGATTTTCATTAAAGCAACAGTCCATCCTACATCTTCTCCTGAACATTACTGCTGCTTTCAAAGCAGTAAGAAAACAAGTACCAACCAAATCTCAGCTGTCCACTGGACCGAGAAGTGGGAGACAGGGTTTAATTTAGATAAATGTAAGGTTTTGCATTTTGCTAAGACAAACCAGGGCAGGGCTTACACATTTAATGGTAGGGATCCTGGGAGTGTTGTCGACCAGAGAGACCGAGGGGTGCAGGTACATAGTTCCTTGAAAGTAGCATCAGGAGTAGACAGGGTGGTGAAGAAGGCATGTGGAATGCTTGCCTTCATTGGTCAGACCATTGAGTATAGGATTGGGACGTCATGTTACAGCTGTTTAAGACATTGAGAGGCCTTTTTTGTGGTACTGCATACAGTTCTAGACACCCTGTTATAAAACGAATATTATTAAATTGGCAAGGGTGGGACTGGCAGGTTTGAGTTATAAAGAGATGTTGGATAGGCTGGGACTTTTTATCCCCAGGAGCGTAGGAGGTTGGGGGGGTGACCTAATGGAGGTTTGTAAAATCATGAGGGGCATTGATAAGGAGAACAGCCAAGGTCTTTTCCCTCGGGTAGGGAATTCAGAACCAGACGGCATGGGTTTAAGGTCAAAGCAGAAAGGTTCAAAAGGGACCTGAGGAACAACTTTTTCACACAGAGGGTGCATACATGGAATGAACTGCCAGAGGAAATGGTAGATGCAGGTACAGTTACAACATTTAAAACACATCTGGACAGGTACATGAATAGGAAAGGTTTAGAAGAATATGGATCAAACGCACACAAATGGAACTAGTTTAGTTTGGGAAAACTGGTCGGTATGGATGAGTTGGACTAATGGATCTGTTTCTGTGCTGTTTGACTCTATGATTCTAAAAGTGAGCAGTGCTGTTCTTATTAGTAATTATGGAACATTTAGAATACTACTTTATGAAAAGGTTGTGTGTTCAAGTCACATTCTAGAAGTGTGAACACATATGGCTGAAAATCTGATGGCTCCTGTTTTAGATGGAAGGATTGTGGTTCATCAGCAGTCCATGTCGAGTCACTTTGAGGCACTTTAAGGATAACCTCCTCATTTCATTAAATTCTTAAACTCAATCATGCATGACTCACACTTCCGACTGGCGAGACACTCAATAGGAAGCCTCATGGTATTCATGGTGGTCAGCACATGCTAAAGGAAGCCTGTCGCCTTAAATGTAGTCTGCTTCTCTTAAAGGGAATTGCATTCACTACAAGGAAGCTGTGACTGTCTTTACTGCAACTGGCAGATAAACAAATGGAGCACCAGGGTCAAAAAAGGGGTCAGAGGTCAAGTGAAAGAGCACTGGATACCTTAGTGATGGAGTTTAACGGAAGAGAAGCCATGTTTCTGTGGGAACCAGGGGACCCTCATCGATACTCCTCAGGAAGAAAAGGGAGCAAATGGCCTCGGGAGGCTAAAACCCAGAATCCAGCCAAGGAACCTAGAAGCAAGAACTTCAACAGTATCACAAGGGTCGTGAAAGTCAGCAAATGAATCTTCAAAGCACAACTTATTCAGCAGTGGTGGGTCTATAACCAAACACTGTGCCATGCAATGATTGATGTTCTTCCTTCTTGGAATATAAGGTTGCATAGAATTGAAGGGATTAGAACGGAACTATCAGGGGATAGACACAGCTGATCTCCTGAGCCCTACATAACTCACCTATTATAGATCCTGTTGTACCTGGTGTTACCAAGATGTATCTTTCTCCTTTACGTCCCTTCTCAGCTCACATTCCCTAATCCTGCTATCTGATACGAATTGAAAACTACTCATGGTATGAGCATGGACCTCTTGCTTTCGACTACCCCCTCACTCCTTATATTACCACAATAATTATACTTCAAAGGCATTTCATAGAATCCCTACAGTGTGGAAACAGGCCCTTCGGCCCAACAAGTCCACACCGACCCTCAGAGCATCCCACCCAGACCCATCTCCCTATAACCCATCTAATCTCATATCCCTGAACACTATCGGCAATTTAGCGTAGCCAATTCAACTAACCTGCACATCTTTGGACTGTGGGAGGAAACCGGAGCACCCGAAGGAAAACCACGCAGACATGGGGAGAATGTGCAGACTCCACACAGACAGTTGCCCGAGGGTGGGATCGAACCCAGGTTCCTTGCGCTGTGAAGCAGCAGAGCTAACCACTGAGCCACTGGCTTTAAGATGACTTGGGATACCGTTAAGTTATGAAAGGTAGACATACAAGATCTATTTTCTTTTAGTAATAATACTAGCTGTGTGCCACTAAAATAAAAACTTAATGACAAATTTTGAGGACTTCAATTTTACTTTTTTGCCATGACATTTTGGTCCTCTGGGTTTACATTTCCGTTTTTAAGTTATATTTTCACTCATGTTTCATAATTAATAGAAAGTTTCTTTTTCTTGTGGATTTTCAACTATCTTTTGAGCAATTTTAAATGTCTGGCCTCCATTATCAATTTGGGAAGTTGCTGAGGCCTTAGAAAATATACGACTCATCTGTTGTGAAAAACTGCATTTGAAGCTGCGAACACCACTCAGAAATAATTATCTGATGTGAAGTTACGTCTGGTGGCCAGCGGTGGCCAGCAATTGCTATTACACATGCCATCAGTTGGGCAAGGTAAGTCTTAAGACTTGAAACAATAAAAATAAATTAGTGGCAGACATCATAGAAACGTTCTGTGCTACAGGCAAATTATGTTAAAGTCTCCAAGTTTCGTTCCAACACTGCAATTTCATATACACCACTAACTAGAAAAAGATTCTTGTTTGTTCTGTCCTCATTTAATTTTGAATAATGTGAGATGCTACATCTTATTAAAGTGAAAATTTGGTGAAGATCCAAATATATTGTGAATTACAACATAAGGCTGGAAAATGTTAGATTGTAACATAAAATAAACCAACCCAGGCAGAGTTAGATGACACCAAGATTGTTTTAAAAGTCAGCAATTTGTGTGCTGAAGACAAGGAGACAAAAGAGACTTGATAGTTTAAGCTCTTGCAAAAAAAAAAGTGGTCACAGTGCAATGTCTCATGATTTCAACACAGTAGGGATTTCACAAATAGAAAGGTCATGGACAATAAACAATGTGGAAGCTCAGAAGGAAAGTTCAGGGCAGGCATGATCATAAAACATAGAAATGTAAGGAAGGTTATGATAAAGGATTAGGGATGGAGGCAAGAGGTGACAGAAGGAAGATGTTTCTCATTATATTTGCTCCAGGAATTTGAAATAGCTGCATCAAAGCTTCTCTGCATAGTAGAGATGTTTTCTGGCTGTAGGTTAAATTCAGCTTTACATTATTTACTATTTGAACTTTCACAGTACTTCTTGTTCATGGTTCTGTATAGTTCAGCAATAGCATTACTTTCAGTCTTTGGCTCCATTCCTACATCTTAATCTGCTACTGATATGAAAGAGACTAAGCCTCATGATGCTTAGATGAGGTTTTTTTCTTTATTCTTTCTGCCAATTTCCTGTCTACCATCTTCTGAAGGCAATGAATTCCTCGCTAGCATCTGGCTCCACTGGTGCAGGTGGGATTTGCACCAAGGGTAAGTGTTTGCTTTGATGCTTAGTTTTGAGCAGGTATTTGACAATTGAAGGTGAACATTCCAGTGACTTTGCAACTGTTCTCATCCCAACAGTCACCACATATTTCCAATTGCATGAGCAGGAACCCTGGGCAACTCATCTTCCATAACTAAGGGATGCTGAGGCAGCATTCATCTGTCTAACTGAGGTCACCCAATTCACAGGACTTTCTTGCATGACATATGGGTATACTCCCTGATCAAATGGAAAACACTAAAGGTACTGGTAAGAAAGTTAGCTAACATTTAAATGATGTATGAGTCAGCATAGTGATCGCACTGTATCCTGATCAGAGAGGAGGAGAAGTCCTTACTTGAATCCAGTTACCTGGGGTTGAAGTATGGGCAGAGGGAATCCAGCAAATTGTGGGAGGGGAACCATGAACTTGGTGCAGCAGACTAACATATTATTATAGGATCATAAGGAATGCTCCTGCTTCTTCTGAGCACCAATAAGGTTAAAACTGATAATTCTTCAGCCTTCTCTTCATCAGTGTGTGACAGTCTCATGAAGCGTTGATGAGCAGGCCACTCAAGAGCTGGTAAAACTTGGTGCAATATGCTCATTACAAATCAACATGCTGAATGTCTAAAATATGCATATTTAAATAACCTAATGACTCTTCCACATGGACGCCCTGGATGACTAAAATATGCCAAACCCCACACAGTGTCTGGCGCATATCAAGCACCTCAGATTAGAACATGATATCAGTTGAGCTAATGGCTATTCCAAAGGTGCAAAACAGACGATCATAAATTGAATTTCGTCCCCCACTCTATTTTCGTACATCTATAGATAATGATTTCATCTTGATGAAGCAGGTTCAATAAATTATTAAGAACAACCATAATTATCCTTGAATCTATAAAGATTACCATTACAGCAAAGAACTATTTAACATATTTATTGGAATAGTGATAATTACTTCCCATAGTAGGGCTATTTTTGAGGTGACAGGACCATGCACCATGATTAAAAAGGGCCAACTGAAGTTATACTTCACTTTCGTATCTCACTGCCCTCCTCCCCTCAGCTCTCTCTGAACAGGGATAACTTCAACAGACCTCTTTTGCCTCTGCATATGACACTATTTAACAATGGACAACCCTTTCCGTGTTTGCATACAAGTTTTGAAAAATATGTACTGTAACATATTTTCTTTAAAACGATTCTCTAAGATGCTGTCAAGAGAAAGGACAGATATACTGTGGATCTAATACAATAAGGCTCACTGTGTGAAAATGATCTCATTGCACAGCCGCTGTGCAACAAACCACTCCAGTGAAGCTCTTTCAGTTTCTGATGTCAACAGAACTGACTCAATCAGTGAGTGTATCATTATCCATCAACCTTGATGGAGTATACATGCTGCTCACATCTGACACAACCACCTCTATTAGCAAATGATGGAATGAAATTGCTCAGTGTATCTCTCAATAGATAATCATTACAGGATATTGTGTTTGAATCTTAAGAGAAAGAAGGTCACTTCTGCATTACTCATGTTCAATTCATTACCCATTGCTGACTTTTCATATGTCTTTAGCTCAGGCAGTGTGACAGTAGCCAGCTATAACTATTCTTAACACCATGGAACGAGGGAAGTTCAGCTGTTATGGAAAAGTGGGGGGAGATCATGGATAGCCATGGGTCCCTGATCCCTGCTGGAAATTCAGAAATCAGCAGTGGATTAGCATGCAGCTCATTTGTCCCTTTCAAGTGGGACTTCATCACAAAAATCAAAGCTCACTCTCCAGTGCAGTAGTGAAGGAGTGCTGCACTGTCAGACAGTTAGTACTGAGGCTGTACTGCACTGTTGGAGGGTCAAAAGTGGGCAGAGCTACAACGTCAGCTGTACCATCTTTTGGATGAATTGCTAAACTGAGGCCACTATCTGCCCTCTCAATTGAATGTAAAACTGTTAAAATACTCATTTAATGAGCTGGTACAAGCACAATGGGCTGAGTGGTCTCCTTCTGCACTATAATAATTCACTGCATTGATTCTGTGAAAAGAGACCATGAGGCTACTTTGAAGAACTGCAGTGGAGATTTCCACAATGACATGGCCAATGTTTATTCCTCAATCCATACCATAAAATACATTCACAACAACAACAATAACAACAACAAAAACAAAGTTGCTGGAAAAGCTCAGCAAGTCTGGCAGCATCTGTGAAGGGAAAAACAGAGTTTACATTTCGGATCCGGCGACCCTTCCTCATAAAATGCATTATCTGTTCATTATCCCTAACACTGTTTGTAGAAACAAACTACGCTTAAATTTGCTGTCACATTTCTCAAACAGTTACACTATAAAAAGCTGTTCATTGTCTGTAAAGTGCCTTGTCACTTCTGATGATCATGGAAAGCAATAAATAAATGCAAGGTTTTCTTTAATGTGAGGCTGTGTGTGAGGGCAAGACACGTAAAGAGAGACAGTTTGCCTGTTATCACTGTCTATATGCTCACACCTACAGAATTGTCACTTGGATGAGGTGCAGGAGGATTGATACACAACATAGGAGTTAATAACAAAATTGGGAAGAAATCTGGTAAGAATTCATGGCTCTTCCAAAAAACAATTCAGATTCAGATTAAAACACAGTCTTGACCAATGTAAATGACCAGACCAGACAGTTGCTGTATGAATATTTCTTTGGGATGTTAGCTGTAGGGGCACCATGGTGGACTCTTAAGTCTCTATCTTTTGACAGGGTAGAAAGTTAGAATTAGAACTATTATCATGTGTACTCAAGTACACGAGTACAACAAAAAGTAGAATGCACAATGAAAATAATATGGACATCGATGCCTTTGCATACAAAACAGATTGCTAACACAGTCAAGTTAGTATCACACATGGCTTCTTGGGCAAGCTATCAGATGACAGATACAGAAAAATAAAGTGATTGCTCCTTCCATCTCTAAAATATATCCAATAAAATTAATATGGGGTTTTCATTCAGCGAGTATTTAAACCACACAGATCAAGATGACCCCAGGATAAGGGGTGGCTTAGTGGTTAACACTGCTGCCTCACAGCATCAGGTTCGATTCCAGCCTCAGGTGACTGTCTGTGTGGAGTCTGCACATTTTCCCTGTGTCTGCGTGGGTTTCCTCTGGCTGCTCTGGTTTCCTCCCACAGTACAAAGATGTGCAGGTTAAGTGGATTGGCTATGCTAAATAACGCATAGTGAACAGGGATGTGCAGGCTAGGTGGGTTAGCCATAGTAAATGCAGTGTTACAGGGATAGGGTAGTGGGGTGGGTCTGAATGGGATGCTCTTCAGGGAGTCGGTGTGGACTCGATGGGCTGAATGGCCTGCTTCCACACTGTAGGGATTCTAAGATCAGTTGGTCATTATCCACAAGTTCCAGCTTATTTTGATGGTATCTGTAGCATTGTAACTGTTCATGAATTAGCTGCCGCTGCTTATTATTCAACAAACTAAATGGATATTGGGTAAGGCTATAATCAATACCTGCAGCGTCTCCACTTGTAAATAGCTTCCTGCTAATTTCAAGGTTCACTTGAATGAGATATCGGTAATAAACCATGTAGACATTCTCCAGCAAGAGTCAATACTTTCAAGAGTTTGAGAGGAAGGGAAGTGGGGAAATTGTTGGGACCATTCTAAAAAAGTGCAAACAATAGTCAAAACTCAAAGCTTCTGAAGAAGGGTCTAGGCCCGAAACGTCAGCCTTCCTTCTCCTCTGATGCTGCTTGGCCTGCTGTGTTCATCCAGCCCTGCACCTTGTAATCTGACCTGGCTGCTCAGATAGCAGTTCTGACATAATTAAGCATAGCTCTAGTAGTTTGGGTATCATATCAGCTTTGTGCTCGTAGCTGAATAACCTTTGTTCTCCAGACATTCCAGTTTCAAGTTGTTCTCTCATACCCAGTATGTTCTTGAACAAAATGGGAAAAAATATGAAAAGGGCAAAATAAGTCATTCCCACCTGATTTACACACTGTTGATGTACCAGTGGTGTCAGCATCAATGCTGACAGGGATCAGGAGGTCTGGTTTCTTTGGTATAGTTACTGACATAATCCATTATAATGTCACATTCATAATATTATGTTAAGGCAAGCATACTTCATACTTCAATGCTATTGCACATTTACACCACCTATTAGGACACGACCTTGATGTAATAGGAAATTCAGACAGAATAATGCTACTTTTTAATGGCAATTAAATGTTACAGAAGAGAAAGAGAAAGTGAACTTTTTATTTTGTCTTCTGTCCATAAGGAGTGGTGTTCAAGTTTTTATTCCCTCTTTTGAAACAGACTGGTTTTCCCTGAACCTTTTGATGTTAAATCCAACTCGAAAGTGACCATAACAAAATTCTCTTTACAGTTCAATCTGAAGTATGTTTCATGTTTCATTTGTGTTTTCAAAACTGAGAGACGACTGTCCTAAAACATATGCACATGTAGGCAAACAAGCAAGGAGGAAAGTGCTTACAATTAAGAATGGCTTAAAAAACATAGGTATGGATATTTATTCATGTGATTGCCAAAGTTCAGAAAGTTAATGTCCAGTTGCTTGAAAGTAAGGTGTTGTAGAATGTCCTCAAAATTGATGATGATACAGGAAATGATGTCTGCATGCAGGAATCAAACAGCTTTTTGTGGGTAAATGGAGACTTTTCTCCAGACAATGTTTTGATGAAGTTTGCTTGATTGGAGGCAGGTGTTATCCTGGACTTTTGCTCATGTTACCATCTGGTTAGTTTGTTTACTGAGTTAAAGCTTCAGACATCTATAGAATCATAGAATGCCAACCGTGTGGTGTCACCATGATGCTATTGAGTTAGTTATATGCCTACCTTAGCAGCAAGCCAAAACATTTCTGATGTGTATTAATGCTGAACAAATTGGATAACAGCAGAATTTACCTGGAACCTTGACTGCAGATAGGCACAGGAGTGCAAGGTCACCAGCTGAGATTTGTGTTTCGTACTGACTTAAAGTTATGTTAAAGCATTCATAAGGGAATGTCGAGGAACTTCTTTCTCTCTCACCATTCAATTTTGAACTGGCTGTGGAAGCTGGGTTACTGAGTATATTCAAGAGAGAGATTGCTAAATTTTCACATATTAAAATCATCAAAGGTTTGTAGAAAAAGTGAAAGTATGGTGTTGAGCTGGAGGATCAGCTATGATCATAAGGAATGGCAGAGCAGGCTCAACGGGCAGAATAGCCAACTCCTGCTCCTAGTTTCTATGTAATAACCGATATTGCTACATAACTGCACCCATAACTTTTTATATTAGGAATTTTCCTGTAATGTGACTCATTGTATGCCAGATGATAGGCTGCTTCATAAGGACTAGTGTTTTAAATATGTAATCCCCAATGTGTCAATTTCCTAATATGCAGTTTGAAGATGATGAAGTCCAAATGTCATTCTACAAAAGGAGATCTGGCTGTGCAGGGTTATGAAATGATGTCAAATCCATACCAAAGCTTGATCATTGCACTGACGTACCATTATTAATATTAATAATGAGAAATGGTCATTGACACTTCTCAAAATCAGAAAATGAACTGTCTCCTCAAAAATATACATCAAAGTGCAGGTGTCCATCCCTTAAAAGCCTAATTGTTGTTAGTTGAACACTGGTCTCATGAGGAGATCAATTAAGAAGCTGATGGTGTTAAAGATAGATATAGTATTCCACTTGAGTGCACACACGCACCTTCTGATATGCGTTTAATGCTCCCTTGTGAATTGAGAAATCCTATTGGCTTTTTTTTTAATAACATGGCTTTTCTAAAGTGATAATGATGTTATTAGGGAGCTAGGATGTTTTTCTTTAAAGCAAAAGCCATCCATAAACTTAATGAAGTAAATGCATAAAAATGCCATTGTCCCAGAGAATTGTACAGCTTCTCCCTCATTAGAGATAGATGACTGGGGTGGTATAACCTGAGGGTTACTATGCCTCAGGTCAGTGGAGAAGTTGAGAAGGATGGACATTCATGGTAATCTCAATGCTGCAGAAGTTGAGCTGTGCTGTTGGCATCACACTGCAATGAAAACCAGCCATCCAGCCAACTGAGCTAACCTACCCCCATTGTAAACCTAACATGTTAAATACAGTTATATTCAAGAACAACAAAATACTAGTTATCATCAACATCAATGCCATTCTTTCCCAGCTATTTTCAGTTCTGACAAAGTGTCACCGGACTCAAAAACGTTGACTTTGTTTTCCTCTCTACAGATGTTGCCAGACCTGCTGAGTTTCTCCAGCACTTTCTGTTTTTGTTTCAAAGTGCTTGGAAACTAAATTTTTAAGATTTGCTAAATTCTCTGAATGGTCAATAATTAGGGTTTGCATAACCATATCATCTGCTGCTTCTCAGAAAGAAACGACCTTGAGGTGCAAGCTAATTATGTGCACCACCAAACCTCTGTCTATCGTATGGTTGGTAATTTACAGTATAGATATTTAGAATATGACAAAGCTAACAGCAAAGATACATGATGGAAAAGTGGATGGATGAATATAGATGACACAGCATGACACCATTTGAGAGCCTATTTAAATAATGATGCCCAGGACCTTGTGTATACATCTTCAACATTGATCTAAACATATTAGTGTTGTGTAAATTAACATTGTGCAGCATTTCTACAGATGATCAGATGGAACACAATGATATCTATGCATGATCTCACCGATGAGTAACTCCCACTATGCATGAATCACTTGCTGCAAATAGGAACTTAGTTGATCTTGTTTACTTACAAGGCAATCTGCGAACACAACTGTGCTATTAGGAAGAGGAATGTTTGAAACTTAACCCTAAATGACTATGATAGTGGTCCAGGACTATAGTTTCAGCAATGACATTTTAAGAAATGTTTGTTTGAACTTAGGTATGATCTTGCTCTACCCTACAATAATGTTCACACCTATTAATGTATGGAAAATATTGTCTTCTTTTAATCTATTAAATCAAGAATGTTTGCTTTACTATTTGCAAAGGATACATCCCAAACAGTTAACACTGAATACTCCCCTCTTCATGTCATAGCTACATCTGCAGCCTAACTTGCAAGTGAATTAGATGAAGTGAGTGAAAGACTAATTAAGATCAAATTAGCTGCTCTGTCTGCTCCAAATTATATTGAAAGCTTGAGTAAGAGCTGATTTCTATTCCATATCACAGATTTTTCTCTGCTTTGTAAAAGTCAAACTGTACCATATACCTGTGAGAGCTTGTCATAATAAAACTCAGATCCGATCTATCCATATGCATTGTGTGCTTTTTTGTTATCAAAAGAGAAATATTCCAAGTACTGGATGTGGTGCGATGAAGAGTTCAAGGCTGTTTCCTACATCAAAGGATGAACAATCAGCAACAATTGGCTTTAAATTATTGAATATTAACAGCTCTGAGGGGGTATCTAGTATTGGAGTTATACAACAGGGAAATAGACCCCTCAGTCCAACTTGTCGATGCTGACCAAGTTTCCCAAACTAAATTAGTCCCATTTGCCTGCGTTTGGCCTATATCCCTCTAAACCTTTCCTATTCATGTACCTGTCCAAATGTCTTTGAAATGTTGTAATTGTACCTGCGTCTACCACTTCCCCTGGCTGTGCATTGTACATACGAACTGCCCTCTGTGTGAAAATGTTGCCCCTCAGGTCCCTTTTAAATCTTTTTCCTCTCACCTTAAAAATATGCCCTCTGCTTTTGAACTCCCTCACCACAGGGAAAAGACCTTTATTATTCACCTTATCCATGCCCCTCTTGATTTTATAAACCTCTATTAGGCCATCCCTCAACCTCCTATGCTCCAGTGGAAAAAAAGTCCCTCCTTGAGGATCTGGAGCTATGAATGGTGGGAAGGGAGAATGTAAAAAAGCAAGTGTTGCATTTCTCATGTTTGCATGGAATGCTGGAAGAGGGGGAGAGAAAGATGCAGGTGGTACCATTATGCTGAATTGATGGCTGAGGATGATCTGTCGAAATAACAGACTGGTGAGGTGGAAAGTAAGAATAAGGGACACTCCAAGGTGATTCTGGGAGGGAGGGGAAGAGATACCGGTAGAAATGCAAGGAAATAGAACCTACATGGTTGAGGGGCATAGCAACGTATGTGGAGAAAAATCCATGGTTGAGAAGAAAAACAAAGCCTGCTGGTATAGAATGTCGCATCATCAGAACAGATGTGGTGGATAAGAGAAACTGAGAAAATTTAAACTAAGTCGGATGGAAAGTGGGATAATCAAGGTCATTCTGTGAGTCGTTAAGCTTATAAAGAACATTGGCTGACAGCTTATCAGCAGAAATGTTGAGAGAAGATGAGCAAAAGAAGAATAGGGGATGGTGAGGAATGGAGGCAAACTGGAGACAAAGTTATGAAATATTGCCGTTTTTGAGGTAAAATCTGGAGGCTATACTGACACTGTTATTAATCTACCAGAAAAACAGGTAAACATACTGAATAAGAATTGGAGCAGGAGCTATTTGGCTGCTCGAGGCATTCAATAAGGCCATTACTGATCTGATTATAAAGACTACCAAGATTATTTGAGCCAACATGCAGAATAATTTTATATTAACAGCAAACAATGTCACCTGCCACTTCAAAAACTTATATTCCAGCTTACCATCATAGTTTAGCACTACCAGCACAAAACCACCCACATTAGTAGGGTGTACCATGATCTACTCTGGACCCTTATTCTGAATTAGTAATCTACTCTATGTAAGATCATTCTGAAGATGTCAAATAAGCGCAGAGTGTGTATGTGTGATATAGTGTGCGTGTGTATATGTGAGAGGCAAAGAGAGAGAGAGCGACTGTGTGCGTTCTTCACCAATAGTGGAAAAAATATTAAAAATGTTTCATAAACTCTTACAATTTAATACAAAAGTGCAGAAATACTAAATCAACATATGGAACACACTTATGATTGTACTACTTTCAGCTATGTCATATCACAATTGTCACAACACTGTTCTATGGCTGGGAACTGTCCTTGGGCAGGAATCACTGTAAAATTCAACCAACTTTAACTGGGACATCCCATATCAATACGTGGAACAAATGAATAGATAAGATGTAACTTGTTCTTTATACTCATGTTTAACAGCCAAGTACTCATCACAGCTTTGCTTGGCAATAATTCTCCTATTACTCAAGAAGTTAATTCTCTTGGTTCTTGGAAACTGTACTGAATCATCACATTTAGACATTCAGCTTGGATTTTCACATTCAAATCACAGTCCCACTGTTTTTTCACTCAAATAATTTCAACTTGGTTTTGTACAATAATATTTCAATTTGGGGGGAAAGCATTTCAAATGTCAAAGTGCTAACAATTCCAATTTGCATCCTCTTTGCTAAATGTATAAAGCACTTGCCATAGGTATGCCCAAAATCCTTTACAACTGAGGGAGCTACTAGAAATGCATTTATTTAGTCACAGTAGCAGCATCCAATTTTATTTTTAAACTGTACATATTACAAGCTCTGCTTTTAATAAAATTACCAATTGCTCCAGGATCATTGGATTTATGATGGGATAACATCCTGGCAAATAAATCAATGAGATCTATTTCCCTTTAAAGGACTACTGGATGGTTAAATGCATCCAAACTGCCTTGCCAAGTTTAGACAGAAAAAGATCAACGTTTTCTGGGAATTTGCCCTTATGCAATAGATTTTCCACACGGAGCAAAATTCCACATTCAGCAAATGTGACATAGCATCCTGACAACATAGGTTGATATTTTTGCAGTTGTGCTTTGAATTGGCTGCAGTATAGTGGAACCATTATAGAACAAACACATTTCTAAACCCTAAAATGATCAATCAGAGTATTCAAGAGAGAAGAACAAATTTACATTTTTTAAATGTAGTGCAGCTCATGACCTCAGAGGGTCCAAATATGTTTTCCTATTAAATATATACTTTTGAAGCACATTCACTTTTACAAATAAGAAAAATGTAGTAGCTAACCATGTACTCATCAAGGTTCCGCACACAGCAATGAGATAATCACTCATGTGTTTAGATGGAGTTGTTTGATGAATGACACCAGAGTAACTCCCTTGCCTGCTTTGGAATGTGCCACGGGATATATTACTTCCATATAAGAAAGAAGATAATTAAACCGCAAGACTACACTACCAAAAATACATAATCTTTACAGCCCAGGACCGTAGTGTCAGCCTCGATTATGGGTTCTGATGGGTGGAGTGGATTTCAAACTCACCACCTTTGTGCAGAGCTGAGAGTGTCACCCATGAAGCAGAGTGAACACTGAGTGTGCCAGATACACAGAGAGGCCCCAAGTGTAAACCAGTTACAGTTGATATATTGAGTGGAATATTCCGAGCCTTTCACTGATATGGGCCATGGTGAGGAAGTGGGGAAAATCACGTGAGAAGTGAGCATCTTCTCCACATTGATAGCAAAATGTTTCATCTTCCAACCCAGTGTTGAATGTGAGACAGGTTTCTCACTAGTGAACAGCGAGAGGCCTGTTTGCATGCGCTAGCGTGCATTAACATCTCACTATTAGTTAATCTCACCTCATTGTTATGCAGCTGCCTATTGTCTAGCCTCTGTATAGAAACTAGGTGGCAATAATTCTCAATAAGAAAGTCATAGCGGTTACCTGGCATCACCATTCGCCATTTCCTCTTCAATGTTTCCATCTTGGTCAGTAGTCATCAACATTCCATGCTCCATGCACAGCCAGCACTCTCACTCCAATCCACGGATATTAGTGTCCAACACATACCAGCCTCATCGCTTCATCATGGCACTTCTCTAATCCCCTTACAGCTTTGCTCGGCACTTTAATGCTGTACTTTGGAGTGCACCACCACTTTTCACTGCTATTGCCAGGACACTTTGCATGCAGGGGACAAGCACCCATCTCATGGATTGGACCAGGCTGCACCTCAGGGATCCTTTTTGCTCTCTTTGTGCTCACTCAGTGTGTGCCTTCTTCAATGCTCACAGGATTCCTAACTTTCCTTGCTTTGCCCCCTCAGCTGGAGCAAGGCACCAGTTTCCCCTTCTCTGCCATATCAGAGAAAGTAAAGTGAACTGTACAAGACAGCTCCAGACTGCCAGTGCTTGTCCAGGTGCACAATGACCTTATAAAGATGGCACTGGTGCCAAGCATTCTAGGATCTTGGTAGCGGTGAGTATTCCTCTTACAGTTTGTGGGACATTAGGACAATTGGGCCACAATAGGAGCAGGGTGCATAGCTAATGAGACAAGTTTGAGACGAACATTGTGAACAAACAATGCACAGCCTCATGGAGAAAATCCCTCCATGAAACTCACCAGGAATGACACTTAGCCAATTTCCAGCAAGCCCCTTGGAGAAAGAAAAGAACTGAAGGAGGACTTACATTCATATAGTGCTTTTCACAATGACTGGAAGGCTCAAAGCCAGTGAGGTGCCTTTTGATGTTCAGTGATTGTGTTTAAATGTAGGAAAGTGGAAACTAATTTGCTCACAGCAATGCGGTAACAGGCAGATAATATGTTTTGTAACATTAACTGAGGAATCAATATTGCAGGTGTGGCAGCATCTCTAGAGAGAAAGTAGCGTTAACACTTAGGGTCCAGTGACCCTTCTTCAGAAATGATCCAGAGGGGACAGGCACCAGTTTCACAATGTATTGCTAGTATTGAAGGATGAGTCCTCACTTTTAACAATTCATCAGATTGTAAGAAATTGTCTATGCTCTTTCATCATTTGTTTGACTGGTACATTCCCCAAAGAATTGGTCTTTTCTTAATTGATACATTTTTATCAGCACTGACTTCAAGCAGACTTTATAACAGTTAACTGATTTTCCTTCAAACGTTCTTGCATATGCAGCAGCTGTAACAGGCCTGAATTGCTTTCTTTTTATTTCAAAAATATACTTCATTCATAAAAAATATCTTTATCTACGTAGTCATAAACGCAGTTCGGGTATGTACAGTAGCATTTCAAGGGAACAATAATATTGGAGTTTGACTCTATCCAACAAATCAAAGACATCTCTGATACATACAAGACTATATTTGGGCAGCAGTGGTCCACAGCTTGGCAACAGTCAGCAAGCAAGCCACATGGAAGGCCCCTGCGCTATTCTGCTGCGGAGAGACTATGATGTTTGTCTTTTTAATTTGCTTTATGTTTTTCTGACCGGTGGTTATACTGTGTATGGCTATAATGTGACTTATTTTTCTTCATTTCTCTACTCTGTAACTAAGGATTGTACCTGGGTACTCTGTACCTAAGATGGCATCATGTGTTGGTGACATTGTTACACTGTAACTAATCTGTGCCTGAAGAAGCTGTACCAACGTACTTTTGTACCTAAGATGGTGCTGTAAGTAGCGACTTTTCACTGTATTCATTTGCATATGTGTGACAATAAAGTTGATTCAATTCAACTAATATGTATTTCAGGCACCAAGACAGTCTGATAACTGAACAAACCGTCATTTAAATTTGGCAGAAAGACCTCAAACGGTGGTCTTTCCCCACTGCACCTTGGCAGCAGATGCCCCAAGCTTTAGTGTGTCCCTCAGCATGTAGTTCTGGAGCTTGGAATGTGCCAGAATACAACACTTGTTCAAGGTCAACAGGCCTGAGTTGTTGCTCTGACAATAAAGGCCAGTTGAGCCACAAGTTTGCACCAATAATTGTGAATCTCATCCACGCAGATTTTCCTGAATGACTTTACTCTGGTGTTGAGCTTTTTTTCAAATTTTCCTTACTGAAAAAAGAAAGGTGACATTTAGTATTTAGTTCCAAGTGTCTCTCCTGCCCCTAAAATATTACACTTATATTTGGCTGTACCTCAATTGGATACCAAGTAAGCTATCAAAAAACAAATAAGATATTTCAGCTGACAACTGAGCAACCACTTTAGCTGTAGCACAAGTGGTGTATTCCTCCCACTGAAGTAGAAGTTGATCAATACGACTAATCAATATCAATAAGAAAACAAAATCCTTCTTGGATTAAGACTAAGAAAGTGCACAGCCGTGTCATTTCATGAAGCTAATGACACTATGTTGAACAGTCATGTACTTTAAGGCTGCTGTGATAATTTAAAACTTGGCAATATCATAGAATCATTGAATGGTATAGCAAAGGGGGCCATTTGTTCCATCACATTCGTTCTGGCTGGATGAATGATCGAAGTAATCTCACTCCCTGATACTTCCCCGTGGACCTGTAAATTTTTGATTATAATGCACTTATCCAATTTGATTTTGAAAATTACTGTTGAATTTATGGCCAGCATCCTTTAAAATGGCACATTGAAACCCAAAATGAGTCACTTTATATTTTCTTTTCCCTTGTTCTTTTACCAGTCAATTCTGTATCTTCTGACCACTGAACATACTGCCACAGTGAATAGTTTCCACTGTTGAAACTGTCATTCTATTTAAGGTGTTCATGATTCATTTCTATCAAATGTCCTACAAACTTTCTCTACTGTAAGGGGAAAAACATGAGCTTCCTCAGTATCTGCACATAATTGAATTGAAGTTCCCTCTTCCATGGTACAATTCTTTGACAACACCTCGCAAACCCATAACCTCGTTCACCTAGAAGGGAAAGGGCACACCACGATGTGTAAGGTTCCCTCCAAGTCACATGCCATCTTGACTTGGAACTAAACTTAGGTCCTTCATTATTGCTTGCCAAAATTTTGCAACTCTCTTCCTAACAGCACGACTCACACCACATAGACTGCAGAAGTTCAAGAAGGTTAACCACTACTGCTTTTTCAAGGCCAGTGAATGAAGTACAGTCAATGCTGACATAGCCAGCAACATCCATACCCTATGGAAGTCTTAGAAAAACGATCAAAGTTCATCTACATTCTCTATAAGGCCTTCATATTATTCCCATTATGTGGTGTCCAGAACTCAAAAAACACTCAGGTCAAAGCCCGGCCAATGTTTTATAAAGTTTTGGGTGGCACAGTGCCTCAGTGGTTAGCAGTGCAGCCTCACAGTGTCAGGAACCTGGGTTCAATTCCACTCTTGCGTGACTGTTTGTGTGGAGTTTGCACATTTTCCCTGTGTCTGATTGGTTTCCTTCGGGTGCTCCCACAGTCCAAAGATGTGCAGGCTAGGTGGATTGGCCATAGCGTTCAGGGATATGTAGATTAGGCGGGTTATAGGGGGATGGGTGGGATGCTCTAAGGATCGGTGTGGACTTGTTGGGCCGAAGAGACTGTTTCCACACTTGTAGGGATTCTATGATCTAATTCCCTTTATTCCGTATTCTATGGCCCCAATTATATAGCCAAGAATCCAAAATCATTTTTTGTCAACCTGTCCTTGCACCTTCTGAGACTTGTGGACATGCACATAACCAGTTAGACTATTCTGCACCATTTTTAAAATTGTAGAATTTTGTTTGTATTGCCTCTTCTCATTCTTCCAACCCGAAAAAAAAAAGTACCACTGCACAATTCTCTGCGTTAAATTTCACTTGCCTTGAGTCATTGTTTTTGAAAGTGGCCATTCAGGGAATTCATAATTCCACAAAATAATTGATTTATAACTATTTTTACACAGACAGCTTAAAGAATGATCTCCAGAGCCATACCCTTCATGTACAGTTTTACCGTCTTAAACCTCCTTCAATCTATTACAGAGACAACAAGGTGCAGGGCTGGATGAACACAGCAGGCCAAGCAGCATCATAGGAGCAGAGAGGCTGATGTTTCGGGCCTAGACCCTTCAATCTATTACTGTTGCTGTCATGTTCACCAGTTCTAAAACTAGTTTATGTGCAGTTAATTAAACTCAGTTATTCAGTAGATGACTGAGTCCAATCTTTGTTAAATGCATCAGAATCCTTACAAATACCGAAGTGAGAAAAATCATTTCAAGCAATAAGTTTCAATCAGACATCAGTACCGTTAAATATATCTCATTTCTATTTTCAAATGGGAACTATGAACAGTGCCACTGAGATACCCTCCACACTCACAATCCCTGTCCTTTGTAATTACTGATTTAACATTCTCCTCCAGAACTATTATAGAATCATAGAGTCTCTACAGTATGGAAGTAGGCCATTCAACCCATCAAGTGTACGCCAACCCTCCCGAAAAGCATTGTGCCCAGACACACCCTCCTACTCTATCCTTGTAACCCTGCATTTCCCATGGCTAAACCGCCCAGCCTGCACATGTCTAGACTGTATGGGCAATTTAGCATGGCCAATCCACCGAACCTGCACATCTTTGGACTGTGGAAGGTAACTGGAGCACCTGGTGGAAACCCACGCAGACACGGGGAGAATGTGCAAACTCCACACAGACAGTTGTTCGAGGTTGCAATCAAATCAAGGTCCCTGCTGCTGTAACTACAGAGCCACCGTGCCACCCTATTAGATTCAGCTACCACAGGGTTAGCATTTCCTGCCCTTCCTTGAGTTCCAATCCCATTCCAATGACCCCTTGAGGTGGTTTTTATTCAAGTTTTGCCATCGCAAAAAGGTAGGCGATGACCTACTGGTATTATTGCTAGACTATTAATCCAGAAACTCAGCAAATGTTCTGGGGACCTGGGTTCAAATCCCACTACGGCAGATGGTGGAATTTGAATTCAATAAAAAAAAGTCTGGAATGAAGAATCGACTGATCACCATAAAATCATTGTCGATTGTCGGAAAAACCCATCAGGTTCACTAATGTCCTTCAGGGAAGGAAATCTGCTATCCTCACCTGGTCTGACCTACATGTGACTCCAGACCCACAGCAATGTGGTTGACTCTCAATTGCCCTCTGAAATGGCCTAGCAAGTTACTCAATTGTACCAATCTCTACAAAGTCTCAAACAAGTGAAACCGGACAGATCACCTGGCATCGATCTAGGCACCAGAAAAGACAACAGCGGAAACAGCCTGTCGACCCTGCAAAGTCAGTAACATCTGGGGGCTAGTGTCAAAATTGGGAGAGCTGTCTCACAGGCCAAACAAGCAACAGCCTGACAAAGTCATACTTACACACAATGTCCCAGACACTACCATCACCATCCCTGGTTATGTCCTGTCCCAACGGCAGGACAGACCCACCAGACGTGGCGGCACAGTGGTATACAGTCGGGAGGATGTTGCTCTGGGATTCCTCAACATTGACTCCAGACCCCATGAAGTCTCATGGCTTCAGGTTAAACATGGGCAAGGAAACCTCCTGCTGATTTCCACATACCATCCTCCCTCAGCTGATATATTGGTACTCCTCCATGTTGCACAACACTGGAAGCACTGAGGATGGGCAGAGCACAAAATGTACTCTGGGTGGGGGATTTCAATGACAACCACCAAGAATGGCTCAGCAGCAGCACTACAGATCAAGCTGGTCGGGACCTAAAGGACATAGCTGCGAGACTGTGTCTACAGCAGGTGGTGAGAGAACCAACAAGAGATAAAAACATACTTGACCTCATCCTTACCAAACTGCCAGCTGCAGATGCATCTGTCCATGACAGTATCGGTACTATAAGAGACAGTAAGAGTGACCACCGCACATCCAAGTGGAGATGAAGTCCCGCCTTCAGATTGAGGAGAATAATCTCCATCATGTTGTGTGGCACTATCACTGTGCTAAATGGGACAGACTTCACACAGATCTAGCAACTCAAGACTGGGCATCCTTGAGGCACTGTGGGCCATCAACATCAGAATTGTACTCCAGCACAATCTGTACCTCATGGCTCACCATATCCCCCACTCAACCATTACCATCAAGCCAGGAGATCAATCCTGGAGCAGCACCAGGCATATGAAAATGAGGTGTCAACCTGGTGAAGCCACCAAACAGGACTACTTGCATGCCAAATAGCAAAATCAGCAAGTGATAGACAGAGCTAAGCGATGCCACAACCAACAGATCATATCTAAATTCTGCAGTCGTGAATGGAGGTGGAGGACAATTAAACAACTCACTGGAGAAGAAGGCTGCACAAATATCCCCATCCTCAATGATGGAAGAGCCCAGCACATCAATGCAAAAGATAAGGCTGAAGAATTCACAGCAATCTTCAGCCAAATGTGCCAAGTAGATGATCCAACTCAGCCTCCTCCAGTGGCCACCAGCAATACAGGTACCAGTCTTCAGCCAATTCGATTCACTCTATACGGTATCGACAAATGGTTGGAGACACTGGATGCTGCAAAGGCTATGGGCCCTGACAACATTCTGGGCATAGTACTGAAGACTTGTGCTTCAGAACTTGCTGTTTCCTTAGCCAAGCTGTTCCAGTACAATTACAACACTGGCCTCTACCTGGCAATGAGGAAAATTGCCCAAGTATGTCCTGTACACAAAAAGCAGGACAAATCCAACCCAGCCAATTACTGCCCCATCTGTCTCCTCTCGATCATCAGTAAAGCGATGGAAGGTGTCATCAACAGTGCTATCAAGCAGCACCTGCTCAGCAATAACCTGCTCAGTGACGCCCAGTTTGGGTTCCGCCAAGGCCACTCAGCTCCTGATCTCATTACAGCCTTCGTTCAAACATCGACAAAAGAGCTGAATTCCAGAGGTAAGGTGAGGTGAGAGTGACAGCCCTTGATATCAAGTCTGCATTCGACCGAGTGTGGCATCATGGAGCCCGAGCAAAACTGGAATCAATGGGTATTGGGGGTAATCTCTCCGGTGGTTGGAGTCATACCTGACACCTAGGAAGATGGTCATGGTTGTTGGAGGTCAATCATCTCAGCTCCAGGACATCCCTGCAGGAGTTCCTCAGGATAGTGTCCTCAGCCCAACCATCTTCAGCTGCTTCATCAATGACCTTCCTTCCATGATAAGGTCAGAAGTGAGGATGCTCGCCGATGATTGCACAATGTTCAGCACCATTTACGACTCCTCAGATACTGAAGCAGTCTGTGTTCAAATGTAACAAAATCTGGACAATATCCAGGCTTGGGCTGACAAGTGGCAAGTAACATTTGTGCCACACAAATGCCAAGCTATGACCATCACCAATAAGAGACAATCTAACCACTACCCCTTGATATTCAATGGTGTTACCATCACTGAATCCCCCACTATCAACATCCTGGGGGTTATCATTGACCAGAAACTCAACTGGATTCACCACATAAACACAGTGGCTACAACAGCGGTCAGAAGCTGGGAATACTGCAGCAAATAACTCACCTCCTGACTCCTCAAAGCCTGTCCACCATCTACAAGGCAAAACTCAGGAGTGTGATGGAATACTCCCCACTTGCCTGGATGAGTGCAGCCCCAACAACACTCAAGAAGCTTAACACCATCCAGGACAAAGCAGCCTGCTTAATTGGCACTACATCCACAAGCATTCACTCCCTCCACCACCGACGCTCAGTAGCAGCAGTGTGTACTATCGACAAGATGCACTGCAGAAATTCACCAAAGATCCAGATCCTCAGACTGTACCTTCCAAACCCACAACCACTTCAATCTAGAAGGATAAGGGCAGCAGACATATGGCAGGGAACACCACCACCTTCAAGTTCACCTCCAAGCCACTCACCATCCTGACTTGGAAATATATTGTCGTTTCTTCACAGTCGCTGGGTCAAAATCCTGGAAATCCCTCCCTGAGGGCATTGTGGGTCAACTCACAGCAGGTGGGCTGCAGCTGTTCAAGAAGGCAGCTCGCCACCACCTTCTCAAGGGCAACTAGGGATGGGCAATAAATGCTGGCACAGCCAGCGATGCCCATGTGCCATAAAGAATAAAAAAAAATTTACACCAAAATGAACAGTTATGAATTACCTCTGCCTTTCATTTACATGGAGAGTTTTAAAAATGCAGTTGTTTTTGTAATATTAGGGGTTAGGTTTAACTGTGTGGTACACTACATCAATTAGAGAAAACGGTTCAATTTAATTTGATGTTGTTCTCCTTTACAGCATCATGGGAAAAGGGAACCACAACAAGATGTTTCTTAAATAAAGTGAATATTTTCCTTGCTGAACAGACTCTTTAAATATTCTTTAGCTGCACAATGGAACAACAGTTTATAGCTTTTGTTGCAGTTTGTAATGATGGCTGAAACTTAAATGCAAACTCTTAAGACTGACAGCAACTTATCAGTCAACCTCCCCATGTTTGCTGGTGACTGGAAAAGAGGAAGCGATAGAAGAACAGAATCCTGAAAAAAAACTCAAGAAATAAAATAGGGTTGCATATTGTATTCATGTTAAAAATGGGCAAGAAATTCTACATGATGAGAAAGATACAAAAATGCAGGTGTAATCAATAAAAATGTGAATCAAATGTGTGGATGAAGGAGATTTAATACTATTTCCCTGTCAGAAGAGAGTAGTTTAACCGAGTGCGCCTTCAGATTTTTAATATAAAACTGGATTGGTGTTGATTTTCAGCATCGGAGATGGGTAGACATGGGAATTAAAGACTTACATTTATACAGTGCCGGGTCAATTTTTGAATGTCCCAAAGAACTTTAAAGTGAAAGTAATTATTTTCAAAATATGGTTCTTGTACATACCTGGGCAAATTGGGAGCCAATATGTATAAAGAAAGATACTGAAAACTGCACTATGATAATGATCTGAGATACTGATGTTGGTTTGTGGTCAAATCTTGTCCAGGACAAAATGAGAAGTTTTCACACCACGCTGATGGTCAATTCATGACAAAATAGATGAAATAAATTCATGAATTTTACAGGTGTACAATGAAAGGATAGTTACAGCACAGGAGAAGGCCATTCAACACTTCATCTCCGTGTTGATTCTCTGAATGAACATGCACCTAATAACATTCCATCACCTTCTCCCTGTATCCCAGCACATTCTTCCTTTTCACAGAGTTATCCATTCCCTCTTGAAAAGCCTCAATTGAACCTGCTTCCCCCATATCTTAGGCAGCACATTTCAGATCTGAACCATTTGTCATGTGAAAATGTTTCTCCTCAGTCACCATTGCTTCTTTTTCCAATTACCCCTTAAATCTGGGCACTGGGGTTCTCAATTCATCCACCAGTAGGAAGAGTTTTTTTTCTAGATTATACACTGTCTACACCTTTCATCATTTTGAACATCTCTATTAAATCTCCTCTCACTTTGTCTTCCCTCATTTATTGGTGCAACAATGTAACTGAAGTTCCACATCCTGGAATCATTCCCACATATCTTTTCTGCACTCTCTCTAAAACCTTCACATTTTTTTAAAGACTTGTGGCCAGAATTGAAGACAATGTTATCGTGATTTCTACACGCTCAACACAACATCCCTTCTCTTCTACATCCTGCCATTAATAGAGGCTATGGTGTATTAAATATCCTCTTGATATGTCATGGTCATAGAGATGTACAGCATGAAAATAAACTCTACGGTCCAACTTGTCCATGCTGACCAGATGCTCTAAATTAATCTAGTCCCATTTGCCAACATTTGGTCCATATGCCTCTAAATCTTTCTTATTCATATACACACACAGATGCCTTTTAAATGCTGTAATTGTACCAGCCTCCACCACCTCCTCTGGAAGCTCATTCCATACATTCACCGCCCTCTGCGTGAAAAAGCTGCCCCTTAGGTCACTTTTAAATCTTTCCCCTCTCACGTTAAACCTATGGCTTCTAGTTTTAGCCTTCCCTATCCTGGGGAAAAGACCTTGGTTATTCATCCTATCCATGCCCCTCATGATTTTATAAACTTCTATCAGATTAGCCCTCGGCCACCAGGGAAAATAGCCCCAGCTTATTCAGCCTCTCCCAGTTGCTCAAACCCTTCAACCCTGGTAACATACTTGTGATTTTTTGTGCACCCTTTCAACTGTCACAACATCATTCCTGTAGCACGCAGAACTGAATGCAGTATTCCAAAAGCGGCCTAATCAATGTCCTGTACAGCTGCAACATGACCTCCCAACTCCTGTACTCAATGCACTGACCAATAAAGGCCCTGCCTTCTTTAATGACTTACGCACAAAACACTTTGACCACTCTGCTTCTCCACCCCTTCAGAAGTTTGCCTTTTATTTTGCATTGTCTCTTTGTGCTCCTGCTATTAAAATGAAGAACTTCACACCTCTTTGCAATGAATTTCACAAATGAAAGATATCCATATCATTATTAACACAGACTATAATGTGACATACTTGTGTTCACACATCCAAACCGTGCAATTCTATCTGTGAACACAATCCATTTTGAATCCATTGCCATAGTCAGTCCTGAAAAATGACACATCACTGTTGTAAACTGCACCACAGTTTATCACACCAGGGCTTGACCCCGGGCACAAATCAACATCACCAGCTGTAATTTGTACTTGATGTGATGGCTGTCAAAAAACTAGGAAAATTCTATTAGTTTTTGACTCCAGAAATGCCACTGAGTGTTACAAGATCCTGTTCACAGCCACCGTGAAAGGTTGTCCAGTGAACCCACAACATTACAGCACCCGGGTTTTGAAGCAAGACTTCAATGAAGGGAAGCGCAGTTTTTGTTTGTCCTCGAAGCACATAATATATGAAATGGTCTGGGGCAGGGTGGAGAGGAAGGATTAGTCCAAATTTAACATGGGCAGCAGCATTAATGAGCGGTGGCTGAGTTCAGTGATAAAGAACACAAAGGGTACTTTCCTCCTTTCAAATTTTATTGATGTATCTTTTTTCAAATCTTAAACTCACATTCATAATCACCAATTTCCTATGAGGATTAACTTTTAATGCTCAACTTTAATTATGAATTCCAGATGTTATTTTCTGCTTATGTGCTGCCTTGTAAAAGAAACACCTCCATATGAGTTGGATGTTTTCGAATGGCTTGCAACATCTCACGAATACAATTTTGGTCTTGTCTAAGACCTTCAACATATGATAAAGCACTAATTATAACATTTTGGGTTATGTACAATTTTCACAAGTTGAAACCATTAAAAAAAATGTATTTATTTCTTTCTGGCTTATCAAGCAGGGAACACTGTGTAGCTCCTGCGCCATATGTCAAAATATGGTTAGTTTCAGGTTTCTCAAAAGAGAGCTCACTTAAGGCCATTGCATTTTTAAAAAAGAATAAACCACTCTGCAAAAATCATTCAAATCTATTTGAAAGATGATCAACATTAAGATGGTAGGCTGACTCTACCACAAGCTGATTCAAACAGGATGGCACTCAGTACAATATATACTCCAACGTGACATGCTTGAGAACATCAGAATAACGCTATTTCGAAACGTAAGGTCCAAAACTCTGATATCTCAATCCTAGAGGAATCAAGAGATTCAGAATTCTTATTGAGGCAAATAGTTTTGTGTGCAGCTTCAGGTGTTATTGTTACAGTGTGTAATGTGGCACTTACACTCAATAAACAGAACCAACAGAGAAACTGCAGTTGATTATTGCTACGTTGAGTCCAGTTTGGCTAAGAAAGAGATCCCCTAGGCCACCTCTTCATGCAAAGGTCACTGAATGTTTCTACCATCTGCAGAATTCATATTTTAAAAAAGACTTGTACAGCTTAATTCCAAACTCTTAAAGAAAATGACTAAAAGGCGAACATGCAAAAGGCAGCAGTACTTCTTTTAAGTTTGGGACTTGCCTGGTTTTAATCGAATCATTTAACAGAGGAAGCTATCTAACCCATTGTATTTGTCCTGGAGCTTTGAAAGGGGGAGAAGCAATGGCCTCCTGGTGTTGTCACTATATTGTTAATGCAGAGACCCACTCAATGTTCCTAGGACCCAGCTTTGAATACCAACATGGCGGATGGTGGAATTTGAATTCAATAAAAATCTGGAATTAATAGTCTCATGATGACCGTGAATCCAGTGTCAATTGTCAGGAAAAGCCCATTTGGCTCACTAACGTCCTTTAGAGAAGGAAACTGCCATCCTTACCTGATCTGGCCTACATGTGACTCCAGAACCACAGCAATGTGGTTGACTCTTAAGTGCCCTCTGGGCATTTAGGGATGGGCAATAAATGCTGCCTAGCCAGCAACACCCTCATCCTGTGATTGAATAAATAAAATAAATGTAAAAAAAGACCTGTTTTTTTCTTCATAGGCCTATAACTTTCACTTACATAATAATTTTATTAACTGCAAATTAATTGTGCAATCATTATCAATTGTACATTCATCTTCCTATTGAAAGTTACTATTGAATTTGCTTCCACATTTTTACAGTCATTGCATTTGAGAATACAAAAACAAATTGTCATCCTTATAGCTCTTCAGAATAACAGTCTAGCATCATTTGTTGGGTGCAGTCTCTGGGGATGGGTTAATAATGGTCAGATCCCTGACCTACTAGAGCGAACATTTTGCTCCATAGAATTGATTTGAGGCTGAATAGAGTTGGAAATGTAAGTGTGTTCTATAGAATCTGAAGTAATTGCATGAAATATGTAAAACAAATGGCATTAACAGTTTCTATTTCATCTTAAATCTTAGTGAGAAAATTGAATGAACTTGATTTTGTACAGCCCTTTTATGACCTTGGGGCTGAACCTTAGGATACTTTGGCTAAGTGTCAATTTCAAAAAGGTTTCTCTCTGAGATGCTGAGCAATATTTCCCATCAGATCATCCCAAACTTGATCCATTATTCACCTACAACAGTTCTGTTGTAAGGACTGCATCTTTTTATTTTGTGTGTTTTCTAAAAATGTGGGCTAAAAGGAGAAAGAGAGATAAAAAGGTGTAGGGTTGAATGAACACAGCAGGCCAAGCAGCATCAGAGGAGCAGGAAGGCTGACGTTTCGAGCCTAGACCCTTCTTCAGAAATGGGGAGAAAGAACAGTTTTTGAAAGGATCGCTGCATGTTTTGTAAAGCAAATATCTGACACCCATAGTAAGCATCATTAAGTAGCTTTCTGAACAACCAATAATTGAAGTGAAACAAACACAGAGATGGGGAATGTTGAAGAATCTCAGCAGGTCAGGCAGCTTTTGTGGAGAGAGCATCAGGGTTAACGTTTCAAGTCTGGTATGACTCTTCAGAATTTTAGTCTGAAGATCTCGGGACGAGTGATCGGTTACCGATGACAAGGGCCAACAACTTCGTGATCTGTTGTCAGGTTAACTCAACAGCTGGAGAATGGGAACAAGTTACAGAGAAGAGATTTGATTTCCACTAGCTAGGAAGTGGTGAATCTGTTCTCTGTTCTCTGCCTGCAACCCCCAAACCCAACAAAAATACTTTTCCCAATCTCTTTCCAGATCTCTGTTTCCCTCCACAATAATTACCCTGGCCTTTATTGGACCAAGGCATCTGAATAAACATGGCTCACTCCCTCAAGTGACCTAACTGAGCAGCCCCAATGGGAAGTAACCACACCCCTGACTGATACCTATATATCACCTCGACTGTGTTGATGCTAACCTTTGGACTAAGGTGACACAGGGCTGACCATGGCCTACTCCCCAGACTGCAGACATGGAACCTTGACTGAGAGCACACTGACCAGACCCCTGACCATAGCCAAACCACTGGACTGATCTTGGAGCTGGTCTTCATTTACTGTGCTGTGATCCCCTGACTGACGAGGGCCTTTATAGATTTCACTGAGGACTTAGGGTGGCATGGTGGCTCAGTGGTTAGCACTGCTGCCTCACAGCACCAGGGACCCGGATTCGATTCCACCCTCGGGCTGTGTGGAATTTGCACGTTCTCCCTGTTGTCTGTGTGGGTTTCCTCCGGGTGCTCCGGTTTCCTCCCACAGTCCAAAGATGTGCAGGGTAGGTGGATTGGCCATGCTAAATTGCTCATAGTGTCCAGGGATGTTTAGGTTTGGTGATTAGACATGGGAAATGCAGGGGTAGGGGAATGGGTCTGGGTGTGATGCTCTTTGGAGGGGCAATGTGGACCTGTTGGGCCAAATGGCCTGTTTCCACACTGTAGGGATTCTATGATCTATGACTACTCCAAAAGACTAAGTAAGTGCTGCTTGTTTGCTGCAAATACAGTGCATTTGTCCCATAGGTTGTTGACACACAGTGGAGATGAGGGATTAACTTGTCATCACAATGTGTCATATGTCAAGATATCCAGCCCCTTGACTGAGGACCAGCAAGGCAAGTCAGGGATGCTGTATGTAGGTTGGTTCTGATCTAGGAGAGCAGTGAGTAGCCCTGAGATGCAGCCTGGTCCAGTGTATGAGCTGGGCACTTGCCCCTGCACACAGCTGCCTTGCAATGCAAATATCTGGTGTGCCTTAAAGCACAGACTTAAAGTGTACATGAATACTGCAGGTGGATCAAAGAGGGACCATTAGAATGCTGAGAAGCTAGTAGGCATTCCACATAGTGGTTGGTGCCCTCGCATGAGCCCTGAGATGTTGTTGCCACATGTGCAAATTGGCAGCCCAGAGGTACAGTGAGCTGAAGTTGCCAAGTACCCACTCTGACTTTCATGTCAGCAATTGTTGGTGTCCAACTCCCTCAGGTAGGTGATAATATGGAAAGCTGCTAATAATAAATTGCAGGTTGTAGTTAACAATGTCATTAACGAGCAATAATCTCCCTTAATAGGCAATCTCACCACTCCCGAACAAGAACCCTACCTGGACACCCAGAACTCTGTTTGAAAATGTAACAAGTTACTACCGACATTGAGAAAGGCCTCATTCAATTTCTGTCACTTTTTCTAATCATAGCCCACATCATTTGGGCCCACATAAGAATCACCCTCAACTTTTATGCTCAGGATGTACTTGTGAAAATACACATGTTGGAAATGTAGTCAATGTGGAGACACACACCAATCAATATTCACAGAGAAATGTGCTATGACCAGAAAAGAGATGTGTCCAAATTATCTACTTTGATGTAGGTTGGAGAATAAATATTGCACAAGTCCCCTGGAAACTTAGATGCTTTTCTTCAAATATGGGATCTAATCATCTCAGAGGACAGACTGGGGAGAGGGGTTAATATTTCATCTGTGAAGTGAAATCTCTAAAAGAGCAAAGTTCCCTCAATAACAGATAGGTGTATCAACCAAGATCAAATGCTCAATTATTTGACATGAGTTTGAACCCACAGTCATCTAACTTAGAACCAATGGTTTACCAACTGAGGCCATGGTTTTGAAGTCACAACCAACTTTTGTCTGGGGATTTGTTTATTCTGACTTCAAATCCTCCAAGTTTGCCTTAGTTCAGTATGCCAGCCACTGTCTTTTAAATATATTTTCCATTGAGCAAATGACTTCCTCTCAATATGATCAGTCAACCTGTCTGTACACAAATATTCAACTGTGAAAGCAAGAAAACCTATGCTGCTCAATAGAACAGTCTCAAATAATACCAAATAAATCCTATTCTCAATCTTGTATTTATATAAGAAATGATATCTTTTTCATTCCACAAATTTATTATGAGCTGACTAATATTGATGCTGTATTAAGAGTTACATAAAGTCTTGTGCTGGCCTGCCTTATTAATTTAAGGCGGCTGTGTTTAAAATGACCTGACCATAAGAATATTCTCCACTTTTAAACTTAAAGCTTTCACTCACAAAACTGAGAATCACTCATGTTATTGCAAAAATGTTTACACCAAAATAAACCTGAAACAGCTTGCTCAGCATTGAGTTCCAACATTTTAGGTATGATGCTGTCCTGGGATATCAACAAAAATCTACATTTCCCCTTGACATTACTCTGCCAGTTTCTGGACTTGACTGAAATCTCCAATTCCAACCGTGCTTTTTTCCCAGCTTCACTATTAACAGTCAAGTATCCAGCCAGCTTCTACGGGCTTTGTTTGGTCCCTCACTGTTGGGAATTTTTCTTCCTGACACTTCTTGGGAGTTCCTATTCCCCTCCCCACCCTTATCTGCTTTCCGGAGGGACCACTCTCTCCGTGACTCCCTTGTCCGCTCCACACTCCCCTCCAGCACCACCACACCCGGCACTTTTCCTTGCAATCGCAGGAAGTGCTATACCTGCCCCTACACCTCCCCCCTCACCCCCATCCCAGGCCCCAAGAAGACCTTCCACATCAAGCAGATGTTCACCTGCACATCTGCTAATGTGGTATACTGTATCCGCTGTTCCCGTTGTGGCCTCCTCTACATCGGGGAAATCAAGCGGACACTTCGGGACCACTTTGCGGAACACCAACGCTCGGTTCGCACTAAAATACTGCACCTCCCAGTCACGAACCATTTCAACTCCCCCTCCCATTCCTCAGACGACATGTCCATCCTTGGCCTCCTGCAGTGCCACAACGATGCCACCCGAAGGTTGCAGGAACAGTACCTCATATTCCGCTTGGGAACCCTGCAGCCCAATGGCATCAATGTGGACTTCACAAGCTTCAAAATCTCCCCTCCACCTACCGCATCCCAAAACCAGCCCAGCTTGTCCCCGTCTCCCTAATCTGTCCACCCACCTATCCCCTCCTCCCATCTCAAGCCCCCCCCCCCTCTCCTACCTAATAGCTTCATCCCGCCCCCTTGACCTGTCCGTCCTCCCTGGACTGACCTATCCACTCCCCACCTACACTCACCTTTACTGGCTCCATCCCCGCCTCTTTGACCTGTCTGTCTCCTCTCCACCTATCTTCTCCTCTATCCATCTTCTATCCGCCTCCCCCTCTCTCCCTATTTATTTCAGAACCCCCTTCCCCTCCCCCATTTCTGAAGAAGGGTCTAGGCCCAAAACGTCAGCCTTCCTGCTCCTCTGATGCTGCTTGGCCTGCTGTGTTCATCCAGCTCTACACCTTGTTATCTCAGATTCTCCAGCATCTACAGTTCCTACTATCTCTAAATTAAATGAGACTTTGCTACACAGCCAGCCTGTTACCAGGAGGCTGCTTCCATCTCGTTGACAGGTTTTAGACTAAGCAGGGGTTCGGTGATCCATCTGGAAAACTGCAGAATGCATGTGAAGCATGCCTTCAGTCAGTATTTTAATTCACCAAAACAGCCCTGCTGTGTTACGAAAGTTCAGCTCCATCTGTCTCACCTCATCTCTGTAATGTCTTTGTAACCTTTGTGTCCTCTTGAATGTACATTTTAGCTGCTAATCCAAGAGCAAACTCATTTCTTCTGCATTTCTTTTCACTCTTGTACTCTCAGCTCTCACATCTCTTCTTGTTTCTGACACACACTTACGACATTTTTCATTCATTTCCAAATTGGCACATGGTCCACCTCCATATTTAACCTGCTACTATTCCTATTCGATCCTTTTCTCTGGCAGCCAATCTGTCGACCTTTGCAATTAACATGCCTTCTGAGGAACAATCTCATTAACGTTCTGCCCATTGTACTCTCCCCACCAAACACAGGCCACTCAGACGTTATTACCCAATCAACAGTCACAAGCATGTTCCCTCCTTCCTTCCAGAATATCAAATGACTCACAAATCAGGAATTTTTGATATTTTGACTGTTACACTAGGATCTGGATCTTCACTAAAATCTGGCTCATGAATGGTTAACTGCATGCCAAGGACAATCCTTTAGCTGACTCATGCCTCTGGGGTCAGGTCATCTTCTACCACACTCCAGGACCACACAAGCCTTCAGGATGACTAACCTGGCTGAAAGAAATAAGCGACACTTCACCATGGTGGCGGCAGGTGAACCTCTGAAAGTGGGGGATGGGGGGTGGTCTGATTAAAAAATGTTTTTCTGAGACATCAGAACTCTTATGACAAAATATGTCCCTTAAGGGTCCAGAATGTGAGAGCAAGGACTGAGTTAAAGGACAAACCTGGAAAATCCAGAGCACTTGGTCATTCTGGAAACCTTTCCAGATGGCCTGATTTCCTATTCCTTCCATTTCGCATTTGCTGACATTATTCTTTCTTCCTCTTGAGTGTGCTTAGATTCACCTTGTAAAGTTCCACTGGCACTGGAAGACAATTTTGTTGTCATACTCCAGTGTAATGCAAACTTTTAGCTTATTCTCATATTTTAAAATCTAAGAAGGCTATGAAAAGATGGCCACCTGAAGATCAGCTGACTTCTGTGGACTGAAACCCTCATCTGTCTCTAGGGGCAAATAAAATGATAAGTCTTGATTGATACTGACTCAATGCCTTTTCCGGCAAGGGATTCTAAAAGGAAATTCTGAACTGAAAGGATAATTTAGATACAAAGACCCTGCTTGATTTATCCTCTTATTTTAAGAATGCTACTGTTGAGGAAATATCATCCTCTTAACCACACTCCTTATTTGGAAAGATGACTTTGACCAGGTGGTGGTTACATGGGAGTACAGCCATTCTCTGAGAATGCTTTTAAAACACTAAAAGCTGCTTACAGTGTTCTATCAGAGTCCATTAGAATCCCAGTGAAGCAGCTGCAAAGTAGCCAAAGTAATGAACAGTTACACTTTGGAAATGGGAGAAGAATTTTCCCAAATTTAACTTTACCTGAGAATTACCCTCTTGGAAATTCAACTACAAGAAGCATCACAGCTTGCTGTGAAACCTCTACCTGCGAGATCTTTACTTCAATTAAAAGCATCAAATCATTGAAGAGATGGCAAGCATGGCACAAAAGCGAGACAAAGACAATTACAATTGCTTTTGAATCAGAGATAGTAGGAACTGCAGATGCTGGAGAATCCGAGACAACAAGGTGCAGGGCTGGATGAACACAGCAGGCCAAGCAGCATCATAGGAGCAGAAGACTTGCTCCTATGCACCTTGTTGTCTACAATTGCTTTTGTACTGTTTCTGTTTATTTATCTGTATTTACCCATAGGATGTGAGTTGAATCAGTGACAGGTTGCTCTCATTTTAAACCTCTGGGGCAAGGGTCAGTTAGTAAATGACATTCTTTATTATAAAAACTCATTGAAAAGCTTATTGCTGTATTTATTTAAATTGGGACGATCACCAGGACGGTACAAAAATACACACACCTCACTACAAACAAAACACATTGATTGTGTACAGTAAGAAAACCCATAAAATCTGTCTGTGACATTAATAATCAGGCAATGACATAAACGACAGTCTATTTATGCTCATCACCAGCAGCAAACCCAATCCTGTTCCCATCTGTGGAAGAAGCTAATGCAGAGTATTCTCATGAAAATGTACAAATGGAGAAGCAAAGGCATTATAATCATTTATGCTAAACTTTCTTTCACCCTAAATTAGTGAAGATAATTGCTGATAAGCACAAGAAAGGCCTGTATCCTGAGAAACAATTAGAGATGTGTATGGTAAAGGAGGCGGCATGGTCTACGATAAAAAAGCAGAATTTCTCATTTTCAGCTCAGTTACTATTTGTATTGTTTAAACGATAAATCGAATATCAACCTGTCCATATAAAAGGCTAACAATTGTGTACATAATTAGAAAGACTTATAAAAATGTTACAATTTCAGAAAATTACTGCAATGACAATGTCTTATTAAAGATGTAATCTAATGTTAAAGTGTAATATACATTCACAGTGTAAAAGTTCAATTACAGTTTGGACTCATTGTACAATTGAAACTCTGAAGTGAAGGGCACTAATAAAATATAACGATGGAGTGATTGTCTCAAATGCAGTAGAATTTATCTGTATTTAAAAATCATTTGGTCATGAGTTTCTTTGGAGCTACTCCTCCTTCCATTTATATTTGGCAAAATGAGCTTGGCGGCTTCCTAATCAGATGGACAATCTGCTAAAGCAGCTCACGACTGAAACTGAAGGGTCTAGGCCCGAAACGTCAGCCTTCCTGCTCCTCTGGTGCTACTTGACCTGCTGTGTTCATCAGCTCTACACCTTGTTAACTCCAAGAGGAATGTGTGGGCTTCGTCTTTATCAGCTTTCGGTGAAGTTAAATCTTTGAGAAAAATCTTACTCCTTATACTGAGATTGAGTACATTTGCAGTTATCCAAAGAATGCCAGTTTCTTGCAATTAATTCAGCTGAGCTGATAACCCATGATGCACAACGAAGTCCAGAAAGATCTGGATTTATTTTTTTAATGTACATCATTCAAGTGCGCATTTGAACCATTCAGGAAGCTGATTTCAGATTTCTCATGAGTCACGTGAACCTGCAAATCACTGATGAGTCCTAAATGTTAGCAATACCATCCTTTTGACTTGGTAAGTGATTTGGATTAAGAGGCTGCAAAATCTTGTGTTTTAGCATGAACTGAGGATAAAAACAAGATTTTTAAAAAACCTTTTCTGTAAAAATAAAATTAAAACATAATGATTTGATTTAAATGCTACTATGTTTCAGACATTATATTCTACAAAGAGAAAAAAAATCTAAGTTGAAAAGTTGCTCAGTCATTATTGTAAATAAATTTCAAAAATGAATGTTTTGGACTAGTTTTAATGGACAGTTCAAACCGTACAAAACCTTACTGGACAAATTTGGATTATCTTTATTTTGGTGAATTGATAATATTCCAGAGATAGCCGAATGGCCGTTTTGTCACATCTGTTGCTGAATTGGCTAGCTGGCTGTATGAGGTATAAAAATGAGCATCTGCTGCAATAGTTCAGTCATTAAGTATTTGCTTTCATTTCATGACTCACAAAAAAGGGTTATTTTGAGGCTTGTTAAAATAATTACTAATATGGACTATTGAATTTTAGTTTCAATCATCTTCTTGTACCTGAGACTTTTCATGGACTAAAATGCTTTTTAAAAAGGAAGAAACATGGACCTAAAATGGTTGCTGTGGTCAAATGACCACAGATTGACCCAGCTTCACGAGACCTATTTAGAATAAACACAATGCTAAAATTATCAGTCTTATCTGAAAGTATTTACACTAGGCAACTAAGTTTGTGAAAAAATGCAATCACCTGTTTAATTCACAACTATATGTTAATTTCACACACTAGGAAATGGTGAGCTTATCTGACATCTAACCAGTTTAGAAAATCAATGAAGCCAGACTCAAGAATACACACTAAACTGTATTTCAACAGTTTTGAGAAGCAAAGCAACAAAAATTGATTTGTAAGCAAGCAATGGAAAACCCTTTTTCTCATCACACATGTTTCTTTCATCAACTCAGAAGACAGTACCCACTGAAAAAGCTAATTGAAGAAATAACCATTCACCAAGAGCTCAAAGATATCCACAAGTTACAACATTCCCGAAAATAATTAAACAACAGTATGGTTAAAATTCTAACAACTCAATGACTCTCATGAGTCTTAAGCTGCATAGCCGTTACTCTTCTGTAGCAGACACACTTTCCTTCTAAAACTTATGACCTATTTTGGGCAGGCCTGATGTCACTTTTTTAACATGTTTTCCTCGGTAGGTAGCAAAATTCCTCTTTTTTCACGCAAGAAAATCTTTTAATAAACATCCTCATTGTGATTGAGTTGACTACATTTTTAATTTGGCACGATATAACTCTGTGCTAGAAAGAAGTAAAAACGATTGACTTGACCATTTGATGGGTTGGGGTGGTGAGGGAGGGGCATGGGGCTGGGTTAGGTGTTTAAAAAAGAAGGAAGCTCATCTGATCATAACAGATGAAAGAGCAAATTACATTCATAAGGTCTTTATAGCTGATGCTTTCTAGCAAGGTCAAAGAAAAGCAATCTGGATCTGCAATCTGGGCTGATATTACATTTTCTTGAGCAGTGATAAAATGCATCATCCAAGTTGGGAGCAGGTTTTTCAGCCGAGACCAGAGATCAACCTTATGTACTCTTTTGATTCTTGGCTCAAGAACTGAACCCTCAGCTCAATGGGGCTGCCTTCTGATTTTAGGAACCAATCTCTCTAATTTCTGAATTGCATAATCACTCTTCATTAATTGATGAAAATTGGGTTTGTGGTCTCCATGTTCTGGAATTATAGAATTACAGTGCATAAGGAGTTGTTCAGCTCTTGATAGTGTCTGTCCCAACTCTAAATAAGATCCACTGAGATAGACCCATTTACCCACCTTTTTACCACAGTTCCACTGGGACATTGTTTACTTTGCTTTCATGAAAGTCTTGTTACAAGCACCTCTGTGTTCTTCAATGTCATTGCAAAGCATTTGGGTGTGTGATTGATGGGTAAGGAATGGATCTTTGTTTTTTACCTCTTTTCTTTAGGAACACCACTCACAATACTTAATAGTGAAAACGTGATTCTTGTGCAAAAACTAAATACTGTTCTGTTTTGCCTGAAAACAAACACTTGAAATGAATAAACAATTCCATTCTCTCAAGATTTCATTTCCATTTGCTTCAAATTCATATCTCTCAATTTGCTCCAATACTCATTACATTTAAGGTCATGAGAACAAGTATCTCAGACACAGGAAAAAAAGGATGGTCCAGACCATTTAGATGAACAATGGCACACCTATGGGGTTACCCATCTCAGGACTTATTGCAGAAGCAATCATGCAAAGACTGGAACACATTACCCTCTCTCTGATACAGCCAAAACTGTGGATCAGATACATGGACGACACGTTTGTCATCATTAAACGCACCAAGTTAGAAGAGACACACCAACTCATCAACGTGCTCACTGGGATCAAATTTATGAGAGAAGAGGAAGACAACAATCAACTTCTGTTCCTAGAAGTCAGGGTAGAACGAATGACCAACGGGGAGTTTCAATCCACAGTATATAGGAAGGCAACCCACACTGACCAAATCCTCAATTTCTACAGCAATCATCCCAAGGTCCACAAATAAAGCTGTGTCAGGACACCATTCAAATGGGCCACAACTCATTGCAACATGCCAGAACTACGCAGGAAGGAGGAAGAGCACCCATACAAGGTCTTTGCTAACAATGGATATCCCAACAACTTCATCTACAGGTGCCTACTAGATAGACAATGCCAAGAGGACACACTATGCCCAGTACACTGGCCACACTATCCTATATCAAGAAGATATCAGAACTGACAACGAGACTCCTGCAACCACTAGGAATCATGGTTGCGCACAAACCCACAGCCACACCATGACAAACACTCACAAGGACCAAAGACCCCATACCCATGACAGGCAGGACCAACACAGTATACAAAATACCTTGCAATGACTGCAACAAACACTACATTGGCCAGACTGGAAGGAAATTAGCCATCAAGATACACAATCACCAGCTAGCGGCAAAACAACACAACAAACTTTCCCTCATCTCAGTGCACTCGGACAATGAAGGCCATCAATTTAACTGGGACAACGTGACCATCTTCGCTCAAGCCAAACACAGACACACACGGGAATTCCTAGAGACCTGGCTTTCAACCTGTAATGCAATCAACAAGCATGTGGAACTAGACCCAATATATAAACCCATGCAGAACAGAACCGGAAATGACACAACCCAACTTAACAGATGGAATCATACAAATATCAAATGGAGTAGAATAGCATCGCTTCATCGGAGGCTGCACTGATGATGCTACCTCGTACGGTGATGAAATATCTGTATGATAACCAGTCAGCTCAGCGAGCAGACCAACATCTTCATCCACAACCTGAGCGACAAATCTTTGCAAGAACCTGAAGCATCAAAAGAAATTGCACCCCAACTTAGCTCAGCTATGACTTCTTCAACATAAGTGGAACTGTGGTAAAAAGGTGGGTAAGTGGGACTAACTCAGTGGATCTTACCGGGAGTTGGTACAAATACTGTTTAGAGCTGAATGACTCCTTCTGCACTATAATTCTATGATTCTATAAGATGGACACCAGAAATCCAATTTTCACCTTTCTCATGCCTCCTTGTCATTCGTAATCATCTAAGAAGATACAACACACAAATCAAAGATGGATGCCTGTGATTTAACGTTCGATTGCTTCCTGCTGCCCTTACAAGTGATCTTTATTTCAGCTGAATGGATAGTCATGTCCTGAAGTAATGAGGTCACCATGTGAAAGACATTGCAGAATATTCTTCCTAATCATGAATCTAGATGATATAAATATGATTTAAGGGGGATGCAATCAAATTTTACTTGACACAATGAGCACATATGCAAGCATATTATAGATGAACAATATAAATATATACTATTTGTAAGGACGATATGTGAAGTTCTTTCTGTAGTGACTTAGAGCAACAGATGATAATTGCATTCTAAAATATTTATTGATCACAGAGTTAGCACAAACCTCTGCTTGGTCTCCAGGTAAGAAGAATATTGGGAACTGATACTGAGTGAACACAAAAAAAGGGATTCATTTATTAAGTATCACTCTATTATATCCATTCTACCCTGAACAGTTTGAAATGATGATGTCTCTGATGAAGATTTTGAGTAGGAGATGCTAGAAATCACACTGATTAAGGGAATTCCATACCTTGGATGAGTTCTGGATGATCATTCTAACCTACTGCTGCTTGTTTTTGAGGTAATTCAAAACCTTATTCTGTTAGCTCAATGGGAATACCAAATTGTTAGATGGTGCCAAAAAGAAACAAAAAAAAAAATAGGATGCAATAAATTACATTCTATCACAGGAAACCACTATTGCTTTACTCAGTGATCACTCTTTGGAAGTAGGAAATGATCCAGATATCACTGCTGATGGTACTTATATACTTGGGTAATTGCAGATTTAAGGCAAGAGGTAGAATTCTAAGAGGAGCATTGAGGAGATTTTCTTTTCACTCAGAGGCTTGTCGGGAGTCTAGAACTCACACCCAGAAAGCGTGTTTGAGTCAGAAACTATCATAAAACTTAAGAAGTATTTCGATATTCACTCCTCCAAGGCTATGGAGCAAGAGCTGGAAAATGGGATCAATGTCATCAGATCTTTATTGACTGAAAGGCCTTCTTCAGTGCTCCAGACATCTATAAGTCTAAATACCACTGAGCAATATCACTAAATACCACTGAGCAAACCAGTGGAAGTGTGGATACTCTGAGGAGTTCAGTTTCATTTTCACCTTCCTTCTGGAAAACAATCCTTTAACAAGTTCCTTCAAATTGGAAATTGTCTATCAGTGCAGGAACTTGTGTCTGAGAATGATGCACCAACTGTGTCACATAATGGGAACAATGACTAGTATCTCTAACTAAAATAATGCTGTATCCAACGTGTCTGAGATTTTTCTGAGAAAGGGTCACTGGACCTCAAATGTTAATTCTGATTTCTCTCCACAGATGCTGCCAGATCTGCTGAGCTTTTCTAGCAATTTCTATTTTTTGTGTCTGAGATTGTGCTGTGTCAGATGGCATTGCAGGTCACTTCATCTATTCTACTCTTCATTTCTAACAGCTTTTTGCAACTTTTGAGGAATGGCCATTCTTCATGTATTAGCTCAGACAACAAATGGAGGTATGAAAATGGTCCACTGTGGTATCAATGCCAAAACTGATCACCTGACATCCACATGCATACATTTTCTATCAGGTTGAGCCACATGGTTTTATATGACTTCCAGCTGAGCTGTGCTGCCATACCTTACTTATTTTTATCCATATGATTCACTGGTTACCAACTCCGCATCAAGATTTCTCCCAGTTGACGCAAGTCAATGTTTTGCATTGTATGTACAAGAAGGATTACCAAATCCATCAAAGAACACTTCAATATAGAAATACTCCTTAAGATCTAGACAGCATTTAATAAACAATCAGAGCTTAGATGAAATGCTGCAAAACATACTAAGGTAAGGGTAAAGTTGACATAGTCCCAGAGGGCCATAGGCTTGCTCTCTCATTAAAGAGAGATAACTGGCGGTGATTTAACTGGAGGGTCACCACGCCTCAGGTGAGGGGAGAGGTTGACAAGGAGAATCCTTTGTGGTAATCTCAGTCGGTGTGGGAATTGAACCCACCTTGTTGTCATCACTCTGGATTGCAAACCTGCCATCCAGCCAAATCTTGTCAGCCAATGGATAAGCATGAGAAAAGCTGAATGAAAACTTACTGAAAATAAATTGTCATTAGTTTATATTTTTCACCTCTTTCCAGATGGAAATCCAGCAGTTTAATTTGAAAGGTAGTCAAATTCCAAAATTCCATAATTGATGCTCTGTCTCAATTTGGCATTTTCAAAAAAAATTGACTTTAAGTGGAATAAAAATCAATTATGGTAAAAATTCTCCTAGTACCCAATTATGCAGCTGTTAAAAGAAGCTGAATTTGATTTTTCTTGGAGTTAAATCTACCTGGGAAACTCCTTAAACAATCATGCAACTTTGTATTTGTTCTTTTCATATATGATTGTGGTCTTTAGTTTTGAGACTCAAAATTCAGCTCAGGCTTTACACAGCAAACTACTGTTCCCTCAAAGCAGTGGATTTTGTCAGGATTTGTTCCATACAAAGTGTGCAGGTTTACCATGAACCTTTGACCCTGGAGTTTTGTTGGCCTCAAGATAGAGGCTATTTCATGTGAAATGTCTTTCTCATGCAGTCAGGTAGCAGGGTGGTCAGGTCACCATCCTCAAAGTTAACACAGGGAAAAAAAAACTCATTTATACAGCTCCTTTTCTGGTTTCAAGGCACTTTACAACCGTTGGGTTACTTCTAAATTGTCATAAAATCTGAAAGGAGCTATATAAATGAGCGTTCCTTTTTATTGCGGTGCATATTGTGGAGGAACTGTAGACCAAGCTATGCATTTCGAACAATATCTATTCTTCCCCATCCTTCCCTCTGGAGAGCAATGGAAGTTTTACATTCTAAAATTTCTGTGGGGAGGGGTTTTTCTATTGAAACACTGTAATATGAAGCTTCCCCTTAAATGTGCATTTATTAAAAACACTGCTCTATGTTTTCATTCTAATCCTGGCATTTGCACATTTCAAACAAATGCACCAAAATTAGTATTGTACAACGCCAGTAAGAAAATCTAAACGATTGTGTCTCTGCCACACAGATCAGCACTGTCTTATGTTTGGTGAGGAGCTGGACGATGTACCCTCAGTAGCTTGAGGTTATAGGAATAGAATTGGTCATTTCTACTGCAAGAACATATATGACCGAGAAGACAGGTCTAGGCACAAGCATGGTGATAAAGTTCACTGTAGCTCAGTGCTACTCTTTGTCAGAAGTCATGCATAAATAATGGCCATGGTTTCAAAGCAGCAGGGATTTTCTGAAGAAGGGTCTAGACCTGAAATGTCAGCCTTCCTGCTCCTCTGATGCTGCTTGTCCCGCTGTGTTCATCCAGCCCTACACCTTGTTATCTGAGATTCTCCAGCATCTGCAGTTCCTACTATCTCAGGAATACCCAAAGCCTACAGAACTGCATTCCAGGCACAAGTAGATAGCAAGGACCCTAACTTCTATCTTATTTAAAGGAAAGTGTAAGGTGCTGTGTTTTGGATGTAATTCGATTGGTTAGACGACTCAATTTTAAGCAAAACACACTGACAAAACACACTTTATTCCTACCCTACAGTTAAAATACAAACAAAAGAAAGAAGAATTGGTGCAACTTTAACTCTATTGGAAATCATAACAGAATAATAGATTATTAAACTACTAAACAGCACCTGTTCCAATATATTAACTTCTCATAAACACATCTTTGGCAAAGGAAAATTCAGTAAGACAGACTGTCTCACATGCAATTCTGGCAGCAGAGAGAGAACCCTGGTTTTTAGATGTACCAGAGAGATATGTAGCAGCTTCCACAACCAGATTCAAAACCCTGACAACCACTGAAAGCTAAACTAAAACCCTCATTCTGTGGGAGCCTGACTCCACCCATTAATGCTGCTTCTATTCCAACTTTTAAAAACAAAATCCAAGGTTTCACAGGCTGTTTACTTTATTGGCTTGGTCGAGACAGCTCCGCATCTGTGGCTCACAACCTCTCTTCAATAAAAAAGGACAAAATAAACCTCTTAAAGCCATCATATTGTCATGTAACTGTGTAATTGGAATGCAGGGTCTCACTGATTTAGAACATCTGACTTACGAATGCTTGTACTTATGAATGCAATCTCATACAAGCTTGTAATTGTACGGACCCAACATGTGGATGTTTCCTGTACTTATGAACGGCTTCTTCATTTTGTCCTGCATTATATTCCAACTGGTGTACAAATCAACTTATGAACAGACTCCAGCATAGAACCCATTTGCAACCTGAGGACTGCCTGTATCTAATATCTTTTCCTGTCCTCCACCTCCTGTTTTTTTCTTACCAATATTACTAATGTACATGTGTCCAAAACATGAACCCCTTTTTACTCTTTACAGATGTTGAGCATTCTGGTTTTGTGCTCCTTCATTTAATAGGTTATCCGAGTTGTCACTTCATTGTCTTTTGAAGCAGGAACAAAGAAATAAAAAAAATCCTGACATCAAGGTAAATGGGAGTGATCAATATGAAAAAAAAGTCTGCACTTTCAGAAGTACACTGGTTCAAAGTACTTCTGCTTGTGGCTCAGTGAGCGACGAGTTAGGAATACCATCCACCTGTGGATAAATAAATCTCCAAGCTTTATTCACAGAACCTCAGGCAGATGTCCAACAGTCAAAACCCCAAGTTCAGATTGTGTAGTTCTGACTTCATCTAAAAAGAAATGTTTGTAATTCAGGATATGTCTAAAATGTAGACGCAAGCATAAGGTCAGGATATTGTGGAGGCATGCCATGTATTTTATCAAAAGATTAATCAAATAAAGACTGGGACAATTTACTCTGAGCCCAAAGCCTATGAAGATAATTAACTGGAAATGAGATCAAAGATTCCCTGACTGCTGGTGGTATGCACGGTTAGAAGATACTTTGGAAGGAGGCACCAGGGTAATATCTCCAGTTAAACTCTTTTAAAGGTCACAAATGATAAGATCACTTCAGACATAAGACCACCCATTATATAAAAGGCTCAACACATTTAACTCTAAGCTTTCTCCTCTTCTGACGCAAAGACACGTTATATTTCTGAGTATTCAAGAATAACTGATTTAATCAGTTGGTTCTGAGAAACTAATTCGTTTATTAATTTTTAGTGGAATCAATCTGTACAGCCACATGACAGAATGATAAAAGGAAAATCATGTGTTTGCTGATCCCAAATTGCCATTGAGGTCCTGCCTGTCATTCCCCATAAGAGAAGGAACTAAAGCAGGAGGCTCAATCTTCCTAAATAAATATCCCTGACAGTTGGAGACTTGTATTGTCAAGAATGTGTGCATAGATTAGGAATGCTATCTATTTAGGCTTGCTCCAGTCAACTTGCACATAAAAGAACAGAGTACCAAAAGACTACATAGTTTCTTATATACATATGTATCTTACTTACAATACGTAGGCATTAATCATTAGTTTATTGAAGTTTTCAGTTTGTTACCCTCAATGAAAAGTAATCTGCAGCACCGTTCTAATGTAATAAAAGTGGGCATGATGATGTTACTGAAAAGTCGTCAACTGAACAGCAAAGAAGAAAAAAGCTTCAATTATGATTCCCTTTCCATGTCCTTAAAACTGAAAACACATTTAATTCGATTTCTTTTTAAATCTAGATGCTACTGTCGAGGAAGAAAATTCAACACTGGCTGTGTAGAAAAAAAATCCCAGAAATGGTCAAGGAATGCCAGCAACACAATTCAACCCTGTGACAACACTTTGTAAGTCTGCAACCTCAGACAATGCTCACTGAGCACTGCTGTGAGGTGTACTACAACTTAAATCTAAAACTTTGAGACTCAGTGACAACTGGGCCAAGCTGATACAAAAAACACATGAGATTCAGTAACAGTAAAGACAGAACATTTCACTGCAAGGATCAAATTCTACACTTGAGAATTCTTTTAAGTGATAAAATAAATACCAGGAAAACTACTGCTATAGTTTTCATGATTCTTGGATGAACTGCCCAAATGGATACTGATTTTTATTTCTATCAGAACATTTTATATTAATAAGCTTCAATGTAGAAAGGTGATTTGTATCAAGGTGTGTTGTCATGCCTCTGGAGAATGGTATTTTTTTAAAGGCTGTTTTCCACCTCTTCAACACAACTTGCAGGGAGATACAACCAGCTGATACATGGAATAGTGAGTGACCACATTGCTTCTTTAATGGATCACATTCTACCTTGGTCAAATTACCTTTGGCAAGTTTATGTTTTGGTATGTGGGGAAACTTAAATGATTTCTTACAGCTCAGCCGAACTGAAAATGATGTCCATGATGATAAAGTTATTTCATTGTTGCGGTACCAAAGGCACAAATCCACTTTTTTTTTAACAGAACGTGGAATGAACTGACAGATATATAGTTCATATATTTGTAGATAAACTACTGGGAAAGATTTAAATTGAAGAAACTCCTTTACTGGTGTGTTGTGCTGATCGCTTTTAAGTATAAATTGGTAACAATGAAAAATGATAAAACAAAACTCCATTCAATGACTAATTTCATTCAGATTTTTATCAATAATCAGTTCAAATCAAATACATGTGAAATGGACCAGTAGGTAGAATATAGTCTTTCATATATGGGGCCTGAGATCAAAACACTGACTTGGGCTGGCAAGTAACAAATAACATTTGTGCCACACAAGTGTGAGACAATGATTATCACTGACAACGGGAAGTCTAATGATCTTCTGTTAACATTTAATAACATTGTCATCCTCACTATCAACTTCTTGGAGGGCACTGTTAGCAAGGGACTTAGCTAAGCCAAATGTTTATATGTTTTGGCTACAAAATCAGGTCATAGGTCAGAGATAATAAGAACTGCCGATGCCTGAGTCAGAGATAACACAGTGTGGAGCTGGCGAAACACAGCAGGCCAGGCAGCATCAGAGGAGCAGGAAAGTTGATGTTTCGGTTTGGGACCCTTCTTTGGAAATGAGGGGATCCCATTTCTGAAGAAGGGTCCCGACCCAAAATATAAACATTCTTGCTTCTCTGATGCTGCCTGGCCTGCTGTGCTCCTCCATCTCTGACTCAGGCATTGGCAGTTCTTACTACCTCTGAATGAGTTATAACTCCACTGCAAAGCCCCCCATTTCTGAAGAAGGGTCTCGACCCGAAACATTAACTTTCCTGCTCCTCTGATGCTGCCTGGCCTGCTGTGTTCCTCCAGCTCCATACTGTCTTATCTCTAACTCCAGCATCGGCAGTTCTTACTATCTCTGACTGTAACCAGTTTCTTTATCACAAATATTTGCATTCACTCATTGCTCTTTCTTCAGTAATGCCTTTTTTTGACTCTGTTATGATCCCAAATAATGTTACAAATGTTCCCAGAATTAATCCATGCTGAGACTACTCTTTTGTTTTAATCAATGTGGGGTCATTCACAGAAACATAATTACATGTAGCTGCAGTTTCTTTAAAAAACAGAACAGAGTTTAGTTTGTATAATACAGCAAGAAACCAAGTAATCTAGATATAGAAAACAAATAGGTAAATCTTAAAACACACAGCTCAAAAAAGTTTTATCCTGTATCCTGAAATATCTATTATTCATCATAGAGACTCAATTTCGGAAAAATAATCAATTACTCCTCTATATCAATGCTTTAAGGTAAACTAAATGATTCTTTCCAGTTGTTTCCTGTGAACTAAGAAGTCTTCTTCGATGAATAATTACAAATCTCAGAGCCAAATTTTTTTTTTAATAATCTGAAGATTTCGAAACAAACAATCCAGCTTTGGAAGTTTTACGAATAAAACTTCACACTGAGCTAACTGTCCTATGTAGCCATTCTAAAAGAGAAATAATATTTAATTCCACCTGTCATAAATCAGCACAGTCACAATTTTTCATTAACACTCCAGAGAGTCATTACTTTCTAACACTTTGAATTAGGACACTATTTGGGAAGGATTGTCTGACTTAGTGGTTTTAAAATCTTTTAGAAAAGGAACCATCTCCAGATATCATTACTTTAAAACCCAAACCTTAAAAATGATAAGATATAAAAATCAACATTTTTCATCACAGGTCCATTAAATAAATAGCTAACAGAGCTCACTTGTCATTCGTAGAAAATGAAACCAAAACTATGTTCTTCCCTTCCTAACATGTATAATATTAAAAAAAATTGAATATAAAGCATGGCTCTGTCCACCTTAGAACCCAAATTCCCAACTAATTATGACTGATATCATGAATGTTCATTGTAAGAGTGGCATGGTGGATGGGATAACCTCCAAGTTCTCCTTCAAATTAAACACCATCTTAACTTGGACATCTACTGTGCTCCTTCACATGGAAACCTAAAAATCCTCACAAAACATTGTGGAAACAACTTCTTCATGCAAACTACAGGTGTTCAACAGGAACACTGCCAACCTCTAACTCAGGGCATCTAGCCATGGGCAATAGAAGCTATCTTGCCAGCACAACCTACATCCCAAAAATGAATATATCCATATCATTTGCTCTTGTCATCTTATTTTTCCGAGTGTCAAGTTTGGACAGCTTCAATACGGTTGTTGTGGGCATGAATCTATAAGGAACAAAAGTGGAAATTCTAACATCTTAATGTTCCCTACCACCCTCCACCCCACTCCTCCTGACAATAAACTCCACCTCTGCCCTACTCTCTACACCCACAACCCTAAAACATGTGGATTTACATTATGTAGGAAGTAAATTGTAAAAATTCTCAACCTTTAAGTCCACCCATTTCAAATCTGTCCACTTCGAGTTTGACCAAAGAGAGGAAAGGGGGCAGATGCCTCTCCCAGTTTTAGAAGAAAGTTCCCCCATTTTAGCAAGTGTGCAATATTTTGTCTATTCCAGCTCTAAGACTGGCGAGCTGGGTTTCCTTGGCTTCAGGAAACGTGGAAGCTAAAGAAAGGCAAGAATTGTTTTTTTCTGACATGGTTACTGAAGCAAGGAGGAGCATGAGTGCTTTCCGACCATTCTCTGCAGCGATTTGAATGAGTCCCATGTCACCATCCAATGCGACTACTCTCAATAACCCACAGTCTCCTCCCACTCCCCTAAGCCCCCATGCCTCCAATTCCACCCTCCATCATCATGCACTTGAAAACAGGGCCACAAGCCCCAGGACAGAAAGCCTTACACTCGTCTTGCACACATTCACAAAAATCAATTCTTACTGTTCAATCTCTCGGCTAGATTTTAATACTATTGATCCACCCCAAACAATCATGGGTGAGAATCAGTGCAGTGTGGAAGGTGGGGACGTTTAAGGAACATAAGGGCCATTCAGCCCCTTGAGACACTTCCATCATTCAACGACATCGTGGCTGATCTGTGGCCTAACCATATAACGACCTTTGGCCAGTATCTCTTAATACATTTGTTTAACAATAACTTATCTATTAAGGTTATTTATAATCTGGGTAAAGCTTCAACATGCAGAACAAATGCTGTACTGGTGTCCTCTGCACATTTTTTTAATGGCAATGTGTATTGTGACATCTGATTTAAAATCAACCTCTCCAGTTAATTAGGTGCAGGGCTGGATGAACACAGCAGGCCAAGCAGCATCATAGGAGCAGAGAGGCTGATGTTTCGGGCCTAGACCCTTCATCAGAAAAGGAGGAGGGGAAGGGGGTTTTGAAATAAATAGGGAGAGAGTGGGAGGCGGATAGAAGAGGGATAGAGGAGAGGATAGGTGGAGAGGAAACAAACAGGTCGAAGAGGCGGGGATGGAGCCAGGAAAGGTGAGTGTAGGTAGGGAGTTAGGAAGGGGATAGGTCAGTCCAGGGAGGACGGACAGGTCAAGGGGGCGGGATGAGGTTGGTCGGTAGGAGATGGAGGTGCGGCTTGAGGTGGGGGGAGGGGATAGGTGGGAGGAAGAACAGGTTAGGGAGGCAGGGACGAGTTGGACTGGTTTTGGGATGCGGTGGGGGGAGGGGAGATTTTGAAACTTGTGAAATCCACATTGATACCATTGGGCTGCAGGGTTCCCAAGCGGAATATGAGTTGCTGTTCCTGCAACCTTCGGGTGGCATCGTTGTGGCACTGCAGGAGGCCCAGGATGGACATGTCGTCTGAGGAATGGGAGGGGGAGTTGAAATGGTTCGCGACTGGGAGGTGCAGTTGTTTGTTGCGAACCGAGCGTAAGTGTTCTGCAAAGCGGTCCCCGAGTCTCCGCTTGGTTTCCCCGATGTAGAGGAAGCCACACCGGGTACAGCGGATGCAGTATACCACATTGGCAGATGTGCAGGTGAACATCTGCTTGATGTGGAAAGTCTTCTTGGGGCCTGGGATGGGGGTGAGGGAGGAGGTATGGGGGCAGGTGTAGCACTTCCTGCGGTTGCAGGGAAAAGTGCCGGGTGTGGTGGAGCTGGAGGGGAGTGTGGAGCGGACAAGGGAGTCACGGAGAGAGTTGTCCCTCCGGAAAGCAGATAAAGGTGGGGAGGGAAAGATGTCTTTGGTGGTGGGGTCGGATTGCAGATGGCGGAAGTGTCGGAGGATGATGCGTTGGATCCGGAGGTTGGTGGGGTGGTACGTGAGGACGAGGGGGATTCTTTTTTGGTTCTTATTGCGTGGACGGGGTGTGAGGGATGAGGTGCGGGAGATGTGGGAGACACGGTTGAGGGCGTTCTCGACCACCGAGGAGGGGAAGTTACGGTCCTTGAAAAACGAGGACAACTGAGATGTACGGGAGTGGAATGCCTCATCCTGGGAGCAGATGCGGCGGAGGCGAAGGAATTGGGAATAGGGGATAGCATTTTTGCAGGAAGGTGGGTGGGAGGAGGAGTATTCTAGGTAGCTGTGGGAGTCGGTGGGCTTGAAATGAATATCGGTTTC